>NC_136065.1:2142966683-2143527478 GCF_964261635.1 Lissotriton helveticus
TAAGGGATAGCTCTGCAGTGGGAGCCTGTAAGGAAGAGGCTGTGTAACACAAGGGATAGCTCTGCTGTGGGAGCCTGTAAGGAAGAGGCTGTGTAACCCAAGGGATAGCTCTGCTGTGGGAGCCTGTAAGGAAGAGGCTGTGTAACCTAAGGGATAGCTCTGCTGTGGCAGCCTGTAAGGAAGAGGCCATGTAACCTAAGGGATAGCTCTGCTGTGGAAGCCTGTAAGGAAGAGGCTGTGTCACCTAAGGGACAGCTCTGCTGTGGGAGCCTGTAAGGAAGAGGCTGTGTAACCTAAGGGATAGCTCTGCTGTGGCAGCCTGTAAGGAAGAGGCTGTGTCACCTAAGGGATAGCTCTGCTGTGGGAGCCTGTAAGGAAGAGGCTGTGTAACCCAAGGGATAGCTCTGCTGTGGGAGCCTGTAAGGAAGAGGCTGTGTCACCCAAGGGATAGCTCTGCTGTGGGAGCCTGTAAGGAAGAGGCTGTGTAACCCAAGGGATAGCTCTGCTGTGGGAGCCTGTAAGGAAGAGGCTGTGTAACCTAAGGGATAGCTCTGCTGTGGGAGCCTGTAAGGAAGAGGCCATGTAACCTAAGGGACAGCTCTGCTGTGGGAGCCTATAAGGAAGAGGCCGTGTAACCCAAGGGATAGCTCTGCTGTGGGAGCCTGTAAGGAAGAGGCTGTGTAACCCAAGGGATAGCTCTGCTGTGGGAGCCTGTAAGGAAGAGGCTGTGTAACCCAAGGGATAGCTCTGCTGTGGGAGCCTGTAAGGAAGAGGCTGTGTAACCCAAGGGATAGCTCTGCTGTGGGAGCCTGTAAGGAAGAGGCTGTGTCACCTAAGGGATAGCTCTGCTGTGGGAGCCTGTAAGGAAGAGGCTGTGTAACCTAAGGGATAGCTCTGCTGTGGGAGCCTGTAAGGAAGAGGCTGTGTAACCTAAGGGATAGCTCTGCTGTGGCAGCCTGTAAGGAAGAGGCCATGTAACCTAAGGGACAGCTCTGCTGTGGGAGCCTGTAAGGAAGAGGCTGTGTAACCTGAGGGATAGCTCTGCTGTGGGAGCCTGTAAGGAAGAGGCCATGTAACCTAAGGGATAGCTCTGCTGTGGGAGCCTATAAGAGGCTGTGTAACCCAAGGGATAGCTCTGCTGTGGGAGGCTGTAAGGAAGAGGCTGTATCACCTAAGGGATAGCTCTGCTGTGGGAGCCTGTAAGGAAGAGGCTGTGTAACCTGAGGGATAGTTCTGCTGTGGGAGCCTGTAAGGAAGAGGCCGTGTAACCCAAGGGACAGCTCTGCTGTGGGAGCCTGTAAGGAAGAGGCTGTGTCAGCTAAGGGACAGCTCTGCTGTGGGAGCCTGTAAGGAAGAGGCCGTGTAACCTAAGGGATAGCTCTTCTGTGGGAGCCTGTAAGGAAGAGGCGTGTAACCTAAGGGATAGCTCTGCTGTGGGAGCCTATAAGAGGCTGTGTAACCTAAGGGATAGCTCTGCTGTGGGAGCCTGCAAGGAAGAGGCGTGTAACATAAGGGATAGCTCTGCTGTGGGAGCCTGTAAGGAAGAGGCGTGTAACCTAAGGGATAGCTCTGCTGTGGGAGCCTGTAAGGAAGAGGCTGTGTCACCTAAGGGATAGCTCTGCTGTGGGAGCCTGTAAGGAAGAGGCCGTGTAACCCGAGGGATAGCTCTGCTCTGGGAGCCTGTAAGGAAGAGGCTGTGTCACCTAAGGGATAGCTCTGCTGTGGGAGCCTGTAAGGAAGAGGCTGTGTAACCCGGGGGAGAGCTCTGCTGTGGGAGCCTGTAAGGAAGAGGCCCTGTAACCCTGGGGAGAGCTCTGCTGTGGGAGCCTGTAAGGAAGAGGCCATGTAACCCGAGGGATAGCTCTGCTGTGGGAGCCTGTAAGGAAGAGGCTGTGTAACCTGAGGGATAGCTCTGCTGTGAGAGCCTCTAAGGAAGATGCCGTGTAATCAGGTGGCGGGTACCGCAGGCCCTCAGGAACAGGCGTAAACCTTCACCCCAGCACATCCACCTCCCTGGGGATCATCAGGCAGGCAGGGTAGCATAGGTTAGTACGGCTACCTGCTCTTGGATCGCCCGTAAGATAACCCACCATAATTTGCATACTGTTGTATGGAATAAACCTGCAGCCATAATTTCTCCAAATAAACAAGTTGTGTGGTGTATTTATTACTGCACGCCTTTTCTACTTTGGTGCAGGTGGGGATCATCCTGCGCCGGTAGTTTGTCCCTCTCATTCCTTGGTGACAATTCGGTTTTCCCTCCAAATTTCTCCTTTGCTCTGTGCTAAGACCTGTATGTTAAAACAGTGCACTCCCAGCCACCATTTTGTGTTCACAAGCCAGTGAAACCAGTCCCCCTGCCTCCCCCCCTATCAGGACCCAGGAATCTTCGCAGAAGCAGAACAGTCGCTGATCCCAATGTCAGCCAACCGGTACCGCCGCTCTTCACACTGAGCGACGTCACCAGCAGGGGGGAAAGGGGATTAGGAAGAGAAGAGAAGAGACACTCCTCCAACTGCTACCACCCTCGGTATGCCTTCAGGAATCTTCTATGTTGAGGTTCCTTTGTTCTGGATGCCTAATAAACAGAAGGGAAGAAACAAATACCACAACAATACTTTACTTGAACTATGTTATGCACTAGACTTTAACCTCTTCCTACCAGCAGCTATCAGAGTTTTTGCCTCTATATATTTGAGATAGATTTACTGGAGTTGCTGAGGTTTTCTTTAAATAGAGATATAATAAGAATTAATTCACTTAGCAATTCTCAAATATTCATATATAGATAGGTTTGTACTCTCTATCTAGAATGTACCTTCTATCTCTGATTAGGTTCTGTAGATTGGGGTTCTATGTAAAAGTAAATATATGCATCGCAAGTAGGATTGACAAGTCTTACTCGGTAATGTCTCAATAGTATTCAATCTCTTGTCTGTAGATTATTCCTAGTCTGAAGTAATCTCTCAGGCTAGTCGTATTTGGTGGAATCTCTTTGATGTTCTGTCTCTAGTCTGTGCCTTAGGATCCTCAAGGAAGCGCGCAAAAGGGATACCAGGAAGGATAGACCGGGAGGAAAGAGGTAGGGAAAGCGCAAGAGGAGGGAACGTGGCTAATAGCTGGAGCGTACTTGGCAACAGACAAAACACTGCATGACATTCTCTTTAACGGTCTTACTTGGAAGTCGTTTAGCTCTCTCACTTAAGTCTCTGGAATTCTTCTCTAGTCGAGAATTCTTCTTACTATCTTTCTTGCTCCTAAGGTGCTTTTCTTCTAAAGCCTTGAAGTGGGAGGATACGAAACCCCTCACCACTCTTATCGCCTTCTGAGGGGACTTCAACCCTGTACCCTCGTGAAGCGAAAATTCGTTTAGTAAATTACTCTGAAACGTGGCGCAAGGACTCGCCACTAAATGCTGAATCTTCTCCAAAACTGTAGTCACTAAACTCAAAGATAACTGAACTCTCACGCACTAAAGAAATGCGGAGAAACGGTCAAGACTTGCTGTGACGCTCGAATCTCAATTGAAGTGCGCAACAGAAACCGCGCGCACTGCCCTTGTACACTAGACTGCTCAAGGGTTTCAGACGATAAGAAATACTCTGGCATTACGGCGGCCATCTTTTAACGGTCACTGGTCTAAGCAATGTTATACCAGTGATTGATCATGCTAGGTTTAATGAGGACTCTGGTTCTTTTCTTCTGGGCACGACGTGGATTCTGATTGTATAATGTAGCCACTGTGAATTTCCTGACACCCCCCCCAGCAACAGGGATTTTCTACATCGGAGGGTGCTTCTGTGAGCTGTTTAAACTGTGTTTTACTAGGGCCTATGCACTTTGTTTTTTGGCCAGCAGGGGGAGTAGTTTTTATTCAAACAGTATTGTTAGATTTCAAGTTAGTGAGGCCCTTACCTGCTGAAGTCCATGGTGTGGATTGAGCCTGTCTGTCTCCTAGGAGATTCTGAACAGGAGAAGCAGCTTCCAACTCCCTGGACAGCAAACCTTGTCTGAGGTCGCTGGGACCTTATATGGTCTGCTAGTGGTTGGTACATGTCTACACTGATTGGTGGTTGTATCTGGTGTTTCTATTGGATTAGGGTTAATGTCCTCATTGGTTGGGTATTTGAGGGTTCTGGGTCTGTGATTCAATCATTGTAGGGTTGGGACTAGGGTTAGGAATTCTATTGGAAGTAGGAACTAGGGCTTCTTATGTTATTGGGAGTCGGGTGGGACTAGGGCTAGGTTTAGACCTTTAATTGGAAGTAGCGACTAGGGCTTCTGGTGTGATTGGTTGCTGGAATAGGTGTGTGACTTAGAGTAGGGGTAGGTTTTCTATTGGAAGTAGGGACTAGGGCTACCTGTGACATTGATTGCATGGACATGTTTTGGGACTACTGGTAGGGCTAGGGCCTTTATCGGACGTAGAGATCAGGGTTTTTGAACTGATTGGGTGCTTGGACTAGGGCTAAGATTGGCTGTAAGGTCCTGGTCTCCTATTGGTTCTAGATTTTAGGGCTAGTGTTGTGATTGGATAGTGTTAGGGTTCCCATTGGCTGAAGGGCTCACCTGATTACTAGAGCTATAAAAGGCCAGGGTTAGGGCGTCTCAGCCCGGGCATCGAGGCTAAGGGCGGAGAGGACAAGGGCAGTTGCCTGTTTGAGCCTGTTCGAGGCTGGTCGGGACTAGGGCCAGAATCTGTGTGTCTGTTACTTTTCTCCTGAAAAAGCATATCCAATGCACTACCCTATTTCTCATCCTGTGCGTCTATCAATATCTATAATCTACATATACTTACCTACTTTATTGTATCTATATCCTTTCAATGTACTTCTGGATCTATATATTTATCACTTTCTTCTAATTTAGCATTTTCAATGCACTACCCTATTCCTCAGCCTATACTTCGCTCAATATATTCTGTTTATTAGTCTGAAGGGCCAGGATACCCGTGGGGTGACAGTACGTGCTATATAAGTTTTAAAATCAATCAATTAATATATCTTCTAGCCCAACCTTCTGACTCATCTCAAACTTCTTCTACTACTCCTTCCAATGCACTACCCTATCTCTCATCCTATACATTTATCAATATATCCTCTACATCCACTCTCTCATTTATCTCAAACCCCATACCACTACTATGATTGCCAAAATAACCCTTTATAGACTCTCCTACTCTACCCCTCCTTGCATCATCTGACACCTCTTTTACTATACCGATCCCCTAAAACAAACCTTTTTAAACTCTTCCCTCTGAGTCCTCTCCTCCAAAACTCCTTTTTACTCATCCAAAAGACTCCTCCTATTGCTAAGACCTAAAAAAAAAAACGCATCCGCACGACTCATCCTCGACATCCCTCGCCACAGCCACATAACACCCCACCTGAGAAACCTGCACTGGCTCCCCGTCAGCAAGAGGATCACGTTCAGGCTGCTCACCCACGCACACAAAGCACTCCACGACATAGGCCCCGAATACCTCAACAATCGCCTCACGGTCTACACTCCAAACCGCCAGCTCCGCTCGCCTCGCCCTCGCCACCGTCCCACGGATTTGCAGAACCACCACCAGAGGAAGATCGTTTTCCTACCTAGCCGCCAAGACGTGGAACTCCCTCCCCGCCCACCTAGGACTGACCCAGGACCTGCTCACCTTCAGGAAACACCTCAAGACCTGGCTATTCGAGCAGTAGCAGCACTCCCCCTCCCTGCAGCTCCTTGAGACCCCTTCGGGTGAGTAGCGCGCTTTATAAATGGATTGATTGATTGACTGATTGGTCGACAGCTGCATCAGTGTACAGGTAACAGGCCACGAGTTTGCCCAAATGGCAATAGCCAGGCAATTAGTTTATCAGTATAAACAATAATGCCCATTTATTTTGTGTTACAACTCACCCAGTAATTACTTAGCGTATAACACCCCAACGCTTTAACGCATGTCCAAATGCCTAGTACGTGGTATTTCCAAGAACATCCTCGAATTGAAATATTTAAACTTGTACTACATTCCTTCGAGACGTGTTCAAACAAAATACAACTGATGACTTGGTGAGCACTAGATGGCAGTGTTGTTGAGTGTGTAATAAACAAATAAGCAGAGACCGGTCAGTTTCAAACTGAGCATTTTGAGGCTCCGAGTTCAGTGACTTCCCTAGAGCTGTTTCACAAATTTTTTTGGTCAGAACATTGTCAGTTCTTGGAAAATATTAAAATACAAAACTGTCTACTTTCTTTCAAGCAGCATCGCGATCAGCGGTCTTCACTTTCAAGCACTGCACCCATGCTTGTGGCGGCATCCACCTTGGCGGAGCAAGCAGCGGCCATATGTTTGTAATTAACACGGCTGCGCCGCTGCTTGCTCCCGCAAGGTGGATGCCGCCACAAGCAGGAGTGCAGTGCTTGAAAAGTGAAGACCGAAGGCTAAAGGCCCTCCTAGAGCAGCGCATGCGTGCTGCCTAGGCGAGACCTAAAAAACGACTGCCCTTCAGTAATATGACCTGTGACTACATGCCTCCAAAGATAAGATCGTCACGACAGCTGTCAACCAAGCCATCCAGTCCGGAGGGGCAGTCGTAGGTCAGGCCTGTATGCTTTAACACATGAGGAGTTGCTGTAGAAACACCCTACAATACATACTAATTAGGCCACAATAGCAGACTCACTGCTGACTCGGATATTACATTCAGTAAACGGTTACAATGCAGCATGCTGTGCAAGTGTTTATTCATACTCTGGCTGGCCTACCAAGAGGTAGTGTATTGTCCAAACAAATGCACAACTGTGCGATACACAAGGGTGAATCAACAATAAAATGTTATGAAAATAGATGTACTCCAGTAAAATGGAAGTAGATATACTCCAGTAAAATGGAAGCCTGCTCTTCACTGAGTCATTTACCGGTCCCAACAAAGCATGTGTCACTGTAGTAGTTCAGGGCATGTAGCACGTTGACTTCTACCTAAACTGTAAAGATAGATCAAAACTGGGTGGGGGGGGGGGGGCAGTGCCAATTCAACTCCGCATCACTACACTACGTCCAAAATAGTTATTTGTGTAGCACAAACCTAGCCAAAGACAGTGCCTCAATCCAGTCACCACAGTACTACATGAAAACGAAATTACAAGTATAGCAGGACTTTTCTGTAAACAGAAGCAGTCAGGGGTAGTATAGCGTTTTAACTGGTATGCAGAGAATGAAATAGATAAATAGCACCGACAGATCTACAGGCAATCAGCAGTAGAGAGAATAACGGTGTCGTGCTATCCAGCCCCTTTTTATAGTAGCACAAGAGTTGGAGGGGAAACCACCGTCAGGAAAGAGGTGCAGTGGTGCAGACGTGTGGCACCCTGAACTGCATTCACACTGACTGCTTGAGGGCAGCGCTCCGTGTTCTTTACAAGAAGGGCAAAGAAGTTCTGCGCCCACTACAGGGCAGT
The DNA here is from genome assembly GCF_964261635.1 of Lissotriton helveticus. Taxonomy (NCBI): domain Eukaryota; kingdom Metazoa; phylum Chordata; class Amphibia; order Caudata; family Salamandridae; genus Lissotriton; species Lissotriton helveticus. Next base: position 2,142,974,124 of record NC_136065.1, read on the forward strand.
ACGAGGCTAACCTGCATTTCTGGTAAATCCTTTCAGAGCCGAGAATAAATTCTGGCACGCTCTCGGCTCAAAGAAGCAAGGAGGCTCATTTTGCAGTCTGCGGAGCTCCCTCCCTTCCGCAGAGCTGGACACACCTCCCTGAAAGCACACGAGCTGTGCCACGTGAGCCGACAGTCTGCCAGGCCAAGACCGAGCCGCACCAGTCCAAAGGGTTGCCTTAATACCAAAGGACGAGCCCATACCTCGAGAAATGGGAGAGAGCACTGTGGGAAGGACAGGGACTGGAAAGGCAAGCATTCTGCCCCAGCGCAGAGTCGCAGGTCGAGTTAATATTCAACATGCTACAAGCTGTCAATATTTGGTCGTTTAGAGGCCCAACCTTGGCTCGTCAGCAAGCCATCCAGACCAGAGTGCGGGCGCGGAACTGAAGGGCAGAGCAGCACGCTGTCTCACTTCAACAGCAACAAGCAAAAGCAACAAGCGTTCGCCATTGCGGGAAGGCAGCCATTTGTTTATATCTGCAGCGTGCTTTCACTTTAAGTGAAAGCGCGATGCAAAAATAAACACGCGGCTGATGTTTAGATAAGAAATTGCTTCACGACAGCCGTGAAGCAGACAAGCCAGTCCGGATGGGCAGGACGAAAGGGAGAAAGGGCAGTGGTCAAAAAGCATAATTTTCAATGGGAAGCCAGCGTTTAGCATAAACGCCGAGGCGACTCAATGAAAATGATGGGCGGCGCTTCAAGTCCCCTTTTGAAATCCCCTTGATCACAAGAGGTCTCGCAGACCTATTGCAATGCAATTGCTTGTTAACAGTTTAGGGGCATTTCTAAACGAGAGTCCGGTGAAAAACAAGAACGGTCTGTAAACTGACGTAATCTACCACTATCTATCAGCCAAGGAACGTCTGTAACTGTCGTTCTCTATGTCCGAGCCGAGTGAGGTCTGAATCTGTAGTGCTCTGCCGCCGTCTATGGGCCGAGGGAGGTCTGTAACTGTTGTGCTCTCTGTCGTGCTCTGCCTCCTTCAATGAGCCAGGGAGGTCTGTAACTCTACTGCTCTGTCTCAGTCTATGGGCCCAGGGAAGTCTGTAAACTCTTGTGCTCTGCGGCCTACTATTAGTCGATTGGCTTGTAAATTGTCGCACTCTACCACCACCTATGAGCCCAGGGAGGTCGGTAAATTGTCACGCTCTACGTCCAAGGAGAAGGCAGACTATAAACTGTCGTGCTCTGCCTCCTTCAATGAGCCAGGGAGGTCTGTAACTCTACTGCTCTGCCTCCGTCAATGAGCCAGGGAGGTCTGTAACTCTACTACTCTGCGTCCGTCTATGGGCCCAGGGGGGCCTGTAACTCTACTACTCTGCGTCCGTCTGTGGGCCCAGGGGGGCCTGTAAACTGTTGTGCTTTGCCGCCTTCTATTAGCCGAGTGGTCTGTAAACTGTCATACTATACCACCACCTATGAGTCGAGGGAGGTCTGTAAACTGTAGCGCTCTTTATCCAAGAAGGCGGACTGTAAACTGTTGTGCTCTCCCTCCTTCTATGAGCCAAGGTAGGTCAGTAACGTAGTGCTCTTCCTCCTCCTATGATCCGAGGAAGGTCTGTAAACTGTCGCGGTCTACGTCAGAGTCGAGGGAGGTCTGTAAACTGTTGTGCTTTGCGTGCCGCGTGACAAAGCATTCGAAGACCCCACGTGCGAGTTACAGGACATTAACTTCAAAAACCTGCAGCACCTAACAATGTTCTCCCCGTCAGTTGCAATCAAAATACCGCCCTCGCGCTCCGCATCCTTCGTGCTCAATTGGGAAAGCAGATAAAACCACTCGCAGGTGTCCGCGCGGCAGACTATGAAGTGTAAACCAAACACAGGCCCAGCTGGGCGTCTCGTTTGCCGCAGCTGCAATTGGACATTACTTCGAGTACGTGTGCCTTGTCTGTATGGCGCTCGATAAAAAAGAAAAACTCATTGAGGTGCCGTTACTTCATGCTATGCCATATGGGACAGGGCTGGCATTCATTCACAGTCAAAGTACCACAGAAGGACATACAATATGTGCCTCACAAAGTCATATCTACTTCCAGAAAGACGCCCATTTCTGTATCTCTTCTGCAAACGGGGCCTCCTATTGCCCTATAGAATGTAGGTGAATAAGGACGGGTTGTCAGTGGGAGAACGCTTCAAGACGCGCGTCTACGCACAAAGGAAGCTTGGCTGCAGAGGTGATGAATTTTCAAGAGGACTTCCAACTTCATCATGATAAAAGCTGCCCCAGTACCTCGCACCCCTCGTGAACTTCTCTTCGTGTGGGCCTGGTCCTCAGCAGCGGCACTGATGAGAAGAAAAAGCCTCAGCATCTTCCCGCAGCCACCTGAGGACAGTAGCAGCTCTCGGGGTGGTTGGTGCCCTCCCCTGCATGCCTCTCGATCTCATAAGGCTTAAAGGTTGACAGGGGGCTGGGGTGGTGAGCTCATCACTGGACTGCAGCCACCCAATGTGCACGTGGCACGCCGCCTCTCTAGCAGCCTCGCTTACCACGTGACCTCGGGTCCCAGTCGGTCACAAATCTTGGCGCCGGTCCAGGAAGTCGGTGTTGTAATCGCTGCAGCTCCATCGAAAACTTCTACTTATAAAAGTGTTTCGAGTAAATAGGACATGGACTACAGATGCCACGTGAGCCTTTGCATCCTTCTGAAATCTCATGATCACATTAGCTCTCGCAGAGCGAGCAGTGCATGCGCGCTGCTTAACGCTAGGCGAGACCTAAGAATCTGATTTAAGAAATGTAGAGGTAAAGAAAGTAGAGGAAAAGTTTGTAAATAACAGAAAATAACAAACAGAAACCTAGAGGGAGAAAGTTGAATTTTTACCTCTCCGATTGTGGACTGAATGTATTTAGGTTGGAAGCCTCAGAGAGCTGCTCCTACCCTTTGAACCTAAATGTAAAGTGCTACTCTTTTCTTTACCCTTACATCAATTTTGTCATTACCATTTTATGGCGAGGGGAAGATACCCCGCAGTACCACCTCCAGCAAATCATATATATTGTCCAAAGTCATATTTTATTTCTATGAACGTTTCATGTAGTAGGCCCATCTGAACAGAGTCTTCTACAAAAATCAATCAATGCCATTCAATGACCTATTATAGTAGGTTTTCCCCACAGGTGCTCTGGAATAAGCAAAAGCTTCCGCTGACAAGTTACCATCTCTTTCCATATTTAGGTGCAAGGGTGTTTGGATCACAGGGGACTCCACTTCATAGCACACTGAACATACTTCGAACACAATCATGGTGGTAATGGTCTAAAGATGCTTCTATCTTCACAGGACTGGAGAGCTCAGTGCTCACACTTACAGTCCAGGAGGTACTCAATATGTCAACACAAAGGACAGTGAGACAAAGAATTACAGAGCAAGAGACAGAGGACAAGAGACAGAGATAGTGAACAACAGTGTTCGGTGTGAAGAGAAGTAACACACCTACAGCAGACACGGCACAGAAGGCTTTATCTAAGGGCACGAGTGCATAGGAACGTCATAGCTGATGCTCACCGCTGCAGCAGCATGTAGATCCTGGATGTAATTGGAAGTAGACAATCTGCTGTGCTCACGTCTGTGCTGATGACTTTGTGCACCAAGTCGAGGATGGGTTTCACCCTCTGGCAGTGCTGGATCACATCTACAAAGAAAAATGTAAAAATTACAGGTTGTTTCAGAAAATGGACCTGGACATTCACACACCACAACAGACCAGGCATCACGGCCTGTGTGCACACCACAACAGACCAGGCATCACGGCCTGTGTGCACACCACAACAGACCAGGCATCACGGCCTGTGTGCACACCACAACAGGACCAGGCATCACGGCCTGTGTGCACACCACAACAGAACCAGGCATCACGGCCTGTGTGCACACCACAACAGGACCAGGCATCACGGCCTGTGTGCACACCACAACAGAACCAGGCATCACGGCCTGTGTGCACACCACAACAGAACCAGGCATCACGGCCTGTGTGCACACCACAACAGACCAGGCATCACGGCCTGTGTGCACACCACAACAGACCAGGCATCACGGCTTGTGTGCACACCACAACAGACCAGGCATCACGGCCTGTGTGCACACCACAACAGAACCAGGCATCACGGCCTGTGTGCACACCACAACAGACCAGGCATCACGGCCTGTGTGCACACCACAACAGACCAGGCGTCACGGCCTGTGTGCACACCACAACAGACCAGGCGTCACGGCCTATGTGCACACCACAACAGACCAGGCATCACGGCCTGTGTGCACACCACAACAGACCAGGCATCACGGCCTGTGTGCACACCACAACAGACCAGGCATCACGGCCTGTGTGCACACCACAACAGAACCAGGCATCACGGCCTGTGTGCACAACAGACCAGGCATCACGGCCTGTGTGCACACCCCACCCGAACCAGGCATCACGGCCTGTGTGCACACCACAACAGAACCAGGCATCACGGCCTGTGTGCACACCACAACAGACCAGGCATCACGGCCTGTGTGCACACCACAACAGAACCAGGCATCACGGCCTGTGTGCACACCACAACAGACCAGGCATCACGGCCTGTGTGCACACCACAACAGAACCAGGCATCACGGCCTGTGTGCACACCACAACAGACCAGGCATCACGGCCTGTGAGCACACCACAACAGAACCAGGCATCACGGCCTGTGTGCACACCACAACAGACCAGGCATCACGGCCTGTGTGCACACCACAACAGACCAGGCATCACGGCCTGTGTGCACACCACAACAGACCAGGCATCACGGCCTGTGTGCACACCACAACAGACCAGGCATCACGGCCTGTGTGCACACCACAACAGAACCAGGCATCACGGCCTGTGTGCACAACAGACCAGGCATCACGGCCTGTGTGCACACCCCACCCGAACCAGGCATCACGGCCTGTGTGCACACCACAACAGACCAGGCATCACGGCCTGTGTGCACACCACAACAGACCAGGCATCACGGCCTGTGTGCACACCACAACAGACCAGGCGTCACGGCCTGTGTGCACACCACAACAGAACCAGGCATCACGGCCTGTGTGCACACCACAACAGAACCAGGCATCACAGCCTGTGTGCACACCACAACAGACCAGGCATCACAGCCTGTGTGCACACCACAACAGACCAGGCATCACGGCCTGTGTGCACACCACAACAGACCAGGCATCACGGCCTGTGTGCACACCACAACAGACCAGGCATCACGGCCTGTGTGCACACCACAACAGACCAGGCATCATGGCCTGTCTGCACACCACAACAGAACCAGGCATCACGGCCTGTGTGCACACCACAACAGACCAGGCATCACGGCCTGTGTGCACACCACAACAGAACCAGGCATCACGGCCTGTGTGCACACCACATCAGAACCAGGCATCACGGCTTGTGTGCACACCACAACAGGACCAGGCATCACGGCCTGTGTGCACAACAGACCAGGCATCACGGCCTGTGTGCACACCACAACAGACCAGGCATCACGGCCTGTGTGCACACCACAACAGACCCAGGCATCACGGCCTGTGTGCACACCACAACAGACCCAGGCATCACGGCCTGTGTGCACACCACAACAGAACCAGGCATCACGGCCTGTGTGCACACCACAACAGAACCAGGCATCACGGCCTGTGTGCACACCACAACAGAACCAGGCATCACGGCCTGTGTGCACACCACAACAGAACCAGGCATCACGGCCTGTGTGCACACCACAACAGAACCAGGCATCACTGCCTGTGTGCACACCACAACAGAACCAGGCATCACTGCCTGTGTGCACACCACAACAGAACCAGGCATCACGGCCTGTGTGCACACCCCAACCGAACCAGGCATCACGGCCTGTGTGCACACCACAACAGACCAGGCATCACGGCCTATGTGCACACCCCAACAGACCAGGCGTCACGGCCTGTGTGCACACCACAACAGAACCAGGCATCACGGCCTGTGTGCACACCACAACAGAACCAGGCATCACGGCCTGTGTGCACACCACAACAGAACTAGGCATCATTGCCTGGGTGCACACCACAACAGACCAGGCATCACGGCCTGTGTGCACACCACAACAGACCAGGCGTCACGGCCTGTGTGCACACCACAACAGACCAGGCGTCACGGCCTGTGTGCACACCACAACAGAACCAGGTGCATACCACAACAGAACCAGGCATCACGGCCTGTGTGCACACCACAACAGAACCAGGCATCACGGCCTGTGTGCACACCACAACAGAACCAGGCATCACGGCCTGTGTGCACACCACATCAGAACCAGGCATCACGGCCTGTGTGCACACCACATCAGAACCAGGCATCACGGCCTGTGTGCACACCACAACAGAACCAGGCATCACTGCCTGTGTGCACACCACAACAGAACCAGGCATCACGGCCTGTGTGCACACCACAACAGAACCAGGCATCACTGCCTGTGTGCACACCACAACAGAACCAGGCATCACGGCCTGTGTGCACACCACAACAGAACCAGGCATCACGGCCTGTGTGCACACCACAACAGACCAGGCGTCACGGCCTGTGTGCACACCACAACAGAACCAGGCATCACGGCCTGTGTGCACACCACAACAGAACCAGGCATCACAGCCTGTGTGCACACCATAACAGAACTAGGCATCACTGCCTGGGTGCACACCCAAACCGAACCAGGCATCACGGCCTGTGTGCACACCACAACAGACCAGGCATCACGGCCTGTGTGCACACCACAACAGACCAGGCATCACGGCCTGTGCGCACACCACAACAGACCAGGCGTCACGGCCTGTGTGCACACCACAACAGAACCAGGCATCACGGCCTGTGTGAACACCACAACAGACCGTGATGCCTGGGTGCACACCCAAACCGAACCAGGCATCACGGCCTGTGTGCACACCACAACAGACCAGGCATCACGGCCTGTGTGCACACCACAACAGACCAGGCGTCACGGCCTGTGTGCACACCACAACAGACCAGGCATCACGGCCTGTGTGCACACCACAACAGAACCAGGCATACCTGCCTGTGTGCACACCACAACAGACCAGGCATCACGGCCTGTGTGCACACCACAACAGACCAGGCATTACGGCCTGTGTGCACACCACAACAGACCAGGCGTCACGGCCTGTGTGCACACCACAACAGACCAGGCGTTACGGCCTGTGTGCACACCACAACAGAACCAGGCATCACGGCCTGTGTGCACACCACAACAGAACCAGGCATCACTGCCTGTGTGCACACCACAACAGACCAGGCATCATGGCCTGTGTGCACACCACAACAGACCAGGCATCATGGCCTGTGTGCACACCACAACAGACCAGGCGTTACGGCCTGTGTGCACACCACAACAGAACCAGGCATCACGGCCTGTGTGCACACCACAACAGAACCAGGCATCACTGCCTGTGTGCACACCACAACAGACCAGGCATCACGGCCTGTATGCACACCACAACAGACCAGGCATCATGGCCTGTGTGCACACCACAACAGACCAGGCATCATGGCCTGTGTGCACACCACAACAGACCAGGCATCACGGCCTGTGTGCACACCACAACAGAACCAGGCATCACTGCCTGTGTGCACACCACAACAGAACCAGGCATCCCTGCCTGTGTGCACACCACAACAGACCAGGCATCACTGCCTGTGTGCACACCACAACAGACCAGGCATCACTGCCTGTGTGCACACCCCAACCGAACCAGGCATCACGGCCTGTGTGCACGCCACAACAGACCAGGCGTCACGGCCTATGTGCACACCACAACAGACCAGGCGTCACGGCCTGTGTGCACACCCCAACCGAACCAGGCGTCACGGCCTGTGTGCACACCACAACAGAACCAGGCATCACGGCCTGTGTGCACACAACAACCGAACCAGGCATCACGGCCTGTGTGCACACCACAACAGAACCAGGCATCACTGCCTGTGTGCACACCACAACAGAACCAGGCATCACTGCCTGTGTGCACACCACAACCGAACCAGGCATCACGACCTGTGTGCACACCACAACAGAACCAGGCATCACGGCCTGTGTGCACACCAGAACAGAACCAGGCATCACGGCATGGGTGCACACCACAACAGACCAGGCGTCACGGCCTGTGTGCACACCACAACAGACCAGGCGTCACGGCCTGTAGGCACACCACAACAGACCAGGCGTCATGGCCTGGGTGCACACCACAACAGACCAGGCGTCACGGCCTGTGTGCACACCACAACCGAACCAGGCATCACGACCTGTGTGCACACCACAACAGAACCAGGCATCACGGCCTGTGTGCACACCAGAACAGAACCAGGCATCACGGCCTGTGTGCACACCACAACAGACCAGGCATCACGGCCTGTGTGCACACCACAACAGACCAGGCATCACTGCCTGTGTGCACACCACAACAGAACCAGGCATCACTGCCTGTGTGCACACCACAACCGAACCAGGCATCACGACCTGTGTGCACACCACAACAGAACCAGGCATCACGGCCTGTGTGCACACCAGAACAGAACCAGGCATCACGGCCTGTGTGCACACCACAACAGACCAGGCATCACGGCCTGTGTGCACACCACAACAGACCAGGCATCACGGCCTGTGTGCACACCACAACAGACCAGGCCTCACGGCCTGTGTGCACACCACAACAGACCAGGCATCACGGCCTGTGTGCACACCACAACCGAACCAGGCATCACGGCCTGGGTGCACACCACAACAGACCAGGCGTCACGGCCTGGGTGCACACCACAACAGACGAGGCGTCACGGCCTGGGTGCACACCACAACAGACCAGGCGTCACGGCCTGGGTGCACACCACAACAGACCAGGCGTCACGGCCTGGGTGCACACCACAACAGACCAGGCATCACTGCCTGTGTGCACACCCCAACCAAACCAGGCACCACGGCCTGTGTGCAAACCACAACAGACCAAGCATCAAGGCCTGTGTGCACACCACAACAGACCAGGCATCACGGCCTGTGTGCACACCACAACAGAACCAGGCATCACGGCCTGTGTGCACACCACAACAGAACCAGGCATCACTGCCTGTGTGCACAGCACAACAGAACCAGGCATCACGGCCTGTGTGCACAGCACAACAGACCAGGCGTCACGGCCTGTGTGCACACCACAACCGAACCAGGCATCACTGCCTGTGTGCACACCCCAACCGAACCAGGCATCACGGCCTGTGTGCACACCACAACAGAACCAGGCATCACGGCCTGTGTGCACAGCACAACAGACCAGGCGTCACGGCCTGTGTGCACACCACAACCGAACCAGGCATCACTGCCTGTGTGCACACCCCAACCGAACCAGGCATCACGGCCTGAGTGCACACCACAACAGACCAGGCGTCATGGCCTGGGTGCACACCACAACAGACCAGGTGTCACGGCCTGGGTGCACACCACAACAGACCAGGCGTCACGGCCTGTGTGCACACCACAACAGACCAGGCGTCACGGCCTGTAGGCACACCACAACAGACCAGGCGTCATGGCCTGGGTGCACACCACAACAGACCAGGCGTCACGGCCTGTGTGCACACCACAACAAACCAGGCATCACGGCCTGTGTGCACACCACAACAGACCAGGCATCACGGCCTGTGTGCACACCACAACAGACCAGGCATCACGGCCTGTGTGCACACCACAACAAACCAGGCATCACGGCCTGTGTGCACACCACAACAGACCAGGCATCACGGCCTGTGTGCACACCACAACAGAACCAGGCATCACTGCCTGTGTGCACACCACAACAGACCAGGCATCACGGCCTGTGTGCACACCACAAAAGACCAGGCGTCACGGCCTGTGTGCACACCACAACAGACCAGGCGTCACGGCCTGTGTGCACACCACAACAGACCAGGCGTCACGGCCTGTGTGCACACCACAACAGACCAGGCGTCACTGACTACTCCCTCAACATCCACAGCAGAGAGCCAGGCCTAGCACCTACTCCCTCAACAACTACAGCCGACAGGCAGGCTCAGTACCCAACGACTGGAACAGTTGGCCTGGCCCTTTAACCTAGAGCATAATCTGGTTCAGTAACCAGCACTCGTAGGGAAGTCCAGTCCAGCATTAACAAAACACATATCCCTGCGACTTCACCAGCAGCAGACAGCGCAGTATCAACATTGAGTACCAATGTACCCCCTGCTCCATCAGAACCGCCCACCACAACAGAAGACATGTAAAGGTAGGTCATCCCTTCCCGTCTCACCTGCTGTGGAGACCACGTGCAGGAGCATCTCAATCTCACAAGTGAATAACGTCCAGCTGCTGAAGGAGAATTCCCAACGGACAAGGAATGCCTGACCTTCCATCAAAACCTGTCCGAGAGTGCCCTGAGGGATTCGCAGGTTCGTCTGGCCAACTCCTGAAAGAGAAATCATTAACCAGAGATAGTGAATACACATGGAAGCACTATTATCTGGGAGCTTGGAAACATTACTTGCCGGTCGTCCTCGTTTACAATCACAGCAATGTTTCCTGATGTCACAAACACTGAATGCAGCCTCAGATTTACACAAACACTGAATGCAGCCTCAGATTTTAACAAACACTGAATGCAGTCTCAGATTTACACAAACACTGAATGCAGCCTCAGATTTACACAAACACTGAATGCAGCCTCAGATTTACACAAACACTGAATGCAGCCTCAGATTTAGACAAACACTGAATGCAGCCTCAGATTTACATAAACACTGAATGCAGCCTCAGATTTACACAAACACTGAATGCAGCCTCAGATTTAGACAAACACTGAATGCAGCCTCAGATTTAGACAAACACTGAATGCAGCCTCAGATTTACACAAACACTGAATGCAGCCTCAGATTTACACAAACACTGAATGCAGCCTCAGATTTACACAAACACTGAATGCAGCCTCAGATTTACACAAACACTGAATGCAGCCTCAGATTTTACACAAACACTGAATGCAGCCTCAGATTTACACAAACACTGAATGCAGCCTCAGATTTACACAAACACTGAATGCAGCCTCAGATTTACACAAACACTGACTGCAGCCTCAGATTTACACAAACACTGAATGCAGCCTCAGATTTTAACAAACACTGAATGCATCCTCAGATTTACACAAACACTGACTGCAGCCTCAGATTTACACAAACACTGAATGCAGCCTCAGATTTTAACAAACACTGAATGCATCCTCAGATTTACACAAACACTGAATGCAGCCTCAGATTTTAACGAACACTGAATGCAGCCTCAGATTTACACAAACACTGAATGCAGCCTCAGATTTACACAAACACTGAACGCAGCCTCAGATTTACACAAACACTGAATGCAGCCTCAGATTTACACAAACACTGAATGCAGCCTCAGATTTACACAAACACTGATTGCAGCCTCAGATTTTACACAAACACTGAATGCAGCCTCAGATTTACACAAACACAAACACTGAATGCAGCCTCAGATTTACACAAACACTGACTGCAGCCTCAGATTTACACAAACACTGAATGCAGCCTCAGATTTTAACAAACACTGAATGCATCCTCAGATTTACACAAACACTGACTGCAGCCTCAGATTTACACAAGCACTGAATGCAGCCTCAGATTTTAACAAACACTGAATGCATCCTCAGATTTACACAAACACTGAATGCAGCCTCAGATTTTAACAAACACTGAATGCAGCCTCAGATTTACACAAACACTGAATGCAGCCTCAGATTTACACAAACACTGAATGCAGCCTCAGATTTACACACACACTGAATGCAGCCTCAGATTTTGAGGTTGCATGTGAGGGCTTAGCTGCATGAACAGATATGCCTCTGTGCTGTCTATTTCAGTTTCTAGACAGTACAAGTGAACAGGGAAGCCATCTTATGTATATTTATTTATTTATTTATTCAAAGTTTTGTATAGCGCGAACAAGATCCTTACAGATATCAGAGCGCTTCACAAAGAAAGGGTAGGGGCAGTAGGAATGAACAGAGAAAATGGGAGCAATATAATAGTCATTAACATGGTAGGATAATAATAACATACATAAAACATGTCAATATACAATCAGGTAAACAAGTAATATAAGATGGCACAAGTCATTGTTCCCACTACAGAGGAGTTCAGGTACACCATGGGTGTGTGGATGGCTTATATCAATGTTTTAGTATAGAGAGAACTGAGTGGGGGCATCAGGAGAGTGAATCAGTAAACCAACGTGTATCATATATTGGACGGTAGTAAGAGAGTAGCGTAGTGGTGTCCCCATCACGTAGAAGTATAGTGCCAAAGGACCAGGTGAACAGTGATGCAAAGCAATGCAGAGTCTCTGATCCAGCACCTATAAGGTTCAGGAGATCTTGGCCAGAAGGATGGTTTTCACCTCTTTCTTGAAGAGTGCAGTGGAGGAGATAAGCCTGGTTTCAGGAGGGAGCGCATTCCAGATCCTGGGTGCCATTCCTGAGAAGGAGCGCTTGTATGTTTTCTCTTTCCGGAATCTACGAGGTTTCAGGAGTAGATTTTTTGTACTTCTATTGGATCTTGAGCCTCCTGATATAGACAACTTTTTAGCGAGGTAGTTGGGTGCATTGTGGTGCAAGGCCGCGTGTGTCATAACTGCAATTTTTAGCTGTATTCTGGCTTCAAAGGGCAGCCATTTTAGAGACTTTAAGTCTGGGGATATATGCGAATGTTTTCTTGAGCCAGTAATGAGTCTCGCGGCAGCGTTCAGGGAGGCTCTTAAGGGTGCTGTTGTGGATAGCGGGAGTCCGCTGAGGGCCACAATTCCGTAGTCTATTCGAGGGATGACTAAAGCTTGTACAGCAGTTTGGAAGTCTTCGGCCGGGAGGAAGGGTTTAATTTTCCTCAGTGTGTTGATTTGGAAATTAGCTGTTTTTGTGGCTTTGCTAACGTGCTGCTGCATGTTGAGTTTGGCGTTGAGTGTGATGCCTAGGGATTTCGCCGAATCCACGATGGTAGGTTGGACATTGAGTGCTGTTAGGTTTTTGAGCCAGGTTTGGGTGGTGGAAATTTTCGCCGGGGGTGAGATGAGTAGGAACTCAGTTTTCAGAGCATTTAGTTTGAGGTGATTATCGGCCAGCCAGGATTGAGTGTTAATAAGCGTGGAATTCAGATGTTTGATATCTTCCGGGGATTGTAGCTTTAGGTAAAGTTGTGTGTCGTCGGCGTACATATGGAATTGGACATTGGAAGCTTGGAGCAAGGTGGCGAGCGGTTCCATGACGAGGTTGAACAGTGTGGGGGAGAGGGAGGATCCTTGTGGAACACCTAGATCTGCAGGCACAGGTGTAGATAGCACATTGTCGATCTTGAACTTCTGAGACCGATTGTGAAGGAAGGACGAAAACCATTTGAGAACAGTTCCCGATAGACCCATTCTAGAGCTTAGCAGCTCCAGCAAGTTCTCATGTTTGACCGTGTCAAATGCTGACGAGAGGTCAAGAAGGATGAGGAGGCAGGACTCATTGCGATCAAGAATTTGGAGGGCGTCATCAATTATGTGTGTCATAGCTGTTTCCGTGCTATGTTTCGCTCGGAAGCCTGATTGATGAGGGTTGAGGAGGTCAAATTGGTCAATGTGTTTTGTTAGTTGGAGTTGGACACATTTCTCCAGCAGTTTGGCCAGGGTGGGGATATTGGTGATGGGCCGGTAATTGTTTAGGTCAGACGGATCAGCTGTAGGTTTCTTGAGTATAGGCGTGACTTGCCCCACCTTGAGGGAGTCTGGAATGAGACCTTGTTGCAGGGAGCTGTTGATGATTTTGGTCCAGAGAGGGAGGAGCAAGGGGATGAAGTCTTTTACAGCATTAGCAGGTAGAGGGTCTGTGAGGTGATTAGAGGGCTTCAAGGTGCAGAGCAGTTTGTGTATTGCTTCTTCCGAGTAGGTATCGAAGACCAGCCAAGATGCCTTGTTTTTAGGTTGAGTGTTAGCCATTCTGGTGTGGTTGGGGAGTCGGATTACATCCATGATGAGGTCATTTCTTATGTTGTCAGTCTTTAGCTTAAAGAAAGCAGAGAAGGCTTCACAGTGTGGGGTGTCGCTTGTTGTGCTGTTTGATTGTAAAGGTTGTGTCTTTGTTTGGGTCTTGATTAGTTCGAACAGCTTTCTTGGCCTGTTTTTTGCTTGATCCAACTGGCGGCTAAAGAAGTCCGACTTTGTGCGTTTTATTTTCCTAAAGTAGGCATTTCTCTTGTTCTTAAGCCTTTTGAGGTGAAGTGCTGAAGGGTCCGATCTCCAGGTGCGCTCTGCCATTCGCATAGTACGCCTGTCGTCATTGAGTCTATCATCATACCAGGGGTTAGAAATTTTGGTGGAGACTCTTCAGTTGCAGTGGGGCGACTTCATTGACTATTGTATTCATAGAGTCAAGGTAGTGGTTGATCAGTGATTGAACATCCGAGGCACCAGAAGGGGGAAGGAGGAGATTGCCGATGTGGGGAGGCAGGGTAGAGGGGTTAAGATTCTTCATGTCCCTTTTCCATGTTTTGGATTTGATTGGTTGAGTCGAGTTAGGTTTAACTTTTTCATTGATAAAGAAGGTGATAATGTGGTGATCTGACCAGTCGCAGGGTAGAATCGCCTCCAGTTGTGTAGAGTTCTCTTTGGCAATGATGAGATCGAGTATCGAGCCTTTGTCGTGTGTTGGTCTATCGCATATTTGGGTGAGGTCAAGCACATTAAGGAAAGTTTTGAGACTATTCACCACTGTGTCTTTCTGATCGTTCCAGTGGAGATTGAAGTCACCCAGGTAGACTTGGGTGGTCTGCTGACCGGCATTGGAATTGATCATGTCCATGAGTTGTTGGGTGAATATGAGATTGTCACCAGGCGGGTGATAGATGAGATGTAAAGCACAAACTTGCTTGCCCTCGCTGGTGATGTCGAGGCAGAGGAGTTCACAGGAGGAAAGGGAGGGGGAGGTGACTTTAGTAACGGAGAGGTTGCTCCTAAAAATGCATGCAATTCCCCCGCCCGTCTTGCCAGGAGACCTGTCCAGCCTAATGATGTGATAATTGGGGGGGACTAGGATGTCCATAATCGGGGTAGAGGCTTCAGTAAGCCACGTTTCCGTTAGAATGGCTAGGTCCAGATCCATGGCTGAGACGAGATCAGCGATATTGGAGGAGTGTCTTTGGGCCGATCTGCAGTTCAGTAGGATGCACTTGAGTTTGGGAGCGAGAAGGGTGGTCGAGCTTTCTAGTGTGAGGGGGACTTCTCTGAGGTTGTTAGGGACGGAACCTCTGTTGTTGAGTGATGGGCGCCTCAGAGGGTTTGTAAGAATTGTGGGTATGGGGATGTGTGTGTTGGATATGTGTTTTACCGGACCTGGGCCACAAGAGCGTAGGAGAGAGCATAGGTCGCGGTCCGACAATGGGTTGAGGGCACGACGGGGGCGGTGGGAGTTATTGCGAACTGGGATAGTCGGCCAGCGCGGGTGTCGTTGGAGGCGAGGGTATGTAGGGAGGGTGCGTCGTTTGTGGGGTAGAGGGATGGTGGGACGTGGACTGGGCTGTGAGGAGAGAAGGTCTTTGATTGCGTGGACATCTTTTTTGATTTGTAGAATATCCTCTTTGACTTGTTGGAGGTTGGATAAAGTCAGGTCAGGAGGTGCATTGGGGATGGGGTTGGTGGTGAGAGCCATTGGTGAATGGTTGAGTAGTGAGCTGGAAAGCGGGCAGGGTATCGAGGGGGGGGATATACTAGCGTTGTTGGAAGGTTCTGCGGTGCTAATGAGTGGGGTGGCATTCAAAGTGTGGGCGTGTTTGTGGGCGAGGGGTGTGGGTGAAGTAGGTGGTGGGTGGGAGGCATAGGTAGTGACGTCAGTGGGAGACGGTGCCGGAGAGTAGAAGAGTGAGTGAAGGCTGAAGACAGTGGGGGAGACAGGAGGGTAGTGAGGGCTGAGAATAGGAGGTGGGAGAGAGGGGGATGCTAAGGTAAGGGAGGCGGTATGTTCTGTATCTTTTATTGGGAGGGTGAGAGTGTCGTGGGTGGGAGTGGGGAGGGAGCTGGGGCGGGAGAGGGGTCTGCCTTGGGGGGGATGGGAGGGGGGGTGGATAAACTCCAGGTGGTGGTGTGTTCAGATGGTGGCGTGTTGTGGGTGGGAGTTGTTATGTCAGGGGGGCGAGGGATGGGGGGGGTATGAGTGGGGATAAGAGGGGTCATGTTAGAGGGGCGGCTAGTATATGTGATGGAGAGATTTGTGACTGTCCTTGGGGAGTGTGAGGCGTTAACAGCTGGTGGGCCGTTTACTGGGGTGCTGGGGGTAGAGGTGTTGTAGGTGGGGGCAGCGACATCAGGGGTGATAGTGCTGGTGGAGTTCTGGGTGGGGGTCCGCAGCTTGGAAAGGTGCTCTTTGAACTTGGGGAACAGGTTGTCTAGTAGTTCCAGG
Organism: Lissotriton helveticus; assembly: GCF_964261635.1. Classification (NCBI taxonomy): domain Eukaryota; kingdom Metazoa; phylum Chordata; class Amphibia; order Caudata; family Salamandridae; genus Lissotriton; species Lissotriton helveticus. The sequence goes on from NC_136065.1 coordinate 2,142,990,664, forward strand.
TTCTTGTCCGTGGATTGAATTAGGACAATCCCGTTATTGTAGATAGTAATGGTAGTCCTGCCAGGGAAGAGGTGGGAAGGTGTGATAGAGAGAGTTAGGCCATGAGTTGTTTTCCTGGTGGTGGAGACGGTGAGTAGGGATAGGAACGCTTTTCTCCATTGGGCTCTGCGTGAGGTGTGGAAGATGATATCAGTATTCAGGGCTCCATTGCCCGGTGAGAAGTAGGTGTCGGCAAAGGGTGTTTCAGGGTGCGACCTCAAGAAGTTATGTTTAAAACGTTTAGTGGCTTTTTTGGTGAGTGTAGAAGGGTAGTTAATTCTAAAAGTGTGCCTGCCGTTGAGCTCCATTTTAGTAGGGCTGTGATGTTGGGTGTAGGAGATAGGAAGACAATAAAAGCTGTCAGCCGCTAGTTACAGGGCAAAGGAATGACACTAGTGAGTGACCAGAAGTATAAGAGGTAGAAATCATATATATATATGTACTGGGAACTGGTCATTACGAGTTCGCCAGCTACTTGATAGCTTTACTAAAACCCATGGTGTTTGGAATCAAACAAAGTGTCTTAAAAAAGTCTGTACTGCTACAAGTACAAGATCTATTATGACTTGCATCCAGAGGGCACCTTAGAGGTGCCCCTGAAAAACCTACCACTATCTATAGTGCTGGCTGAGTGGTACGCCACGCACACGTTTCTGACCTGCTGCAGGTCAGAGCCCACGTTTTCTGAGACCAGAAACAATGCCTGCTCCAGAGGAAGGGGTTCACACCTCCTCCAGTAGGATGGCTAGTGATTTAGCATATCAAGGTCAGGGGCTTCGAAGTCTCTGCCGCCTTGGATATGCGACCCCGGCTTTCACCAGACCTGGGAAATGCCACCCCCTGCCCAGAGGTTCATTTGGCACCAGTACAGACAGGAAATTCACTATGCAAGTGTAGGAAAGAGCCCGTTTGCATGGTTACGTCCACCATTTGCCTGATGTTTGATACTTCTTGACTAAGTGTGCCCTGGGTTTCTGCTAATCAGGTACCCATGGCCCGTGTCCTTCCTCCACAACTGTACTTTTGCACTCAAATTGGCACTCCTTTGGCCTACATAGAAGTCCCTTGTAGAAGATGCCAGGGGGACCGAGGGCCTTGTAGCCCGGGAAAGTTTGAGGGCTAAAGCATATATGTTGCCACTGTCAGAGACTCCTCATCTGACCCATAGTCACTGCAAGTGCAGCCTATGTGCCAGGGGGAGACCCTAAAATTACAAGTCGACATGGCATACTTTCCCTGTGGGACATGCCCACCAAAACACTGCCTGTGCAATACGTTAGTCACCCCTCTAGCAGGCCTTGCGGCCCTTAGGCAGAGTGTAAAATACCACAGGTGAGGGCACAGTGGCATGAGCCCTGCCCCCCTACAGTACCTGTGCCATTCACAGGTATTTTAAGTGCAGTGAAGTAATTTTAGACCATGGGCAGGGAGTTTGGCTCCCTGAAATCTACAGCTCCATGATGGCTTTACTGAATGCTGAGAAGTTTGGTATCAAACGTCTTAGACCATTAAACCCACACTGATGCCAGTATTGGAATGAATATAAAATGCACTCAGACGGCATCTTAAAAATTTCCCCTGAAAAACGACCTTACTCGTGTCCTACCTGAGTTGCTGCTCGCCAGCTGCCACCCCCAGACATGTTTCTGGACCCCTAGGTCAATAGCCTCTCGCTCTCGGGGTCCTGAAATAAAGCACATCCTGGGCAGAGGTGCCACGCCTCCTCCCGCAAGGATTGGTGGAGTCCACGAAGAGGAAGCTTCAAAGGCATGCCTCCTTTGTGAGCTGACCCAGACATTTGCTGCTTCCAGCAACTGGCCCCTACCAGTCCTAGCCCCCTTTTTGGAAAGGAAAATCGGCGAGAAAACAAAGATAGGAGAGGTGTGCCCACCTTTGCCAACCCCACGCCTCAGGTGAAGGAGTCGAGGCGAAGTACAACTCTCAGTTCCCGCCATCTTGAAGATGGGGGACCCAGCCAACCTGAGAGAGGGTTATGCCACCCTCCCACTGAACAGTGGCATAATAGGGGGTGTACCCACCCCAAGGAAGGGACCCAATTGGTCCCAATCTTTACCTACCTGAAACGCCCATAAATTTAGTATTTAGGAGCAATCCCAAACCTTGCCTCCTCAGACAAGCAAGAAGGACCGAAGAGCTGTGCTGAAGGGAGAAGAGGAGGACACCAACTGCCTTTGCCCCAAGCTCTACTGGCCTGTCCCGACCTCGACCTGCTCCAGCGGAATCTGGGGGTGTCCTGCAGTCAGCAGCCCCCCAGAACTGGTGGTCCGCGTTGTTCCAGCACTCCCTTGCTTGAATTTTTCCCTAAACAGTATCATAATTACATGATATGACAACGTTGGGCATTTAACCCCTTCCTGTGGGGTGCTGCGCACGACCGTTGGCTGACGCAGCCCCGCCCACTCCGTCGAACGCTCGCACCGCGGCGGGAATTGCCGCCGCGGTAAACGGGGTTAATCTAACGTGCCACACGAACATCCCAAAATTACGCAGTGCAATTTAAACTTCACTCAGGACCTAGTTGAAAGCACACGCCAGCACAGTCAAAGAGTTTAATTGTATGATGTTTCTACTTTTGATTCTTTCTCTCGCTCCGCTTCCTTTCAGCTCACTGCTTTTAGTTATTGCAACATGACAGAAAATGCATATATTTATCCGGATATGTATATGTTTTGTGATAACAGATGTTGTAACATAGCGCACTTGCTTAAAGAGTACCATTTATCTTTTTTTGGACTGAAAAGTCAAAGATATCTAAATAAAATCTATTAAAGAGTAGGTAGCAACGACTCACTTGTAAACAGAAGGCACTTGGGATGCATGCACGCAGCACGTGCACGGTCTTGTCTGCCTTACGGCAATCGTCACAACTTTTCTTATCCGCTTGTTAAATAAACAAGCAGATAAGAAAAGTCTTCACGACAGCCGCGAAGCAGGCGATCGTGTCCAGAGGGGCCGTCCTAAAAGGTGAATGGGTGGCAACCAAAAACCCTCCTTTTCAATGGGAAGCCAGTGTTTAAAACTTTTTAGTTTAAAACTTCTTAAAACTGCCTTGATGACTATAGCTCTCGCAGGCGACGAGCGCATGCGCACTCCAACGCCAGGCGAGACCTAAAAATGAGGCAAAAGCAGGAAAAGCACTCCGAAACCAGAGATCATTAAAAACAGGTGTAATGGTCGCTAGCTGTCTGGCTAGATTGACCAGGTGCATCCAAAATTGTCTAAAGATGGTTGGTCAGACAGCTGACGTCCATTACGCCTGTTTTTAATGATCTCTGGTTTTCCACCATTAAAATAACTTTGGGATAAAACCAGACATCCTTTAACTTGCACTACTTTCACTGCTGCACTGACACTATCTCACCCAAACCGCTCCGCTGTAATGAGGCATTGTAGCACATCAGGGAGGCACTCGGCCTCTCTGGTGGGAACCCAATGATTAAGCATGTCACCAACTAGGTTGGTGAGTGAGGGTTCTTTTAAATAAGTGGTTTACATCGTGCTGTTCTCCCTCCCTTCCTTCGTATTCACTCTTTTGTTGTTACCAAGTTTACACGTTAGGGGGAATAAGAGTGATTATCCCTATCTCTCGTTGATATTATAGTAAAGCTAGAAGCACATACAGTCACTGGCTGAACTTAGGAAACTTACTATGTGGGGCACATGAGACTAAAACATTGCTGCATTACACTGCTTACTTTTGAAGACTACTTGCAATGATTTGTAATCGCACTTGGGACTGTTAAACCTGATTAAAAAGAAATGATTTAGGCTTGCAGCCCTATTAAACACCCAACACCGAAGAAACATTCTTTGCTGTGGCAGTGCATATCAGAAAACCAGCAATCAAAGTGCCCTACTTTGGACCTAGGATACTTCTCGGATCCCCATTCCCCCAGAATTTTTTGAGGCTTATACTGCTGATAAAAATCGTTCTTCCCCTGGCAGCGCCACCTAAAATGTATTTTTCATTCAGGCAAATTGGCATTCAGATCCAACAAAATATGTACCCCTGCAAACAACGTCAAACCCAGTGAAAGAGCTGGAAAGGTAGCAAGCCAAGAATAAAATGTAATTTACTCTAGCTAGCCCAGAAAAGACGTTAGGCGTTAGAACAAATTGTGAGTGCAAGGAAGACACCAGCATATTTGGCTTCATGGTCAGAGTGGATATCAGGTCTCAGGCTCATGCGCTCTAGGTCCACTCCAGTATGCTTAGCTGCAGTCTCAGAATATCACAGGCATGTGAATGGTTCATGGACCCCCAAGTCCACTCCAGTATGCTTGGCTGCTTGCTCAGCAATGGACTTCAGGCGTCAGAAGGCCCTATGCGCTCTTGGTCCACTCCAGTATGCTTGGCTGCTTGCTTAGCAATGGACTTCAGGCGTCAGAAGGCCCTATGCGCTCTTGGTCCACTCCAGTATGCTTGGCTGCTTGCTCAGCAGTGGACTTCAGGCATCCGAAGGGCCTATGGGCTCTAGATCCAGACCAGTACGCTTGGCTGCATGCTCGGAACATATCATAGGCAGGCACCTGAACGGCTCATGGTCCCTAAGTCCACCCGAGTATGCTTGGCTGCTTGTTCAGCAATGGACTTCAGGCCTCCGAAGGGCCTATGGCCGCCAGGGTCACTCAAGTATGCTTGGCTGCATGTTCCAAAAGGACCTCAGGCCTCTGGAGTGAAGTTGAAAGAGCTACTTACCTGCAATAATGATCTTTCTGGTGGATAGTCTACCTGCAGATACCTCACAGTAAAATAATCCCAGGTGCCAGACTGAATCCGAAAACTTCAAAGCTCTCATGTCACCAGTAGGGGCGCAGGCATTGTATCAATGCTAGAAGTGATATCAGATGACGCCACCAAAGACAAATAGCACACACCCTGGCGCAACAATGTCCATTCCCATCTTTTTTCCTACCCTTTGAGGCATGAGGACAGATTGACGTTGACTCCCTGTTAAACTGTACTGTTCGGGAACGTGCCTGGAGAAAGGCTTGAGATGCAGGATGTCTGCATAACTAGACTTTCTGGGGAAGGGAAGGGCGAGAGAAAGGTTGGGTCTCCTGGAGATGGACGATAGTGCCTGGAGACTAGCCCATTGACCGCTGGCAACGAAGAAGGCATTTTTCTGGCTGCCAGGACAGGTTCCACCAATGCCTCAATGAATGGGAGCAAGTGTTCAGATAAAGAAAAACCAAAGGTGGTGATGGACGGAGCGTTGACAATACAAACACTCACCCCCAGTCAACTGATCTGGGTTTAATCCATCACTGTTCTTTAGCCCACTCCGCCAGTGTTCAGGTGTCAGACCAGAGGGAAGTAACACCAATGTGAGGACATTGGAATTAACGTCTATGGACAGCAATTGTAAACCCAAAATCTCTGCTGCTTTCTTGACCACTTGCTGGAAGAAGAAAACCTCCGGAGCTGGTGGTCCAGTTGAAGTCTCCATCTTTAGAGAAATATCGAGGCCACTATTTGAAGACAACCCTAGTACCTCATAGGTACCCTTCATCTTGACCGAAAGTCATCACACACCAGCATACATTACAAACGATCGATCATTTAGCAATTAACACAGGTCATTTCTCACATTGCATTTCACATACCTCCACAAACTACAACTTTCACACACCTCCAACACACACACAGTCTTACTGGAAGTACACAATCACATCCACAGCCCTTCAAATGTGCATATTATCACACAAACACACAATATAATACCACCCATATTATACAACAATTACAACACACGCATGGTACACCAAACATATACCCAAAAGAACACAAATGAATCAATGAACAAACTACCCCACAGCCCTTACCATTGGCAGTGGTGCAACATAATCAAAACATTAAAGTACTATATTTCCATGCAAACTTCGATACAATATCAATACTACCAAGAAATCTCCTAGTGAAAAAGTAAGAGTGACAAAATGGGCAAACGGTAGTAAAGCAGTTCTCATGCAACGCGTTTCATCGATTTTCGATGAGAGAGAGAACAGTATAAAAAAAAGTGCCTCATATAAAAATATAAATTTAAATAACAGCTCTTGTAAATAACGATTGCCATTACAATTTGACCACACTATGATTCTGGGAGAGGCATTTCAACTCCCAGTAATTCAAGTCCCATGTCTGTCAAAATTGAGTGTGCTTAGGAAAAGAATAAATGCCAAAATGGTATACTGAAAGATGTACCACAATGCTTTATTTCACATTATGTGTGTGTGTATGCATGTGTGTGAAAATGATCGAAGTGGAGAAAATTTCAAACCATGTATAAACTAAAATGTAATAAAAACATTAGTCATTAGATGTGCATTCGTACATTTTCAAGGACTAAATTTTTGCTCTGTTTGACTTTCTGCAGCTAAGATTTCTCCAAGGGAAGCATATAACCATGAATACAAAAACCAAGTACGACTGACATAATTGAATTAAATCTTGAATTGTAACATTTATTTACAATGAACAAACTTACTGTTTAAAAATAAGTCAGTGATAGTAATGTAATGTTATTAACTATTTGTTGTAATACTTTTAACTGGCCCGAAAATGGAGTCTCACTTGGCTCTTGAATAAGGGTCATCTGCCCAGCTCCTCCTTACGGAGGCAGGAAGCCTATGTGCCACTGCTCGTCCTATGCATTGGTGCTTACTCTTTTTACGACACACATTCTATCTGACAGTTGTATGAAGTCAAACAGCTTTAATCACGGTGCATCAATGTCAAAAAGACAATAACAATAGGTGCTCCAATAAATGTTAGATGAAGGTGCGAGGTGATGAATGTGAACGAAGTATGCAACTGTATTACTTAAAATATGCGATCTATACCAGGTGTCTCCAACCCGTCGATCGCAAGCTACCAGTAGCTCACTGAGGCCCTGTGAGTAGCTTGTGGCAGCTTTTTATTTTGTAGCCCTTTATTGTCCTTGTTGTTTTTTGGCCTTTTTTCAGTAGCCGTTGCCCGCCCTCACCCATACCTGCTGCTCTGATAAGCTCAATTAAGCTTAGATGAGGCTGGCGGGGCGGGCTGGAGAGGACATCATTAGAGTTATACTCGCGCCACCTGCCTTCCGCAGCCTGGCACCTCGCTTTCATCCCGCAGGACATGTTCCACTGCAGAGCAGCAGGGGCTGGAGAGCTTGGTAATGAGCAAGTGGTGTGGCACAGGCAGTATTGAACTGCTACCCTACCAGTACCCGTGCCACTTGCATTTTCGAGGCAGGCACTGCATCTTTGTTCTGCGTGTGAAGCAGCAGATCGACCTGTAAGCCCTGGCCTGAATTAGTTGTTCTTGTTGTGTAGTTGTATTTCACAGCCAAAGGCACCAAAAATATTCTCCCCCAGAACCACGGTCAGTGAAGAGTATGGAGGGCGTGAAGAGAGTGAGGAGGGGGAGAAGAGATCCGTGATGCTAACCATTAAAATAAAAATGTCAAAACGTACTTCACAATATTGGCAGTGAAACAAACCTAAACTGATCATACCAAAATTCACTAATTTAAAATGCACTTGTGAATTACAATATTTTGTGCAACATATAGATTCCCAGAGATAGCATTCCCTAATGGAAAATAAAACTACGGTGGCCATTTACTGTTGTTTTGCCTTTAAAATGCTGAAAATGGATTTTTGGTGTTTGGTGAAAGTTACACTCAGAGGTCAAGAATATGCTTCACGTGCCACGATGCCTAACTCAATGGCAAACTTTTGGAGTGAGCAAACAACATCCGTAGGATGCAGCAAAAAGAATTAGCAAGATAGTAGACGTTTCCCAGCAAACTGCATTTTCATCACGATAAAGATTGCTGGCTTATTTTATGAAATATCTAAAAATAAAATGATTTGCAGGGGGATCTTGAAGTACAGACCCCCTGATTTAAGCTCTCAAAGTATAGTGGGTGTGAATGGATGCCAACTCAGAAGTTATAAATACCTCTGCTCAGAGATGTTTTATACGTGGGCAAAGTGGACTCTGGCCCAAGGCCCCAGCCTTCCAGGGGGCCGTGATAGAGCAAGCTCTGTTCTTCACAGTCTTGCACTTATAACCGTGAATAATTCTTCAACATATTGTTTTATTGTTTAACTTTAATTTATTATTAATGTCTGTGAAAGTCTATTACAGACGTTTTTGCAGAGAAATGTTGTGTTTGTTTCATGCAACATCCATAAATAAAGTTTCTATTAGATCAAAACAAGAGCTCCTATATGAGAAATAGGAGGGTGTCTCATGAATTATTTGCAGTAATATTAGTGAGCTGCTGAAATACACCATTGAAAACATACCCCACTATCCCTGAATATATCAAATGTAACCGCTTTAGACTCTGCACTGTCAGTGACCTGACCAAAGACTGCATGCAAGAGCTGAGAATGGATCATAAATTCAAAGCTGTTCCGAACAGGGGCCTCCAAGATACCTTTGGCCCAGGCCCAAAAAATCCATAAGATGTCCATATCTCTGCCTTTGGCCTGGCTTATAACACTTTCACCAGGGGACATATTTGCCGTCAGGGCAGGAGAGAAGGGCAGCTCGCCTTGATGGGAAGTGGTCTTTTGGGAAGCAGTAAGGGAGTCATGTATGGCCTACAGGTGAAGGCCAGAGATCATCAGCATGAAGATTAAGGGTTCATTTCATCCCCTCCACCCATAGTTACCGTCTGTTTAAATTTGATTACATTGCAACTAATTAAACTAAGGGTTCACCATCATGGATAATGGGAAGGACTTCACGTTGAGGAGCACGGCAAGGCCAACCAATGCGCTGATTAGCTCAGATGAGGTCAGTGTTTTCTAGGGAACCCAAGTATTTTGTTCAAACCACAGTATGGGCTCTGAAGAAATTAGGCTTGCCTTAAAAAGTCAATGAAACTGCACGTGAGAGAGTCTCTCGGAAAAATGCGCGAGTTGCTTGGCCCTTAGTAGCTCACTATGATTTTCACTGATCAGAAGTAGCTCTCACTGCAGAAAAGGTTGGAGACCCCTGATCTATACACTATGTGAACCTTTATCTGGTCCGTGTATGCAGGTGAGTACCACACCATTATAACCAACACTGCTTGTAGACAAATATGAATCCCAGAGGGACAATTTGCCTTGTGTCAGGAAAGAAAGGCCAAGTGATGGGAAGCGCGGAGGTCAGTAGGGCACAGTACACATTTCACTTACGGAACTGTAAAACACTATGATTTAGGTTGCATGTAAGGTTTATAACTTAAACCGCGTAGCGTGCAGCCGTTTGTGTTCCCGTGGTAATTTCACTCGCTTCAGCAGTCCTATGCAGTGATAAAACGCGGCAGTCGCCGTACCGTCACTGGCGACTGACTCACGCCCTGGCTCGGTGCAGGCAGGCTTTCACAGATCTTTGAAAAATGGCGGATGAAGCATGCTAATAAACAGGCTTCAATAACTAAGACAAGCGGCCCCTAATGAAAATGCATACCTTATTTTCAAAGGTTATACTGGCTGGAACACCCCCAGTGCAAAGCAGTTCACAGAGCCTGTAAGTATAATTGGAAGGGCGAAGTACAGCGGGTTACCTCCTCTCCGGGTGTTTAATTACAACAACAAACAAGGGAGGTCGGCCGGGGTGGTGCCCAGTGCACATGCATGGTGGCATGCTTTCACTTTAAACTGCGTTTAAAGTGAAAGCACGTCATGTTTAAAGCGAAAGCACGCGTTTTTAACAAAATGGCATGGGACTGTCCACTGTCCCACAGACACGAGCATGCTATCTGCTTTGAACAGATGGCGAGCGCAGCCATCTTTGTCCATGAAGACGCGTGCATGAGCCCACGGGGAGAATTGATTCCAAAAGAGCACCTCTGGCGAGAGCAGCGCGTGCGCTGCTTTCACCAGGCGAGACCTAAAATGGAGCGGGCTGTGCATTCTAGTCACTGTAAATGAGAGAGCCTTAAGTAATTCTTAACAGTACAAAAGTTAATTTGAGGTGAAGTTAATGACAAGGAAGCGAAATCTCTGGGTGGGCAGTTGAAACGTGTTAGAGGTTCCCCCATATAAAGGGGCATAGTTTCATGCACCTGAAACAGAAGCAGCCTCTTTCAAGGAAGGGACGAGCGACAGCCACGTCTTTGCCTAATAAAAGAGAGTAGGGACTTCTACTAGGTTTTGTGGAATATACTCATTCATGTCTACTTAGCCTGAGGAAAGTACTTCTTAGCATCTGGGAAGAGGAACAGAGCTCAGGACATTGTAAACTAAGCAGAGTCTTACCAAGTGCATAGAGGAGTTTAGGTGCCCGTCTCCTCCACAGCGTCTCATCCTCATGCGCAATCACATCATTGGGTTTGTGCTTATACAACTCTGTGTAGAAAGACATCTTGTCTAGGAAACTGTACACCTGCAGGAAGAGAAGTGTGGTCAGAAGTAAAGACACCACAGACTGCTAAGAAGGAAACAAGAGCACAGTAGAATTCAGAGTAGAAACTGCTATTAGCTTGCAATTTTAGTTCTTGTTAATGGGCAGTGTCTTTTGAAATCATAAGCCTTAAAATATCTCCATCTGTTTGTGGATCAGAGAACACATTTCATAGATAATGTTTTCAGGTTTAAAAAAGCATACATGTCTAAGAACTCAAGGTAGGAGGTGTTAACTTTTATTCTATTCTTCGTTCAAATAAACATTTAGAAATTAAAGTCAACACTATAATATACATTTGGCTGAGGTTCTCAAAGGAGGGCATGGTACAAAGAAGTAATATACTCTGCATAGGATTATTTCGACACTGCTCCTTTAAGGAATTCAGGAGGTCGACTGATCCAGAATGCAAAGCAGCATCAGTCAGGAACTTCACTGACAGAAGGATCAGAGGAAAGATATTGTTATCCAGTTTCCATCAATTTTCCAGTAGAATAGGTAGGCAAAAGTGGTTCATAAGTTCAAAGTAGATGCACATGAAAGAGTCTAAGAACTTAAGTAGGTTGTAATTCTCCGTCAGTGTACATTCTTTGATAATTTAATGTCAAAATGCTTAGAAAATTCCTCTCTCGACCCCAGAGAATGCTCAACCAAAACTAAAGAGGGAAAAGTATCATGTTCCTCACTCTGTACACTTTATTAATCCTGATTGATTCATTGACACATCAGATTCTTCTACGGCGCAGATCGGGTCTGCCTCGCCAAAGACTTCCAGGGTCTCAGAGTATGAGCGATACATTTTGCTGTTGGATCACCACATATCTCTCTGTTGCCAAATTGTCTTTTGTCTCCTGAAGACAGACTAAGAGTCGCAGTGGGTCTTGTCATGCTCCGGCAAAAGGCACGTTACAGATGGTGAAAAGGTCAGGCTAAGGGTACTTGGAGTGGCACTTAGGGTATCTCTTGAAGGGTGTCTGATCCATTGCTTTCTACATGTCTTCATTCTTTGGCACCAGGAAGGATGATGTGCTGGCCCAAATGGCAAGGTGCCCCGAGGGCCACAAGGCCCAGTTATTCGATGACGAGGTCTTTGGTGGTTGGAGTGGAGGAGGTCGATGGAACAGTAGGCAAGGCACATCACAAGGTCTTCTCTGCAACAGGAAGGAAAGACAAAAGGCTCCGGGGCTACGCCGGTCAATGTCGAGACCGGGAGCAATGTTTATACCAGGTGTCTCCAACCCGTCGATCGCAAGCTACCAGTAGCTCACTGAGGCCCTGTGAGTAGCTTGTGGCAGCTTTTTATTTTGTAGCCCTTTATTGTCCTTGTTGTTTTTTGGCCTTTTTTCAGTAGCCGTTGCCCGCCCTCACCCATACCTGCTGCTCTGATAAGCTCAATTAAGCTTAGATGAGGCTGGCGGGGCGGGCTGGAGAGGACATCATTAGAGTTATACTCGCGCCACCTGCCTTCCGCAGCCTGGCACCTCGCTTTCATCCCGCAGGACATGTTCCACTGCAGAGCAGCAGGGGCTGGAGAGCTTGGTAATGAGCAAGTGGTGTGGCACAGGCAGTATTGAACTGCTACCCTACCAGTACCCGTGCCACTTGCATTTTCGAGGCAGGCACTGCATCTTTGTTCTGCGTGTGAAGCAGCAGATCGACCTGTAAGCCCTGGCCTGAATTAGTTGTTCTTGTTGTGTAGTTGTATTTCACAGCCAAAGGCACCAAAAATATTCTCCCCCAGAACCACGGTCAGTGAAGAGTATGGAGGGCGTGAAGAGAGTGAGGAGGGGGAGAAGAGATCCGCGATGCTAACCATTAAAATAAAAATGTCAAAACGTACTTCACAATATTGGCAGTGAAACAAACCTAAACTGATCATACCAAAATTCACTAATTTAAAATGCACTTGTGAATTACAATATTTTGTGCAACATATAGATTCCCAGAGATAGCATTCCCTAATGGAAAATAAAACTACGGTGGCCATTTACTGTTGTTTTGCCTTTAAAATGCTGAAAATGGATTTTTGGTGTTTGGTGAAAGTTACACTCAGAGGTCAAGAATATGCTTCACGTGCCACGATGCCTAACTCAATGGCAAACTTTTGGAGTGAGCAAACAACATCCGTAGGATGCAGCAAAAAGAATTAGCAAGATAGTAGACGTTTCCCAGCAAACTGCATTTTCATCACGATAAAGATTGCTGGCTTATTTTATGAAATATCTAAAAATAAAATGATTTGCAGGGGGATCTTGAAGTACAGACCCCCTGATTTAAGCTCTCAAAGTATAGTGGGTGTGAATGGATGCCAACTCAGAAGTTATAAATACCTCTGCTCAGAGATGTTTTATACGTGGGCAAAGTGGACTCTGGCCCAAGGCCCCAGCCTTCCAGGGGGCCGTGATAGAGCAAGCTCTGTTCTTCACAGTCTTGCACTTATAACCGTGAATAATTCTTCAACATATTGTTTTATTGTTTAACTTTAATTTATTATTAATGTCTGTGAAAGTCTATTACAGACGTTTTTGCAGAGAAATGTTGTGTTTGTTTCATGCAACATCCATAAATAAAGTTTCTATTAGATCAAAACAAGAGCTCCTATATGAGAAATAGGAGGGTGTCTCATGAATTATTTGCAGTAATATTAGTGAGCTGCTGAAATACACCATTGAAAACATACCCCACTATCCCTGAATATATCAAATGTAACCGCTTTAGACTCTGCACTGTCAGTGACCTGACCAAAGACTGCATGCAAGAGCTGAGAATGGATCATAAATTCAAAGCTGTTCCGAACAGGGGCCTCCAAGATACCTTTGGCCCAGGCCCAAAAAATCCATAAGATGTCCATATCTCTGCCTTTGGCCTGGCTTATAACACTTTCACCAGGGGACATATTTGCCGTCAGGGCAGGAGAGAAGGGCAGCTCGCCTTGATGGGAAGTGGTCTTTTGGGAAGCAGTAAGGGAGTCATGTATGGCCTACAGGTGAAGGCCAGAGATCATCAGCATGAAGATTAAGGGTTCATTTCATCCCCTCCACCCATAGTTACCGTCTGTTTAAATTTGATTACATTGCAACTAATTAAACTAAGGGTTCACCATCATGGATAATGGGAAGGACTTCACGTTGAGGAGCACGGCAAGGCCAACCAATGCGCTGATTAGCTCAGATGAGGTCAGTGTTTTCTAGGGAACCCAAGTATTTTGTTCAAACCACAGTATGGGCTCTGAAGAAATTAGGCTTGCCTTAAAAAGTCAATGAAACTGCACGTGAGAGAGTCTCTCGGAAAAATGCGCGAGTTGCTTGGCCCTTAGTAGCTCACTATGATTTTCACTGATCAGAAGTAGCTCTCACTGCAGAAAAGGTTGGAGACCCCTGGTTTATACACATCCGAACCCGATGGCAGAGAAAAACAATCTAACCATGGAGTCAGTGCCCATGCGCATTCAGGACTAGAAAGACTTTTTCAAAGAAAATAAAGTTGCCACAGTCCAAGCCCAACACTAGATGGCAGCTCTATGCAGAGTAAGTACCTCTACAGACACACATACTACAAACAAATTATTATCCACATATGCAAACAAGCTAAACAGAGAAACTAGGCAGACTAAATCTTCCATTTTAGAGTCTGTCTCACTGCAATAATGATTTGCCAGAGTGCAGGCTGATCCGCCCAAAGCCAAAGGGGCTACCTTGCAAATCTCAGTGACTGGAGCATTTCTCATGAGAGCCTCGGTGACGGAGTTCACTCTTGTGAACAGACCCAGGCTTTCCATGACAGGCCTAGTAGCCTTTTGGCAACAAGCAGTCATGTGGGAGAGTAAACCATCTGCCTAGAAACAGGATGTCATATCGATGTGGCTATAAAAATTTACAAATATAATGAAACTTCTCTGCTGGGAAAGTCTAAAGAAATATACAAACAAAATAGATTAATTTAAATGAAATTCAGAGATTTTTTAAAAGGAAAGTGGGATTAATTCCAAGTACACTATTTCCATGAAAGATTTAGAGACTGGTTTAGAGTTTGGCGAGATGGGCTCACCTCCAGCAGACGCATGCTTCCTCGGCATCAAGTACACTATTTCCATGAAAGTTTTAGAGACTGATTTGAGTTTGGCGAGATGGGCTCACCTCCAGCAGACGTATGCTTCCTCGGCATCAAGTACACTATTTCCATGAAAGTTTTAGAGACTGATTTGAGTTTGGCGAGATGGGCTCACCTCCAGCAGACGTATGCTTCCTCGGCATCAAGTACACTATTTCCATGAAAGTTTTAGAGACTGATTTGAGTTTGGCGAGATGGGCTCACCTCCAGCAGACCCATGCTTCCTCAGCATCAAGTACACTATTTCCATGAAAGTTTTAGAGACTGATTTGAGTTTGGCGAGATGGGCTCACCTCCAGCAGACCCATGCTTCCTCGGCATCAAGTACACTATTTCCATGAAAGATTTAGAGACTGATTTGAGTTTGGCGAGATGGGCTCACCTCCAGCAGACGCATGCTTCCTCGGCATCAAGTACACTATTTCCATGAAAGATTTAGAGACTGATTTGAGTTTGGCGAGATGGGCTCACCTCCAACAGACCTGTGCTTCCTCAGCCCCATTTAGAAGTGCAGGTATTACATGGTTTACAGCTGAAGACCATCTGCTGGGGTTTCTGGCAGAAGAGAGGGTCATGGCACCAATTTTCCATGAAAGGCGCTGCAATGTAGGTTTATGAATCTGCTTAAAGGGAGGAGCTGTGAAGTTAGAGCGAACTATAACTCCCACAGTGAAGGAGGTTTTTTTCCCAGGATGTCTGATTACTGTATTGTGAAGAAAGACATTTGGCTTGTGCCTCTGCGATAAGCCGTTATGATGGTTAGGTATACTTTAATCAAAGAAAATTGATGTTTGGAACGAGCGAAGTGCAATAAGTAAAGCAGGATGACATTTTCCTTGAAGAAGAGAGGGTTGTGACTTTCCGGGCACCAAATAATAAATTGTTTCCACTTGAATGCATTGGAGCTCCAGGTAGATTTTGTTCTGCTTCCTGAAGAAGTTTCACACAGCCAGGTGGTAGATTTAAGTGGCCACATTTTGTGATCTCAGGAGCCTCTCAGCCAAGTTCAAGGACAGTGCAATGGGGTGGAGGAAGATCTACCCTCCCATCCTGGACGTTAGACTGTGTGAGCATGGAATGGAAGTTTCTTGAGGAGTTTGAGTGATAGATGAAGTATCTCTGGAAACCGCCATTGCCATGGCCACTCTGGAACTATCCGGATCAAGGTAGAGGGGGCTCGTTTGCATTTGATGATTACGAACGGTGTTCGTGGTATTGGGGAAAAGCTGGATCCGTAGTTTGGACATTTTGCTCGGAGGCAAATCAATTTACCTCTGGTAAATGCTAATCTTGAAAAATTGAATCTAAGACGCTGTAATCTACTTGTGATTTTCATAGAAGCATCTGTGAGCAGAAGCACTTCCTTGTTTTGAAGACCTGGTAAGTGACTAGCTTGAAGAGATACATTTCGTGCTAGTAACTCAGTGCCAAACTGCTTGGGCTTCTAATGATCGAGTTCTTGATCTTGTAACCTCTGTGCTTGTTTAAATTGTAAATGTAATTGTATTTATATAGCGCTTACTACCTCTGACGGACATTGAAGAGATTTTTGGAGAGTAGCACGCTACTATGGAACCCAAAGATGGATTGGTGGTTGTTGGACCCGGCCTCGTGGCGTGGTCCTACCCCTCCCGCATGGCGGGCCCCGGACGACATCGGCCCTCCATCCAGCCCGGGTCGGCCTCGGGCACACCTCTGCACGCCCTCCAAACCACCAGATCCGCCACCCGGCGGCCCACAACCACTGACACGGCACACTCGGGCCGCCCCAGCATTACCGGTCCGGTGCCCACCCCGGACCCTCATTCTAGGCCCGACGCCATCTTGGGCCCATCACGTCACAGACACGTGGTCCCGGCCCAGCCGCGGCCACGGCCCCAGCGAGCCCGCCATCGAGGCACCAAGAGCCCTCCGGGTGGTAGAGTGGCCACTCAACCAGAGACAAGGCGAGGGGAGTTTCGATGGCTCTCCAACCATCCCCGGATGCCTGGTTTCGATCACCCTCCGGCCTCCCTGGGGTCTGGCCCCACCCCCTGCTGGGTGTCTGGACACCATCATCCCGGCCCCCCTGACCCCCAGGCGAGAGGGCCCGGACATCAAAGGACTCCAGACCTATATCTGGGCCAGCCCCGGAGTAGGACGGCAGTTGTATCCCGGAGTCGAGAAGCCCTGCTGACGCGGTCGCGGCTGACCCTGAGACGAACTCCCCTTGCTGTTCTACCTGGAACCTGCTGGCGCTGCCACGGTCCATCTTCGCTGTAACCTCTTTGGGACCTGCTGGCGCTGCCGCGGTCCATCTTTGCTGTAACCACCTTGGAGCCTGCTGGCGCTGCCGCGGTCCACACTCGCTGAACCATCTTGGAACCTGCTGGCGCTGCCGCGGTCCATCTTCGCTGTAACCACCTTGGAGCCTGCTGGCGCTGCCGCGGTCCACACTCGCTGAACCCTCTTGGAACCTGCTGGCGCTGCCGCGGTCCACACTCGCTGAACCATCTTGGAACCTGCTGGCGCTGCCACGGTCCACACTCGCTGAACCATCTTGGAACCTGCTGGCGCTGCCGCGGTCCACACTCGCTGAACCATCTTGGAGCCTGCTGGCGCTGCCGCGGCCCAACCTCGCGGAGCTCCCCAGCTCGAGGATTGAGAGCTGTGCGTAGAGTCTCCTTGCAACCGACCATCTATAAGACTGTCCCGCTACCTTGCCCCTTTGTCACGAGACTCTCCAGATCGCGGGATCTGCTGTATATATTGAAACGATACTTATTGCCAGATAAAGATTGAAAACTCTATCTACGTGTGGTGTATATTTGTAGGGGTGTGGTTACTCTGCTGTACGATTCTAAGAGAGGGCCCTCCCGTCGGAGGCCTCCCGACATCGCTCGGTCCCTTCTCTGAAGGAGGGGTAGACCTAGGGGTGGTCAGTCAGACTCCTTCTGCCTCCCCCGGGTTCGCCTTTCTAACAGTGGTGGATTATTAAGGGGAAATTTCAAATGTTTTTGGGAGTGGTAGACATGTCAGTCTGTTAGTTGGATGAATACGATACGAGGACGGATACAGGAGAGAAGAGTTTAGAATGGATTTGGGAGTCCACAGTAGTAAAAAGAAGTTTGGGGGTAGTTGGTTAGTTGGATGAATAGGATTAAGGATGGATAGGGAAAGGTTTGAAACTTATTTGGAAGTTCACAGAAGTAAAAGAGATTTGGGATGAGTCCGTGTGGAGGTAGAAGATATTTTGAAAGAGGCCTAACGATTCAGAGTGGTGGTTTGGTGAGTACATGTTGATCATAACTGTCTGTACTAGAACGTTATTTGCTGATAGAGCTAGAAGGAAAGTCCTAGAGCTAGGTGAACTACTTTGAGCTTGAGAACGTTGATGTAGTATAGTTGTTGTTTGGGAGACCAATAGCCCTGAATTGTAAGGCTGTTGAGATGCGCTCCCCACCCAGGGAGAAAACCCTCAGTTACAATGGTCGGAGTAGGAAGATAATGGTGAAATGGGACTCCTCTGAATAGGTTCTGCTTGTTGAACCACCATTGAAGATAATGTTGAGCTTGTAGAGGCAAGGTTATCTTGTACTTTTGGTCTCCGTGGTGTTGCGACCATTGATCTTCCCAAGCACTCCTGCAGTGGTCTCATGTAGAGACGAGCACTGGGAACTAGGGTAATGCAAGTTGTATATATGTCATAGGCGAGAAGATACTAGTCTCACTAACTCCTTTGTGGTGTGTAGTAATTGGGGACATTTCTGAGAGAGGATACACTTTCTGGCCTCCAAAAGAAACACGTCACATTTGATGGTGTATCGATCTGCTCCTAGGTAATCCAAGACTAGACACAGAGATGTGGTTGATTTTTCTGTGTTCAAAGACCTAGACAGTCTAATAATAATGTGACAGTGACATTGAAATCCTTTTGTACCTGACCTGCAGTACGAGTTCTTATCAACCAATTGTCTAGGTAAAGGTAGACGAAAATTAATTTGGAAAATGTTCTTGGTGTCAATTTGAGGCAGAATGGCACCACCTTACATAGATCATTAGTTTTGTCAACAAGGAGTATTGAAATTCCTTTACTTTTTAGGTCTCGCCTCTCAATGCGCATGCGCATTGAGCGAAGCGAGACTATAGGGGCTTAAACAGACTATAACTAACTTGCGATTTGATGCTGTGCCCGTGCGCTTTTAGGTCAATGCGCAAGCGCATTGACCTGAAATGCGCGTGCACAGCATCAAATCGCCAGCCATCTGTTCCCCAGCAGCTCTTCCTGCTCCGCCCCACAAGCTTCCCCCAGCGTGCGCTCTGGCTCAGCCGCACTCCTCCCACACCTTTGAAGTAAAGCTTCACTTCAAAGGCCCCTGCTGCTTCACGCCGTGTCGCATTTCACCTCCCCCCTCCCCACAGCAATGCCCTCCGTCTTGTTTTTGTTTTTATCGTTTCAGTTATTCCCATTTAATCCGCACTTTTTCTGTGCACTTTCATTGCCGCTATTCTGTGCCTCGTACGGACAGAGCCAACCTGCAGCCCCTTGGAGTCTGCTTGTTACAAGTCTTGCCATACTGTGCCTTTTCTGGTGGCCGTCTTTCAGTCCGGTGTCCCTTTTCCTAGTCTGTGTTCTTTCATCATTTGATACACTCTCTCCCAAACTGTCTTCTCTCTATGTTACTTATAGTCTTTGCTGTCTCTCATGGTGTATCCTCCTTCCCAGGAATACACTTACACTCTTTGCCCTTATTGCTAGTATTGTTCTTCTCTCCCTGTGCCGTCCATGTTCGTGCCCACTGTCCAAATCTGTAGCCTTTCTAGTGCTGTGTCACCTCCAGTCTTGCTCTGCTGTCCTTGTTATCTCGGTGTGTATGCACCCTTCTATTTCATTTTAGCTCTCCTGAGCAGTGCCTTTCTATGTCATCTTTCACTCTGGGCATTCTGTTTTCTTTGTCACACACTCTGCCTTCTCAATGGTCGATGCTCTTCCTTCCACATTATGCACCAATTCTCCTAATCTTCGCCCTCTTGTATCCCTTTGTACCATCTCCATCTTTGCTTCTTCTCTCAGCATTTGCCTATTTTTCCTCCTGCTTCTCATTCTGAGCCCTACAATGCCACCAGCCGCCTGCCTGCCTGCCTCGCATTACCAAATCAAAGGCAGCCCAGCCTCCCTCCCACAAGCTTATCAGCGTGCGCTCACACATCAAAGCCATCAGCTTCCCTCCCACCTCCCCCCTAATTGCTTTGCTTTCACTTTCACGGCCGCGAGGCCATGAGCTACTTTAAAGGGATCCGCACCCCGCAAATGCTATAGGTGTCACATTTGCAAAAGTTATAACTATTGGCATTGTAAATGACAAAGCTATTAATTTAAAAAACAACACATAAATAAAATAAATGTCATTTATAAGACCAATAGTTCGAACTTTCCTAATGCGAGACCTATTGCATTTCCAATGTTTGTTCTCTATTGGAATGTGAACATACTCATCCAAAAGATGCTCGGATCACCTCCAGTCTTACTTTGTGAGCTATGGGTAGATCTGATGTAGTGCTAGCATCCTGGATCTCTTCTTTTTTAGTTATTGGCTTACCTCAAGTCTAGAATGGATCAGGATTCTTTTTAGGCCTTGCTTGGGAACCAAAAATATATACTGAATAAATACCTATATCTCTTTGTGAGAGAAGGGCCGGTTCTATTTCTTATTACTGGAGCACAACTGTTATTTCCACTCACAAAACAGCTTATGTTGTGGCACTTGTTTTGTTAAAATTGTGGACAGTGGAGACTTGAATTGGATGCTGTTTCTGCTCTGGATAATTTGGAAGATCCATTTGTGGGTTGTGATCTGTTAACACTCTTCCAGGTTTTTCAATACACTCCCTTCAATCGTAGTGGCAAACAGAGAAGATGGGAGTGTTCCGCTCACTGCTTGGTGTTGTGGAAGCACGATTTCCCTGGTGTGGAATCTCTAGACAACTGCTGTGGCAATTGACGTCATTCACGTGATATCCTAGGCTATTGCAGCTGGTGATGTTGTCCTAAATACTAATGAGTTATAGGACCACTGAGGGGCTAGATCGCTCGGTCTCTAATATGGTCTGGTGGTCTCTACGTCTGAATTGAGAACAGTAAAACGTTCCTTTTCGTCTAGACTCATAGTTTTAAGTGTTTCATTATTTTTATGATTCTGGCTTTAGTGATGTTGGACAAAGCCACAATGCTCGTCTTAAGGCAGTGCTGTGGAAGAAAGTAGTCGCTCCCAGGAATGCAGTAATAATGGCTGCACTTATAACTTGATTCAAGACACTTTGTCCCTCCTTCAAGAAGAATAATGTTACTTATTTCGAGTCACGAGGTAAGGCGACTCCTCCTTTCGGTGGTAGTGCGCATGGGTATCAACTCCATGACTGTTTTGCCGTAAGAGGGTGACAATAGAGTGAGTGTAGTACAGAGATGTCCATGCGCGTGTGATGTATATAATGAGAACTGTAAAGTCTACAGGTGCCCGGGGAGGTGGGAGGGCACATGTGAATCTACAGCTCTACATGCCAAGACGTGTGTGCTGTAGATACACATGCTTTGCATAGACTATATAGCCGTATTCTCCCAAAGGGGTGGCTAACCTGAAGATGTTGCAGCTGTCTGAAAAAGTTTCTTTAGCACAGCTTGGCCTACATTGGCTTGTTGACGTGCTTACACATCCACACAATAGTGTTTGGTAAATGTGTGTGGTGTGGACCATGTTGCTCCTTGTCTACATATGTCAGCTATAGGAATGTTGCATAAAAAGGCCATAGTTACTCCTACTTTGCTAGTGGAACGCGCTATAGGAGGAATAGATAAAGTTCTTTTAGCTTTAGCATAGCAAGTCTGAATGCATTTATTAATCCCTCTGGAAATGCCAGATTTAGAGATAGGATTGCCATTGTGAGGTGGAGCAAATGCAACAAACAGTTGCTTTGTTTTGTGAAAATCCTTGGTCCTTTCAATATAGTACAATAGCGCTCTTCTGACATCAAGTGTGTGAAGAGCTCTTTCTCCTACTGAATCAGGTTGAGAGAAGAACACAGATAGCTCAACTGATTGGTTAAGATGAAAAGGAGACACTACTTCAGGAAGGAACTTTGGATTGGTACGAAGAACTACTCTATATTTATGGAGTTAAAAGAAGGGTTCTTCTAAGGTTAATGACTGAAGCTCACCAACTCTCCTTAATGAAGTGATGGCAACGAGGAAGACAATTTTCTATGACATTAACGGTAAAAGACAATTGTGTAATGGTTCAAAGGTGGACCCATGAGCCTTGTAAGCACAATGTTGAGATTCCAAACCGGCACTGGAGGTGTTCTAGGTGGAATTACTCTCTTTAAGCCTTCCATAAAGGCTTTAATTACTGGAACTTTGAACAAAGATAAATGCTGCTTGTTTTGCAAATATGCATCTACTGCTTCAAGGTGCAATGGAATAGATGTGTAGGCGAGACCAACTTGCTGTAGATGCAAAAGCTAATATATGTTTTGTACAGAAGCATCTAGAGATTTAATTTTGTTGGTGTTACAATACACAACAAATGTATTCTATTTAGCTGCATAATAACCTCTGGTGGAAGGCTTTGTTGCTTCTTTAAGAACGGTCATACAATCTGGTGGTAAATGTAAGTATCCAAACTCTATGACTTCAGAAGCCAAATCGCTAAGTTGAGCTCATTGGGGTTTGGATGTCCGACTTCTCCATGATTCTGAGTGAGAAGGCTAGAATTGAAACACAACTTTTGATGTGGAACCACTGATGGCTCCACTAGCGTAACGAACCATGGTTGATTAGCGCAAGTGGGATCTACTAAAATTAGTGTGAGCAATGTTTGCCTGAAGAAATTGTTGTGGAAGGTAATTTTCTGTATAAACAAGGAAAGTGTATTCCTCCTAATTCGTTGCCAGAGACTATTTTGTCATTGAGTCATGAAACTCATTTAGGAATGTCATCCATGAAAAGGCTAATCAGATCTTTGTTTTGGTGGCCTGGATTGGATAGGTATGTAGACAGGATAGTTGGAGAGTGTCCTGAATGTGTAAGTAGTGACAAGTCTCAGGTGTAATCCTGCTCCTCTTATACCAGTTAAATGGCCTAGTTTTCCCTGGCAAAAAGTTGGTTTAGACATTGCCGGTCCTTTCAATTTTTTGCCACAAGATTGCAGGTTCGCAATTGTGATGGTGGATTACCACACAAAATGGCCTGAAGTGAAGTTGGTTCCACATGTTGATGCTAGGAGTGTCATTCCATTTCTTAAGGAGATTTTTGCTAGGGAAGGGACTCCAGAAGTTATTTCTGACAATGGAGTACAGCTGAAACCTGGTGAGATGAAGGAATTCTTAAAATTTCATAACATCAATCACATTACCACTCCCCTTTATGAGCCTCAAGGGAATGGTCAGGTGGAGACATTTATTAGGGTCCTTAAGCAAGATATCATTTGGGCCCAAGGTTTTGGAGCGGATTGGAAAGATAAATTAAGGGAAAAATTGTGATTGTATCGTATAACCCCTCATTCAACCACGGAAGCCTCACATTTTCGATTGTTAAAGGGACGGAATCCTGTTTCTAAGTTATGCCCGTGGTGGTTTAAGAAAAGTGTTAAAGTTCAAACTCCTGATCTGAACAAAGAAATCATGGTCCATAGAATTGAGGAAAAACAACAAAAAAGTAAGAATCTCTATGATATCCGCATGAAAACCAAATCACCTAAGTTCAAGGTTGGTGAATTTGTTAGGATACGGAAACCTGGTATTCTCCTTAAGGATTACACAAAATTTGGTAAACCAATAAAAATTGTCAAAGTCAATCGCAATAGTGTGGTTACACAAGATGGACAAGTGTGGAATGTTAAACGTGTTTCCAAGTGTAGAAAATTGTTACCTTAAAATTTCTAAGGGGGAAAATGTGTTCCATCTTTGTACTATTGATTTGTATTTCATCTTTAATTTATGTTGCCCTTTTAATTTGTGGTGTGTACATTTAATCTGTAACACATGCACTGCAGTTACAATGACCTCATGTAGAATGTTGTTGGGGTATTCTTCATCTGGACCTCTGCTGTAACTGAAGTACTGTGCTCTTCTCATAAACTGGAGTTTCTACTTTCCTGGATTTTGCTGTATTTCTTGGATTAACACCTGTCTCCATTTTCTTGCACTGCTTTTTCTCTCCTTTTTTCCCTCACTTCTATCTCCCCCCTTCACTCTGCTTCTGGGTCTTAACCATTTCCCCTCATTCCAAGCTCCCCCCTTCACTCTCCTGTGTCTTTCCTCCGTTTTTCACTCATTTTTTACCCTCATCTCAATCTCCCCCTTTCACTTTCCTGTGTCCTCTGTGTCTTTCCTACACTCTCTTGCACTTTTGCTGCCTTATTTGCAAATTTCTCTCTTTTGGCCTTTTTCTTTTTGCCTTTTTTAGACTGTTTTTCCCCGCCGCTGCTGCCCCCGTGGCCCCTCCCACCCAGCACGACCAGGGCGACCGGCCCAATCCAGCTCCCCTACCCGCTCCCGCCTCCCAGTTGTCCAGCCCTCCCGACCCCTACTTAATGGCGGCCAATACGGGGACAGGCGAGCAAGACCACTGACTCATTGTCAGTGAAATTGCTCTCCCTCCCCCACAGCTCCACCATTAAGTGAGGCCCTCCCCCGAGCCCCAGCACTCTCGAGTGTTGGTGTTCGAGGCCCTCCTCCACCTCCAGGGGACCTCTGTCTCCAATCTCTTGCTTCACTTTTTCTCTCCTTTTTTACTTGTTTTTTCCCTCACTTCTATCTCCCGCTTTCACTCTCCTTCTGGGTCTTAACCTCCATTTTCTGTCGTTTTTCCCTCATTTCAAGCTCCCCCCTTCACGCTTCTGTGTCTTTCCTCCGTTTTTCACTCACTTTTTACCCTCTCAATCTCATCCTTTCACTCCCCTGAGTCATGTGTCTTTCCTCCACTCTTTCTTGCACTTTTGCTGCCTTATTTGCACTTTTCTCTCTCTTTTTGCCTTTTGCCTTTTTTTAGACAGTTTTTCCCGGCCGCTGCTGCCCACACAGCCCCTCCACCCCAGCACGACCAGTGTGACCGGCCCAATCCAGCTCCCCTCCCCGCTCCCGCCTCCCAGCCCTCCCCGACCCCTACTAATGGTGGCCACTGGGCAGCCGCTGCGCGGCCAGGGCACCAAAGGCAAGCCCATCTGCGCCCATCCGCGACCCGAATGCAACCAGCGCCAGGGGCCCTGGATCTCTGCACCGCCAACACTACGACCCAGCGGCACTCCGCGTTCTCAACCCAGGCCGCAACAACAACTGCAAGCTAGCATCACCAGCCGACACCCACAGACCCTTCAGCTGTCACCACCGCTGCCGGCACACATGCAGAACCGCAAAGACCACTGACCCAGCGCAATCCACCCACAAGAACACAACCGAACCGAAGACTCTGCAATGCATCCTCAACGTCCAATCCATCCACAGACACGCCACCGAAATCTGGGACCTCCTCAACAGCACTACCCCGGAAGTACGAGTTATTTACCTTTGGTAACAATGTATCTGGTAGAGACGATTCTAGCCGCAGATTCCTTAGCGTAGAATTATCCCCAGGCGTGAGACTGGACCCAGAAAACTTTTGCCACAGCAACCCTGCGTGCAGGGGGTGGAAGGCATCACGCGAGACTGCCCAGGCGTCGCCCATGTACGTGATGTCAGCGAGGTCACATAAGTTCCGCCCCGGCGCGCCTACGTCCGTTTTCTTCTGAGAACTTTTCCCCGCCACAACGCAGAGCCAGCAGAGAAACCGTGGAAGCATGGCAACAGTGTGAGAAACAGCAGAAAAATTAAAAAGAAAAAGGAATGGTGACGAAGACCACCATAAGGAGCAGTGCCAAGACAGTAATAAGCTGCCGGAAGCAGGAAGAACAGCCCGGGCCCCAGGAGACCGGGCAGGCCACGCCCGACAAGGGGAGAAACACAGAACCATCCCTGTCACGGCTGCTATTCCTCAGGATCGGAAAGATGCTCAAATGGGGTCCACCTCCCGACGTCTCCACACTCTGACTGAGTATTTCCAGAGTGTAAAAGCAGTCGGGCAAGGGAAAACGGGGAAGGGGAAGGGAACAGCAGGGATAAGGACCTGTAACGACAAGGAAGGACACGTTAGCCCATCGCACTCTAACCTCTTATCTATATCACAAGTGCTGTTGTGAATCCTCACCTGATAACTCTCAGGAAATAGACCCTTCCCGCTGATGGAGTCTTCCTCAGGCTAAAGGAAAGAGCTGCACGTTATAACCTGTCTATTATCTGCTAGAGACACACACATCAACCTCCCACCTATATCACCCTCATTCACTCACCAGTTGCCTGTGGAAATCATAACCGAAAATGGGGTTCTCAAGAGGCGTCTGGATAGATAACAGTCTCTCCCAGCCGCTTCTTGTGAGGTACAGCAGCATCCGCTGATGTAAAGAAGAAAAGGAAAATATGAACGTCCATAGAAGGCCAACCGGCTTCTCCTACTCACAGTTCGAGTATTGGAAGACAACGAAAACAAAGTCCCTACAACAGGAGGGGGCAATCCTGCGTCTCCTGTTCAATGTTCTCAGCCGAGAACACCGTGAAAGCATAGGTAAGCGCGGAGGGTGCAATCCCGCGTCTCCCTCGCCACCTATGACTCGCAGCACCAGCCGGTGTCTGCCGCGCAGAAGAATCCGCGTCCCGTGAGTGACAGTGAGGGGGAAATCCAAGCGTCTCCTGCTCACTCACATAAACAAATACAAACAGTATCGCAAGAACGCGGAGGGGGCAATCCTGGCGTCTCACGCGTCTTGCGGCAGAAACTCTTGACAGTACCAGCCGGTACCTGTCTTCACGTAGTTCACTACAGCTTGCTCCGCAGCCACAGAACAAAACGAACCACACCTTCCCTGGAACTCCGCGGGGACAGGGCGTCCGCAACATCGGCTCTACAAAGACAAATCACAAGCACCAGTAGATGGCGTCCACGAGAAGATATGCCTTCTGAGGCCCTCCCCCTTCATGCTAGGCATTCTGGGAGATGTAGTCCATTTCTAGGTAGGCACCTTAGTCAGACCCTGACAATCCCAGCCTCCAGGACAGGAGAATGAAGGCGAGGAAATGCCCTGACACACTACTACAAGGGGTCCGCGCACACGACCTAAAGAAGCATCAGCAACATACATAAACGCCATGGAGAGCAGAGGCCCGAAGGCGACCAGAACTCCCTAGCAGAGCGCAAGCTATATAACAGCTATCACTACCCCCACATAGGGTACGTTAAGTCCCAAGACATGGGAACCCTCTTTGGAAGAAACTTCCGCAGCAGAAGAAAAACCGAAAGAGCCAAGGCGAAAAAACCTCTGTGGAAGGCCTGTCAAGCAGCACAAGAGAAAAACAGAAGGCCTAATCTCAGGGCCAATTCTGTGCAGATAACTGAAGCAAAATCACAGTGTCAACAAAGGGCCGTCCAGCAGCCAACAAAGCCACAGTCCCAGCAAGGAGGACTCTAGTGGCCATAAGACACACCTCACAGCAAGGGCAACCAGCCCAAAAGAAGGTCCAAGAACCAGATCAACTCAGCAGTCACTGAGGGGGGTGAAGGAAGGGAAGGAGGGGGAGGAGGAGGACAGAGCCCTGCCAAGAACCTCTGGATGGCAGAGTCTGAGTCTACCGGGGCATGGAGTAACAGAGTGCCATCGACTGGAAGATCAACCAGCCACTCCTGAAAATTTTCAGGGAACACAACGTCCTGAAGCCAAGCATTGCGGCGGAGGGCAACCGAGGAAGCCATGGCACGACCCAGCACCTCCGAGATATCCAGAGCAACCTGAACAGTCTCCTGTGAAGCGGCGGACCCCAAGGACTCAGCCGAGTCCCACAAAGAAGAGGTGGCTCTAGCCAACACACATAAGGTGTTAAGGGCCCATATAGCAGCGCTGGTCGAGGCGAACATGTTGCGCCCCCAAGAGTCCAGCCAGAGGGCATCCTGGGACGGTGGAGACAACAGTGGCGGCAGAGAGTGAAAAGCAGTCCGCAAAGGTGGGCTGGAGGAAAAGACACGCCGGGTCACGTGGCGCTGGAAGGTGCCGATGCAGGAGGTGATGGGGCACCGGATCCCCTGTGGCGGATGCCCCTAAGTCCCCATCAGGGAAGAAAGGAGCAAACTCTCAAAGGAAAGCAATAGCTCCCTCCTATCAGAGCCCTGGTGGAGAACCTCCAAAAAATGGTCTGCCAGGAAATGAGCAACCTTGTCACCCATGTGAAGAATACCCACCGTCGTGGACACTGCATGAGCGAAGGCCGCACCTGCCTCCGTAGGGCCTGCAGTGGAGAAAGCAGCTCCTCCGTGGGCAACGGCTGTAAACTAAGGCAGCCGTCCCTGAAGCCAAGCGGGGCGGGCAAAGGCCAGACCTGGAAGTTAGAAGGAGGAACGGAAGAGTGGGGGACTTGTTGCTCCTCCGGGGAACACCTCGGCCTCGGGAATGGCGGGGAGCCGCCCTTTGATGACGCCAGTGAAAAAGCCACCACACGGCAGCCTGTCTCCGGGGAGGATGACACCAGCAAGCACCCAACCTCCAGAGAAGAGGGAGCGTCCGAAGACGAATCCACGACTCGAGTCCGCAGCCTGAGGCAGGACGTCATCACCATCCGGCACCGACAGACAGCGGACAGGGCTCCTCCAAGTCACGCACAGCCGGAGACCTATGCTGAGCCAGAGCCGAAGTGGCCAAGGGGAGGCACCGTAACGGCACCGACTCTACCTCCAACGAGGCAGCCGCCTGCGTGAGGGACGAGAGGGACCAGAAGAGTGACAAGAAGCCCTCCATCAGCCTCGGCCCGAATGTGACGGAGGCGGTCCGCCGACCTATGCGGCACCTCCCGGGCCGATTAAACCTTCGACGAGGCAGCCGCCTGCATGGAGGGATCAGAGGGGCCTGGAGGAGGACGAGGGGTCCCAGTCCAGCCTCGACCCAGAGCGGGACGAAGGGGGTCCACCAACCCCTGTGGCGCCACCATGGCCAGCATGCGCGGGTCAGCCATGGACAAGGCCGCCGCCTGTCCAGAGGGCCGAGCGGGGCAACACCACAGGGACTCCCGCGGGAGTTTGCGGTGAGGCAGAGGTGTCGTGGTCCAAAGGAGGGACTCCCGAAGGGCTGCGCCCCAACAGCACCACATCATCCAAGCCTGGAGCGGAGCCAGTCGCCGCTGGGGCAGGAGCCACCGGCGATGCAGTGGAGGGCCCCGCGCAATGCAAGGGATCCACTGACATCCCAGGAGGGGAAGGAGGAGGAGACGCCAGCGAGGCCTGCAAAGCCGCCGATATCCTTCGGGATCAAGTTTGCGCTATATTAAACTTTATAAATAAAATAAATAAATAGGTCTCCATTTGGGCTCTCGACGCCCCCTCACCGGGAAACGATGGATAGGAGGACAACACGCAGGGGCGGATCCCACGCCCCTGGCAGGCCAAACACCAGCCCCCGGGGACAAGCTGCGACACTTACCCACCGGGGAGCGACGCTCGTGCGACGGAGAGGAATGAGGACGCCGCCGCCGACGGCCGCTTCAGAAACCTTCTGCCAAGGCTGATCGAGGGGATGAAGCCAACCTTGAGAGACGCGCCGAGAGTAGTTTCATTCGAATTCAACTGTTGCCACGCTTCACAATCAGTGGTGCGGTGATCTTCCCCTAAACACCACATGCAAATGAGGTGAGAGTCCGTCGCCGACATAAGGTGCCCAAACGACGTGCAAGTCTTAAAGCCCGAAGGCATTCGCACACTGTTCCACCAAAAGATATCACAATGAGAGAAAAAAAGGGGGCCCAAACCGGCCAGAGGAGAGACCGGATCCGGGTTGTACGCAAAAAAAAAAAAAAAAAAGAAAGAAACGAAGGCGCGCCGGGGTGGGACTTCTGTGACTCGCTGACAGCACGTACGCGGACGACGCCTGGGCGGAGTCACGTGATGCCGTCCTCCCGGCGCGCAGGGATGCTGTGGCAAAAGTTTTCCGGATCCAGTCTCATGCCTGGGGATAATTCTACGTTATCTATCAGATGTAGCATTGTTTACCGAAACCTGGACCAACACCTCGGGACCGGACATTGCCATCGCCATACCCCAAGGATACAAGATCTCTAGGAAGGGCGGACCGTTCACCTGCCCTAGAGGAGGAATCGCCATCGTCCACAAATCCACCCTCGCCTGAGCACACTACCCGACGAGCCCACAGACCTGATGGAACACTTTCACTTCAAGATACTGTCCAGCCCTACCTCCACCCTCCGTGGAACCCTCATCTACTGACCCCCTGGACTCCACTGACTTTTCGCCAACTCCATCACGGACATCATCTCCCCGCATGCCATCGCGTCCACCAACTACACCCTACTGCGAGACCTCAACTTCCACCTCGACAACCAACTGGCCCCAGCACCACATCCCTCCTGGACAACCTCCACAACATTAGTCGCCCACCACCAACTCATCAGAAAAACGAGGAAAAAGCGATTAAAGACAGAATCTCCACTCATGCAGACAACAGCAAAGAACTCTTCAATATCATCAAGGAGTTCGCCCAACCCACCAGCGAGTTCACCGACATCCCTCCCTTACAAGACCTCTGCGACAAACTCAGCACCTTTTTTGCACCACAAAATCAAGAGCATCTACGACAACTTCGACAAAGCCAACCAACGTACTGAACCCTCAGCAACCACCCCAGACATCCCAATCCGGCTTCAGAAAAAAACACAGTATGGAAACCGCCCTCCTTGCCGCAACAGACGACATCCGTACCTTACTGGACAAAGGAGAAACAGCAGCCCTCATCCTGCTCGACCTCTCAGCGGCGTTCGACACAGACTCTCACAGCACCCTAATACGCAGACTCCACGACGCAGGGATCCAAGACAAGGCCCTCGACTGGATCCGCTCCTTCCTCTCTGGCAGAACGCAACGGGTCAGACTCCCCCCGCCCCCCTTTCCAATCAGACCCTACACCTACCACCTGCAGAGTCCCCCAGGGGTCCTCCCTCAGCCCTACACTCTTCAACGTCCTCATGTCTCCGCTCACCCCCACCTTCAGAACCTACGGACTCAACATTGTGTCATACGTAGACGACACCCAACTCATCCTCTCCCTATCCAACGAACCCAACACCGCCAGACACAACTTTCGAGAAGGCATGGAACCCATCACCAAATGGATGAAAAACAGCTGCCTACAACTAAACACAAACAAAACGGAAGTACTCATAACGGGCCCAAACGCCTGGAACGACACCTGGTGGCCCCCCGCCCTCGGAAGCCCGCCCACCCCAACGGACCACACACGCAACTTGGGAATCATCCTGGACTCAGAGCTCAAAATGGACCACACCCTCCGCTTCCTACGTAAGACCTTCAAATGGATCCCCCTCGAACACAGAAAGACCGTCACTCACGCCCTGGTCACCAGCAGACTCGACTACGGCAACAAACACTCTATGCCAGAATAAACAAAAACCTCACCCGCAAGCTACAGAACATCCAAAACGCCACTGAAAGACTGGTCAAGCCACTGCCACATCTCCCAGCACCTGCGCTCATGCCACTGGCTCCCCATCAAAGCTAGAGTCACCTTCAAGATGCTAACCCGCGCTCACAAGGCCCTCCACGACACCGGACCAGCATACCTGAACAGCTGACTCAAATTCCACGGACCTCAAAGGACCCTACAATCAGCCCAGCTCTCGTACGCCGTGGTCCCCCACACCAGAAAGACCAGATCGGGAGGCCTCTCCTTCTCCTTCCGCGCGCCCAGTGCCTGGAACGACCTTCCGCTCCACCTCAGACAGATAACATCATTCCCCATCTTCGCAAGAAACCTCAATACCTGGCTCTTTGACAGACCCCCTTCTTAATTGACTGTAACCTGCGAACCCACCCCCCACCCCCAGCGCCTTGAGACCCTTACGGCTGAGTAGTCGTGCATAACACCTGATATAATTTAGATTTCTCGTCTGGGGGAGGTGTATCGGCAGAGGTCAGAGAGTTTGCTCTCTTACGAGACCACTAACTAGTCCAGAGGTAATTGTCCCTTAATAAAAACGGGATACGATGGTGGGAGGGTGTAGGAGAGTAGGGTCTGCAATCCTAAGATCACCCAGATTTTTGCTTTTTGCTTCACTGGTTTACGACTTTCCCTGGCTGTGGGCCTGCTAATCAGACCCACAGCCTAGCTGTTCTCTCTATTTCAAATTGTACCCAGGTACTGAATTGGCACTGGGCCCTCTCCAAGTCCCTGTACCCAGGGCTGAGGTGCACCCAGAAGTCTCCCAGGGGCTGCAGCATGTATTATGCCACCCCTGGGCTGACTAACTAAACAGACACAACTGGCTGCTTGACAGCTGGGGCAAGGTGGTGTAATCACCCTTTGCTTTAGATATAGTATACCTATATCTAACCCTCAAATGGACACACAGATCTCCTATCAGTCACTCCTATGGCAGGCCTTAACAATCCTGAAGGCAGAGTGCTTGGAATCGTGTGAGATGGTGCTCTGGCACAAGCTGAGACTGTCTGCGGCTTTCGGGATCTATCCCTTAGCCGTTTCCATGATGGCGTCAGACCATATACTCTTAAGTGCCTTATAATCCTCGCGGTTATGGTAACTTTGGACTGACATTATCTAAACATGTCGTGTAAGGTGTCATACGCTTTGGAATACTACCCCCTCGCCAGTTCTGGCGACGGGGGTAGCATTCCACCCCTCTAGAGGGAGAAGACATGTTGGTAACCTGTAACCCCGGTTAAAGTCAGACATAGCCTCAGCTCCACAAAATGGATGCTGCCACCGAGACACAAGTCTGCCCTCCTGCTGCTGGGAGTCCTTCCAGCAAACGGAGGCCTGGACAAAGGGTTTCCTGTCAGGGGCGGTGCCAGCACCGTCCCAGACAGGATTTTGTGTATCCCAGGTAGGCAGGGCTTTAGAGGAAGGTGACTGCAAGTGGCACCCCGGTGCTCACTGTGCATAGGCCGGCTTGAACCAGTTTCAGGGGCACTCCAGCCCCTGATCTGGGGAAAAGCCCGCCAAAGGAGAGGGGTGTAACCACCCCCCTCCTAGTCCCACCCATAGGGCAGGACTTAGTCGCGTGCCAGCCCCCTTTTTCAGGATAAAGGTAGGAGCAGGCCCCCTTCCAAATTAGATCATCTTTGAATCCTGAAACTACTTTCCACGAAAGGAACTCAAGACTTCTTCCTAAGATTTCTCCCTTGTGACTAAGGAGTAGTCACCCTGCAGCAGCAGGCACCATCCAAGCATCGCGGTCTGCTGTAAGTCTCTCCTCCGGATCAAGACTGCCCAGCTCGACAAGAACCGGCTTCCCTGGCACCTCTGACCTCAACCTGCATCATCCGCCCAGCTGAGATTCGTGGGTGTGACGAGACCTCGAGGGACCGGCCATCTTCAAGACTGCACGACCCTTGTCCAGCACGACCCCCG
Organism: Lissotriton helveticus; assembly: GCF_964261635.1. Taxonomy (NCBI): domain Eukaryota; kingdom Metazoa; phylum Chordata; class Amphibia; order Caudata; family Salamandridae; genus Lissotriton; species Lissotriton helveticus. Next base: position 2,143,023,726 of record NC_136065.1, read on the forward strand.
AGTGACCCTCGACTGAGTGCTTTGGGGTAAGAGAAGCCCCGGCCCTGAGCAGCTCCAGCACCGAAGTTCAGCCCCCTTGCATCCACGAGATCTGCGTGGGGCCCTTCTGCTCTTTGCTGCTCACCGCGTTGTCCAGGTCACTTGCCCGTTGGCTAGTGGCCCTCCTGACGACGAACTACGACGACAACACCGCTGGTCTGGTTGCTCCAGACTGGCCCTAGCTCCCCTCCAACAGAGGAGCACCCCGGACCCTCCTGGTCCACTCCAGACGCCATTTTGAGTCCACCGCGTGGGCTTGCATTTGCCAAGATTTGTTGCCCCAATCCTGGGTCCAGCGACGTCGACAGCAGATACCACCGTGGGACAGCTCGCACCTCCATCCTGGTCGCCGACAACGCCTCCTGGTCCGAGAGACTGCAGAGCCCAGCGTCGCCCACTCACCTGGTCGAGGTGACTTCGCCCGGTGCCACTCTGGTGCCCACTTAATCACTGGCTAGTGATTCAGAACTTGGTCACCTCTGCTTACAGGTCTTCCTCTTCACCGATCCAGGCTTGGATCACCACGAACTTCTTCACTGGTCGCCTGCCAGCAACTTCTTTCTTCAGGCTCCATAGACTGCAACGAGGATCTCCGACGTCTTTTCAGCCCTATGCAGCCGCAGCCCCTGGGCTAGGTAACCTGTGCATTTCGGTGCTCCAGCATAGTCTAACTATCTAAGTGTCAGGATCCTTTGTCGTTTCAGCTCTACCTAGTCGGGTTCGCCCGAGAACACTAACTTTGCTTTTACTAGCCTCCATAGACTTTTTCCCGCCTTACGCGTGAGAGTTCCCACTCTGCACACGACGTCCCTAGGCCTCCTGCTTGCAATCTGAAGGTTCAGTAGATTAGTCCTAGCGATTCTAAAGCCTATGAGAATAGTACTTACCTGCTAGTAATTTCGCATTCCACTTGTATAGTATATGGTTTTTCGTGCCCCTCGGGCATTCGTGTAAATTGTGCGACTTTCGGTATTTTCTTAAGAGTTTTGTTGTGTGCTTAGCTCCCTGTCTCAAAGAGCCAGGGTAGTCTTGTTATAAATAAATATACGTTTATTTTCATAACAACTTGTGTGGTGTCCTTTCACTTGGTGTTCAAGGGGTATATGTGATGGTAAAACAGCTGGCTTAACACTCCCTCTAGAGTTTAGCCTTAGACTGCTCGTATCCATGCTACTAGGATAGCTGGTCTATAAGGTTGACTTACAACCAATCATCAATAAGGGCTGTCTGGACTGATACATAGTGATCACTAGAATAGTGAGCACTGCATATCAGGCCAACTTCTCACAGAGGGGGTTATATTTTTTTATCAACCCTTGGAGTTAAAACACAGGCATGCACAGGGTCTTTAAATATTTCGTCAGCATGCCTCATCATGCCCTTTAACCTAGGAAGACTCCGACTTGTCCTATGTGTAGACTCTAGTGTAAAATAAAAAATCTTCCACCAAATACTCCTTATGTAATGCAACCCCATGATACTCTGCCTTATGCTTGATCGAAGAGGTTTTGTGGGGTAAAGGGTCTTTAGTACTCACTGTACACTCTTGCAGAGGCACGCCTTCAGACTCCAAGTCAATCTCCAGTTCAGAATCGGATTCTGGAACACAGGCGGCGACTTCCTCTTCTGCTGCAGACGCTTCGACCTCTTCATGTTTGGATTCTTCCCCAAAGATATCAGAAGTATGTTGAATGCTTTGGTGTCGGATTTCTCTTCATCGAGCCGACGATCATGTAGAGTCTTTTTGGACTGAAAGGACCCACTGGCGTTGCAGTTTTCTTCCTTGTGCTCCAGTGAGAGGCACAAGTTATAAAGTTTGTGTAGGTTGGTGCGCGGGCACCGAGGACAGAATTGGGACAGAGTCTGTTCCATCCCTAGAAAAGTGGACCGTAGCGGCTAGGCCTGAGGGCTTGATACCCGATCGATTTGATACCCGGAGAACAGGGAAACGCGTACGAGAACAATACCGTTGAGGGTTGAGTGGAGTGCGCACTGGGGGGAACCCGAAGGACGGTTTCGAGCCGGAGCGCAGCAATACACTTCCGACATGATGGCGGAAAAAAACAATCTAACAACGGAGCCGATGCGCACGATTACCGAAAGGAGGAGTCACCTTATCTAAAGACTAGAAAGAGTTCTTCGAAGAAAAACAACTTGCAAACATCGGGACCCAACACTAGATGGCAGGATTATGCAAAGCATGTGTATCTAGAGCACACTTGCCTCGAACATAACTATTTTCGGTCTCTTGGTCGGTCGTCTGAGAATAGGAGTAGGGATTCCATAGTGCTCTGTCATATCTGCCAGAGAACAGCCACTAGCAGATTCAAACACTACTGCCATTGAGCCGCAGCCCTTTCCGCCCACAGCATCCATCCTCTTACTTTCTTTTTCTGATGGCACCGAGGTTTGTGATTGCGGATTCAGTGTTGTTACACACTAAAGAGATTATAACAGAACCCAGTTTTGGATTCAGACTTAGAAATACAGGGTTGTGTTTGGCAGGCTTGAATTTCTTAAGACTATGCATAGTAGCTGACTTTAACATGGTTGGAGTTAGGGACTACTCTTCGGCAAACACTGTAAAACCTGGAACAAGTGGTAGAATTGGTTTTGGAGAGGCCCAGGGTTGCAAAGTCTCCATTATTATTCTGACAGTAGCATCAGAGACCTCTATTTGAATTTTGAACTTTACTGCACTTTTAACAAGAACATCCAATAGTGTCAGAATGTCATTCACTGGGGATGATCTAAATGGAGAGGCCAGAGGTGATGTAGATATTTACGAAGTGTCTATTGTGGGGTTTCTTGAAGTGCAAGGAGAGGTGGAGGGTGTATTCCTCCGTATACATGTGTCTGGGGTATGAGCTGTTGATGGTTCCGACACTCTTTGCACCCTGGGAGTTTTGTGTGGCACAAATGGAATAATGACACAGGGTAGTACCCAGTGTCTGGTAGAGGTGTTAAACTGAGCGGTTGTATAGAGACTTCTACAGGACCTCTACAGGAATAACAAACTGTGGTAGTTTAGGCATCTTTAGGAAGAACTGCGTCAGAATGTGTTGAAAGCAGAGTGTAATTTGAGACTGTAGAATGCCTCAGCATTGATCTTACTGTTAATTCTGGTGTCATTGACATTCTCAGTGCAAAAATATGTTGCCTCGATATTGATGTAGAGTGTTGGGATTGAGTGAGGACAGGGACAGTGAGGAGAGAGAAGATGCAAGAGAGTCAGAGGGCAGATTAAACCAGGAGAACAGGGAGGAGCGAGCAGAGGGCAGAGATTGAAGGAGACAGATGGCGTGAGGGTGAATGTGACAGTAGGCAAGTAGCAGAAGGCGCATAAAAGATAAACAGTAGGTAGCACAAGGGCAGTGAGCACGAGAGTACTGTCAGAAGTGAGGATAGGGCAGAGAGCACTGCAAGAAGTCAGGATAGGGCAGAGAGCACAAGAGTACTGTCAGAAGTGAGGATAGGGCAGAGAGCACTTCAAGAAGTCAGGATAGGGCAGAGAGCACAAGACTACTGTCAGAAGACAGACGGGCTATGCGAATGGCAGAGCGCACCTGGAGATCTGTTCTCTCGACACTGCACCTAAAAACTCTGAGGAAAAAGAGAAACGCATACTTCAGGAATATAAAACGCTCAAAATCAGAGTTCTTCAGACTCCAGCTCGACCAAGCAAAAAACCGTCCAAGTAAACTGTTCGAGCTAATCCGATCACAATCTAAGGAACAACCCCCATCTGCTGACATTATGGGCATTGCTCCTTCCTGTGAAGATTTCTCTGCTTTCTTTAACAAAAAAACTGACAATATGAGGAGCGATCTCCTCATTGATGCAAGCCTTTATTCAAAACCCCACTGCATAACACACAATGAACTAAAAAACAATGCGACATGGTCATCCTTTGACACCTACTCTGAAGAAGAAATTGACAGAATACTCAGCACCCTGAAACCATCCAATCACCTCACTGACCCTCTTCCTGCTAACGCCGTAAAAGACTTCACCCCTTTGCTCCTCCCACTCTGGACTAAAATTATCAATAGCTCACTTCAACAAGGGACCATCCCTGACACCCTCAAAGTTGGACAAGTTACACCTTTACTGAAGAAACCAACAGCCGACCCCACTGATCTGAACAACTACCGTCCTATTACCAACATTCCCACTCTCGCCAAACTGTTAGAAAAATGCGTCCAACTACAACTGACAAAGCACATAGAACAGTTTGATCTCCTCAACCCTCATCAATCAGGCTTCCGAGCAGGGCACAGCACTGAAACCGCTATGACTCACATAATTGACGACGCCCTCCAAATTTTAGATCAAAATGATACCTGCCTCCTCATCCTTCTTGACCTCTCTTCAGCATTCGACACGGTGAAACATGAGAAACTACTCGAACTCTTAAATACAAGAATGGGCTTCGCTGGGACTGTTCTTCAGTGGTTCACTTCCTTTCTACACAACCGGTCTCAAAAATTCAAGAGCAAAAACTTGATGTCCTCTCCAGTACCTGTTTCGTTAGGTGTCCCCCAAGGTTCATGCCTATCCCCTACTTTATTCAACTTAGTTATTGAACCTCTCACCACCCTGCTACAAGCATCCAATGAATACATTCACATGTACGCCGATGACACTCAACTATATCTCAAGCTACAATCCCCCAAAGACATCTTGCGTCTGAACTCAACGATCAGAAGCACCCAATCTTGGCTGGCCGATAACCACCTCAAACTCAATGCTATGAAAACTGAGTTCCTCCCGATCTCACCTCCCACGAAAATATCTTTCACACAAACATGGCTTAAGCACCTAACAGCACTCAATGTCCAACCGACCATCGTGGATTCAGCAAAATCTCTAGGCATAACACTTGACACCAACCTCAACATGCAGCAGCATATCAGCAAGGCAACTAAGGGGGCGAACTTCCAAATAAATACCTTGAGGAAACTTAAACCCTTCCTCCCAGCCAAAGACTTCCAAACTGCAGTACAAGCACTAGTCATCCCTCGCATAGACTACGGCAGAGTGGCCCTCTGCGGCCTCCCCCTAACTACAACTGCACCCCTCAGAGCTTCACTAAACGCGGCAGCAAGACTCATCACTGGATCTAAAAAACATTTGCATATCTCCACTGACTTTAAATCCCTGAACTGGCTGCCTCTTGAAGCCAGAATACAGCTGAAAATTGCCTGCATGACGCACAAGGCTATGCACCTGAAATCACCCGGCTACCTCACTCAGAAGTTGACAATTTCCGGCGGGTCCAGAACCACCAGAAGCACAAACAATCTTCTGCTGAAGCCTCGAAGATTCCGGAAGGAAAAAACCTACAAACGCTCCTTCTCAGGAATGGCGCCCAGAATCTGGAACTCACTGCCTCCTGAAACCAGACTCATCTCCTCCACTCTTCTTTTTAAGAAAGAAGTCAAAAATATCCTCATGGCTAAATACACTTGAACAACTACGTTTGATTTACTTTGCGTCGATCAGTAGTACCGGTCCGATACCTAGGCACATGTGTATTACTTGTATTAGCCTAATTGTTCAGGTTCATGCTCCCTCATATCTGTATTATTTGCTATATTTGTACTATTTACATTGTTTTGATGACCTACCTTCCCACTATGCTACCTCATATTTGTACTATCTGTAAAATGTTTACTATGTACATTAACTTGATGACCTACCTTCCTACGATGCTCCCTCGTTTCCCTACCCTTCCACCTGCCTTTGTAAAGCGCTCTGTTATCTGCAAAGATCTTGTTCGCGCTATATAAAACTTTCAAAATAAATAAATAAGTGAGGATAGGGCAGAGAGCACTGCAAGAAGTCAGGATAGGGCAGAGAGCACAAGAGTACTGTCAGAAGTGAGGATAGGGCAGAGAGCACTGCAAGAAGTCAGGATAGGGCAGAGAGCACAATAGTACTGTCAGAAGTGAGGATAGGGCAGAGAGCACTGCAAGAAGTCAGGATAGGGCAGAGAGCACAATAGTACTGTTAGAAGTCAGGATAGGGCAGAGAGCACGAGAGTACAGTTATAAGTTAGGATATGGCAGAGAGCACGAGAGTACAGTCAGAAGTGAGGATAGGGCAGAGAGCACAAGAGTACAGTTAGAAGTTAGGACATGGCAGAGAGCACAGAAAAGTGAGAGGTAGGAGTGAAAGTGGGTGGAGGGGGAGAGCAGAAAGGACAAAAGACTGTGGGTAGACAGGGTGGAAGCAATATAGGAGCACAGCAGGTTTATATTTAGTTGCGTATAATTTTAGAACTTGTGCAATTGTTGCCTGTTGGGCTCTGCGACAGACAGATAACAGTCTTTTTACTTTCATCACTTCGGAACTGTTTCCAAATAGTAACTCGCATACCTTCTGCAAATAATAAGTAATAAGTTATATAAGTAATTAAAAACTGATCTTACAAGTCTTTGCATTAGCAACTGGAATAAGGTAATGAATTGATTAAGGATTAAGTGATTCGCCCAGAATGATTGAGCCTCCCACCAGACTTGAACCCGCTTCCTGAGCTTCAGAGTCGGCCGCCCTAGCTGTTAAGCCACACCCTGCACGTTAGCCAATATTACAGTGCTCCTCTTTTGCACAGAATAGTCAGATAAACGATGCGCTTGATCACGGCATTGCACATCGTTTTTAAGAAATTGGCTCACCGCAGCTATATAATTGAGCACTGGGTGCAGCGCGTAATTGCAGCTATGTCAACAGAAGCATTTTTTTTAAACCAGCAACATGAGGCAATGGTGGGGGAGGGCACTGCACGGAGTAGGGCACTGCACGGAGTGCAGCGCATAGCTGCATTTCTGTTGAGAAAAATATGTAAAAAATACGATATGACGTAATGGTGGAGAAGAGCTGTGACTGGCGGCGGTTTGAAAAAAATGCTTTTCTCGACATACATGCAGCTACGCACTGCACTTTGTGCTGTGCCATACAGCACGAAGCTCAGCATGTAGCTGCATGTATGTCGAGAAAAGCATTTTTTTTTTAAACAGCAACATGAGGTAATGCCTGGGGGAGGGCCCCGCACGGAGTGCAGTGTGTAGCTACATGCATGTTGATAGGAGTATTTTAAAAAAACAAGCTCTCTGTATTGCGTGGTGGGGGCGGTGGAGCGGCTTCCTTTGAAGTCTGATGAGGGGGGAGGGGGAGCGGATTCCTTTGAAGACTGATGCCAAGGCTAAGACAAATTGTGCGCGATGTGGCTGGCGATGTGCACGTGTCTGGCTCACATGAACTGTACCCGATCCGCAGTTTGGGTACACTTTTGAAAGCCTTACTATAATCTCACCAAACAAGCACTGCTAAAGCAATGCCGTAGGCGAGACCTAAAAATGAGGTCGAACACCTCCGAGATTTCCTAAGATGCTGTCAGCACGAGCCAGAAGAAAGCACCGAGGCTGTGAGGCAAACTGCCAGTAGACTGCATTCTGGGTAATGGAAGCCACCTGCTTAAAAAGTTTCAGTGTATGCTTAGTGTAGAAGATGTACCTTTGGCCATACAGGCACCTTTAACTTCATTTTTCTTCACAGTTAAAGACCATTTTTTCACTACATAGCACATTTCTACACTAAATTCTGCAATGTGGCTATATGTTATTTACAACACTATAGTTTTATACATAAAAATGCAGTTTAACTGGCCTTTCAAAGACTTTTGGAGGTATCACTGAACTGTTTAACACTGGAGGGACTGCCTCCAATCTCGGCATGCCTACCTCCAACATCAGTGTGTGCGCGCGAATGCACGCGGGGGAAACTATTCTACTGTTATAACCATCCGTGAGAATCCTACAATGCAGAACAGGGCATTATCTGATTAATTAGGTTAAACCAAATAGAAGAAACGTTTGAGGTTTGCTTGCGGGAATATGCAGTTGCCTTCAAGGGTCCTCCCAATACAGAGAGAGAGAAAACAGTTCCCTGTACTCAGTTCTTCATATCCAACAATCATCAAAAACAGGCATTCCAGAATTTCCTTTGCTCAAAGATTTTCTTTTGAGACTGATTTTGGCATTCACCGGTCGACCCTTTAAAAAAATGCAAATCACTACCATAGGAAAAAATGTACCTACTACTGAGAGAAGCCTCTTCAGCCATTTAACTAGGACTCTGATGAACAGCATTGTCTGCAATCCAAACAAACTGAAAGTGTTGAGTTTGGTCTTCAGTGATCTGCAGTTTCTGGCTCTCTCACCAGCGTAAAATTGAATGTTTAAGCTCCCAATGAATGCCAGGTCCTGTCGCCTCGGACTTGGCGTCCTAGTCGGGAACAACGCTGAAAATCCGACGAGAAATAATAATATTCTCCTTCAGCATCTCTTATCTTCCCATCGGTCTATAGACATCAGATCTGCGAACTGCTCCACTGACACATGTGGCACTTTCAGTACGGCTAAGTAGTGATGGGAGATTTTACACTTTTGAAGAAATGCTGCAACTGTCTGGCAGAATCTTTATCCTGAGAATACATCCCTTAGCTATGTCCATGGATGCAGTTGATTAAGTAGGGTGGAAATTCCTGCGTACCACGGTTCAGCCAGACACAGAAGGCAGACCTCTGGAGCTTACGAACACTGTACGACAAAGACTCTAGGCTGACCAACAAAGGACAAGAAATGCATCAGCGCCGAGACGCCCCAGGGCCATTGTTCGCGCTTTATAAATGTTCCTAAATAAATAAATAAATAAATCAAGCAACCCAAAATGAGAGAATGAGAGCGATGAGCAATACAACACTGAAGAACATGGACAGCTAAAAGCCATGCAAACCCCAAAGAAAGAAGGGAGAGGCTAGGATGTTCTTATCTGATGTCAAATGCCATATTTCTAAGAGACAAAAAATACAAAGTGAGAAAAGGAGTTCAATTTAAAACAGAAGAGGAGCAACACAGAGCATTCTGTCACGGCATGGACTCCATTCTTACCTTCTTAGCAGTGGACCTGTCAGAAACCAAGGACGTGAGGAGCTGCAAGAGGGGTGTGAGGCGATAGGGGAACATTCCACACACACTGTCCAGGAGAATGCCCAGCCCAGTGGACGGTTCCTGCAGGAAGAAGAGAGACAACTGTGGTGGCTGATGGTGACACTTCTTGGCAAGACTCAGCAGCATACACTCACTTTGCACACCCCCACGCCACGCTTTTACACTGCAATTACAAACGCTGTGGGACCAGAGATTGTTCATGCAGACAGAAGACAGACAAATGTGGTGGCTGTTGGGGGTGTGTGGCATACTTCTTAACCAAGACTCAGCGGCATATACTCAGACTTTGCCCACTACAACACCACGCTTTTACACTGCAACTACATGGAGGGCCCAAAGATTGTTTTTAAAACACACGATGTGCAACAGCTGCGTTATTAAAGAAATGCTGCTTCCAGCAGTTGCTTAAAAAACATTCCTAATCTAATGACTATTGCTGGCATCAAATGTCCTCACTAGGGATTGGGGGAAAGAGAATTCTACTACATTTTGTTTTTGGTCCCCCAAAGGAAAAGTTTTTCATTCATTTAATAACGTTTGGTGGGAGCCCCCCTTCAAACTCCAACCAGCCAGAAGCCACCCACACCACATTGCAGGGAGATGTGAAGATCCAAGAGTGTATCCATGAGCCCCCACCCCACCCAAAAGTTAGAGAGGTGTTTAATTTGTTCTTAAAAAAGGCAAAAGACGCATCAGCCAGTAGAATGACAGGACAAAGACCTCTCCATCCCCCAGAACCCCTACAGGATACTGCAAGGGTCAGCCTGGGAAACAGAAGCATCAAAGTGTCTGTAGGAACAGCCACCCTGAACGCTACTGACATGGCTTTGGAGAGAGGTGATGACACACAGAAACCTAGGTCTCAGAGAGATGACTGGAATGAGCAGATGTGTTGAAAGAGTCACAGATAGGCACTTCCATCTATTTATTCAGCTTCTAACGCGCACTATTACCTTGCAGGTATCCTGGCGCTGGTGGCTCAAGAAAAGAAAAGGCAGGAGGATGTGTCAGGACATGGTCAGACGCCTAGGTCTTAGGGAACAGCCAGGTTTTTACACTTTTTCTAAATGGAAGGAGCTCCCTAATTTGCCTGATCTCCCAAGGGAGTCTATTCCACAGTTTGGCCGCTGCCACCCCAAAAGATCTACCCCCTGACCTAGCTTTCCTGAACCTTGGTACCCTCACCAGTCTTGCCGATGAGGAGCAGAGCAGTCTTGTTGGAGTGTACCAGTCAAATTTTGTTTGCATCAATACAGGTCCTATCCCATGGAGGGCTTTAAAGACAAGGCAGAGGGACTTAAATTGTACTCTCTGTCTCAGAGGGAGCCAGTGGAGTTCTGCCAGAGCTGCTGAAGCGGACGATCTTCCAGGCAGCCCTAAAACTAACCTGGCTGCAGCTGACTGAATTCTTTGTAGCCTATCCAGCAGGAAACTAGGGGATTCAAGCAAAAGGGCATTACAGTAGTCAAGCCTACTGAGAATCGTACATCTTGCCACTTGTGCAGGCGCCTGAGAGGGTAATAACGAAAAGATCTTCCGAAGAGACCTAATGATTGCAAAGCAGCAGGTTGTCGTTTTCGCAACCTGAGCTTCCATAGTAAGCTTGTTGTCAAGCATGATGCCCAGATTGCGGACTGTTTCCACCGGCCGAACTTTGGTCGAAGTTCCAGGAGGCCAGATATTACCAAGAAAGTGAGGAGGGATCCTATTCCCAGCGCAGAAGAGCACCTCAGTCTTTCCTGCATTGAATTGAAGGGAATTGTTTTGTAGCCAACAGGCCGTGTCCCGCAAACAGTTGTGAAACCCCTCCACCGGTGTCGAGTCCTCTCCCTCAGAGAGGATCAGCTGTGTATCATCCGCATAATTTATGATGTTAATATTATGAGATTTAATGACCGCGATCAGGGGTTTTAAATATGTGTTAAAAAAGATAGGGCTAATTGCCGATCCCAGAGGAACCCCGTTGGAGAATGCAGATTGAAAGGGGGGGGGGAGGGACAACGCCTGCTGTCTATCCTGCAGAAAAGACCAAAACCAGCATAAGGCGCAGCCTTTCACCCCAGCCTCACTCAATCTTCTCAGTATGATTTCATGGTTAACCGTATCAAAGGCGGCAGACAGGTCGAGCAGATCAGTGCTGCTGCCTGTCCCCTGTCTGCCCGCCTTTGAAGCTCATCCATAACGGTCACCAAAGCCGTCTCGGTCCCGTGGGCTGGCCGAAATCCAAATTGAACCTCCTCCAGTAATTGATGCTGTTCCAGATGTTTAGAAAGGGTTATGCTAACCGTACATTCAACAATTTTAGCTGGAAATGGTAACAAGGAAATGGGCCTATAGTTTTTTGAGCACTCAGGATCCAGGGATGGCTTCTTCAACAAAGGGGACACCAAAGCTTTCTTCCAGTGGGAGGGGACTATACCACTAGCTAACGACTGGTCACAGATCAGGCGAAGAGTAGGGAACAGGAGTGAACTTCCATGACCTTGTGATTTGACTTGTGCCACTAAAGGACCGCAGAGGAAGGTAGCCACAGAGGATGGGGCACAGCAGCAACAATCTGGCTCATACAAAACGTACATTACAAAGTTCTTTCTACGGTGATCAGCAACAAATCTACATCTATCCAAGGGAGCAAAAAGAAAATGGCGCAGTAGGACCCTAGGACACATGCATACAGAGGCCAAAGTCTTTAATTTACAACTTTATGTTTCACAGGTCCAGGTACAGCCTGCTTCAAAATGCTGGGGAGAGAGAATGCTCAAGATCTGAATATCCCAGCACACTAAGCTTCTCTGATGCACTTAAATATTTGAAGCATGGTTCCCCCAGTCCTATGCTTTCGAAACAAGGTCCTGTCACTCATCTGCCTCTCAGCAGTACTTACCGTACTCCAAAAGAGTTCAGGGAGGCTCGGGGCTGCCAGAACTTCACACGCTGTGTCGATCAGATCCTGCGGAAAGGAAGAAGGGGATAGCATAAGCTTAGTACCTTCTCGGAGTCTGGGTATGATCACCACAGTGCTCTGCAAGATCGTTCTTATAAGAAGCAATGCTAGGACCAAAGCCAATTATGTGGGCTTTGGTGCAGTGACCAGCAGATATTAAAACATAAGAATTAATGACACTCAAACGAAGTTGAGATTTGACATCAACTTCAATGCCCAAACTCAGAACAGTATGCTGAATGTAGAGTAACAAGTGAAGAAAGGAGTGTGCGGTAGTGCGCTGCAACCAGGTGGAAGCCAGCAAGATAGAATAAGGCGCAAAAGACTGTGGGGCGGAGGGCGGGAAGATGGACTGCGAGGCAGTGAGGTGGAAGTGGGCCCAAGAGGCACAGAAGTGGAAGGAGGCCCAAGAGGAACTGAAGAGGAAGTGGGCCCAAGAGGCAGCCAAGCGGGCCCAAGAGGCAGCCAAGCGGGCCCAAGAGGCAGCCAAGCGGGCCCAAGAGGCAGCCAAGCGGGCCCAAGAGGCAGCCAAGCGGGCCCAAGAGCCAGCCAAGCGGGCCCAAGAGCCAGCCAAGCGGGCCCAAGAGGCAGCCAAGGGGGCCCAAGAGGCAGCCAAGCGGGCCCAAGAGGCAGCCAAGCGGGCCCAAGAGGCAGCCAAGCAGGCGCGTCCGTCCTAGGCGTCGTAGGCGCCATGATGACGTCGGAGTACTTAGACGCCGCCCTCGCGCGCTGACGTCTGTTCTTATACACAGCTTTTCCGCGCCAGAAAACGCAGAGCCATGATAAAAACCAAAACTGGTGCCATGAAACTAGGGCCCTGAAAGGGATGTCCTTAACCCTAGATACTGGTTCGCAGAACGGGGAGGATGGGTGGGTCGGTAAGGAATCTAATACTAACTACTGTTTCTTCCAGATATATCGTTACCAAAGGTAAGTAACTTGTGCATCTGAAAAACAGGTTAGTATTAGATTCCTTACCTTAGAATAGATACCCCAGCAATACCAACCCCGGTGGTGGGTCTGCGGACCAATAATTACACCAGAAAGTCCTGGTGGACGGAACGGCCAAAGAAGCCATCCCTCCGGACTTGGCTGTCCAGGCAGTAGTGTCTTGCAAACGTGTGCAGCGAGGACCACGTAGCTGCCTGACAAATGTCCTGCAAGGGAACTCCCCGGCCCAGGGCAGTAGTAGCTGCCGTGGCCCGAGTGGAATGGGCCCTCAGCCCAAGAGGAGGCTCCTTTTTAGCCAAGGAGTAGCAAGCCTTGATGCACAACATGACCCACCGAGAGATGGTCCGCTTGTGCACCGCCCGTCCCTTCTTCGCACCTACGTAACCAACAAAGAGTTGGTCATCCACCCGGAAGTGGCGTGTGCGGTCAATGTAGAAGGAGAGCGCACGTTTTGGGTCCAGACGGTGGAGCCGCTCTTCCTCTTTCGAGGGAGGCTGAGGCGGATAGAAGGTGGGCATGGTGATAGACTGCACGATGTGGAAGGCTGTGACTACCTTGGGCAGGAAAGAAGGACGGGTATGCAACACACCCTTGTCCGGATGGACAGAAAGGAAGGGAGGTTTGGAAGAAAGAGCCTTGCGCTCACTCACTCTCCTGGCAGAGGTGATGGCAACCAGGAAAGCAGTCTTCAGAGTAAGAAGACGGAGAGGACAGTTATGAAGTGGCTCGAAAGGAGCACACATCAAAAAGGTAAGAACAAGGAACAAGTCCCACTGAGGCATCACGAAAGGAACAGGAGGATACATTTGAGTGATGCCCTTCAAAACCTATTTACAACTGGGGACTTGAACAAAGCAGGCTGATCAGGGAGCCTTAAGAAGGCGGAAATGGCAGAAAGATAACCCTGATAGTGCCCAGAGCAGAGCCCTGCTGGGCAAGAGAGAGAAGAAAGAGGAGAACCTCAGAAAGAGGGGCAGAGAGTGGATCCACAGCCTTTGCTGTGCACCATGCCACAAATTTGTTCCACCTGCAGGCGTATACCGATTTTGTGGAGGGACACCTGGCTGCCAGAATCACATCACATACTTCAGGAGGCAAGTCAAATGGCCTCAACTGTCGCCGCTCAATCTCCAAGCATGGAGGTGGAGACTGGACAGGTACGGGTGGAGGACCGTCCCCTGCTGCTGCGACAGAAAGTCCTCCTGAAGATGCAGACGAATCGGGGAATCGACTGACATGCTGAGTAGCTCGGGATACCAGTATCTTCGTGCCCAGTCCAGAGACACAAGGATGACTTGGGCCCGGTCGCGCTTGATCTTCTTCAGCACTCTCGGCAGAAGTGGTATAGGCGGAAAGGCGGACAACAGACCGCAGCTCCACTCGCGACGAAAAGCGTCTCCGAGCAAGTGCCGCCTTGGAAATTCCAACACGCAGAACTGATGACATTGTGCGTTCTCTTCTGTGGCGAATAGATCTAACCAAGGCTCTCGCCACTGCAGAAAGAGACCTTGCGCCACGTCCGAGTTCAGACGCCATTCGTGATCCATCATGCACTGACGGCTGAGCTCGTCTGCCCTGGCGTTCAGAGAACCTGCCAGGTGTTGAACCACCAGGGTCACGCCCTGATGTTCCAGCCACTGCCAGAGACGCAGAGCCTCCTGGCAGAGGGTCCACGATCCCACCCCGCCCTGTTTGTTGCAGTACCACATGGCGGTGGTGTTGCCTGTGAACACCTGCACTACACTCCCCCGGACAGAGGGGAGGAATGCCTTCAGTGCAAGTCGGATTGCCCGCAGCTTCAGAAGGTTGATGTCGCGCCGGGACTCCGCCGGAGACCAGAGTCCTCTGATCTCCGCCTCTCCCAGCCCTGGAGAGACGCGTCCGTCACAACTACGTGTTCCGGTTTGGGAAGGGAGAGGGATCTGCCGCTGACCCAATCGCGGTCCTGGAGCCACCACTAACTGTCTTGCAGTGCCCTCCGAGATCAAGACTTGGTCGGACAAGTTGCCCTGATGCTGGGCCCACTGAAACTTCAGGTCCCACTGCAGAGCCCGCATCCGCCACCTGGCGTGATGCACCAGAAGTATGCAGGAGGTCATCAGCCCCAGAAGCCGCAGCGTCAACCTGACCGAAACTCGAGATAAAGGCTGAAAGATCGTAATCAGAGCCTGAATATCCTGAACCCGCTGCTCGGGAGGATAAACCCGAAACTGCTCTGATGAAGAGGAGCTTCTGAGAGGGACACAGGTGCGACTTCGGCACATTGATGGAGAACCCCAGCTGGTGCAGGAGGTCAGCCGTAGTCTGGAGGTGGTGGACGACTGTCTGGGGCGAGCCCGCCTTCAACAACCAGTCGTCGAGGTAGGGGAATACTGAAACCCCTAACCTGCGCAGATGAGCTGCGACCACCGCCATCACTTTCGTAAACACCCGTGGGGCACTGGTAAGGCCGAAGGGGAGCACGGTAAACTGAAAGTGCTCGTGGCCTACCGTGAACCGCAGGTAACGCCGGTGGACCTGCAGGATGGGGATGTGGTAGTAGGCATCGTGCAAGTCCAAAGCTACCATCCAGTCTTCTGGGTTCAGGGAAGCTAAGACCTGAGCCAAAGTCAGCATCTTGAACTTCTCCTTCTGGAGGAAGCCGTTGACATTCCTGAGGTCCAAGATAGGGCGTAGGCCCCCTTTGCCCTTCTTGGGAACCAGAAAGTAGTGGGAATAGCAACCACACCCTACTTCTGGCCCAGGATCGCGCTCGACGGCCCCCTTGGCCAAGAGGGCCGTAACTTTCTCTTGCAGAAGTTGCAAGTGATCCCTCGATACGCGGTGGCACTGCGGTGGCATGGCTGGAGGGGTCGACTCTAAGGGGAGGGAGTAGCCACTTCGGACGATTTGCAGCACCCACTTGTCCGAAGTGATGGTGCGCCAGTGGAGGAGGTGATGGCGAACCCTGCCCCCCACTGGCGTCAAATGGGCCTGAAAGCTCGGACTAGGAGGGCTTTGAGGCAAATGCTGCGGAGGTTGTTGTGGACTGGCCTCGCCGTTGTCCCCGGGCACCGCCACGGAAGTTACCACATCCGCCACCGCGCTGAATGGTAGTCTGCGGCCCGTGGCTGGCAGGATGTGTGGGGGCGCCCCTTCCTTGGCCACAAAAGGGGCGCAAGGCAGCAGTTTGCTGGCGCGGGCACAACAGGCCCAAGGACTTGGCCGTAGCCCTGGTGTCCTTAAAGCGCTCAAGCGCACTGTGTGCCTTGTCGCCAAAAAGGCGACGGCCATCAAACGGCATGTCCATAAGGGTGTTTTGGACATCAGCCGAAAAGTTGGCGGACCTCAGCCAGGCGTGGCGACTAATCGCCACTGTCGTTGCCATTGCTCTGCCCAGCAAGTCTGTTGTATCCAGCCCACATCGGATGTAATACCGTGCCGCATCTCGACCCTCCGCAAGGGCTTGGGCGAGTTTAGTCCGGGCCTCCTCCGGAAATTGTGGCAGCACGTCCGCGACCGTGTCCCACAGAGAGTGGGTAGAACGGCCCAAGAGGCACGCGGTGTTAACTGACTGCAACCCCAAACTCAGTGAGTAGAACATCTTCCTACCATACTGTTCGTACCTCTTGGATTCCCGATCGGGGGGAGCGGTCGGGAATGCGGTCTGGGAGTTAGAGGCCTGGATGACCAGGCTCTCAGGGGTGGGGTGGGGTGGGTGGACAGGAAGCAAGGGTCGCCCGTAGCCGGGCGGTGGCGTCTGGCCACGTTCCTATCTACAGGGGGACCTGTAGCGGGCCTGGACCAGGTGCCCAGAAGAACGTCAGGCAAGGCCTCATTAAATGGCAACAGAGGCTCCGCCGAGCTTGCTTGCGATTTAAGGACCTCAGTGAGGAGGTTAGTCCTCACGGCCTCGACGGGGAGTTCAAGGCGTAGGGCCTAGGCCGCCCGCGTCAACACCACACTATAGGAAGCCCTCTCCTCCATAGCCACGGTAGGAGGGGAGACAAAAACAGTGTCTGGCCAAGTGTCCAACCCACTGGCATCCCCTAGCTCACCTGCCCAGTCCTGATAAGACTGGCACTCACGTGCCAGAGGGTCCTCAGACCCCTCCCAATCCGCCTCGTCACCCATCTCCTGGTACTCAGGTTCAAATGATGGGGCCAGTCCCATCAACGTCGAAAGCGGCGTCGAGCGACGCCGCTCCGGCGTCGGAACCGGATCAAGGGTGGGACCGGGGACGCCATTGTCTGTGGACGGCGCAGGAGGCGACACCCTAGGGGCTGTCGCCAGCAGGTCGTAAGTTCGACCGCCGACAACCCGGATCCGGAACCGGATCCAGTGGGGACCTGCGGCGTCGGGACCAAAGTCGCCGACGGCGCCGGGGCCGAAGCACACGACGGCGCCGGGGCCGAAGCACCCAGCCCGATTGGGCTCCCAGCCGGGGCCGCGGGGCCCGAAGGCACCGTGGACCCCGACGGAGGAGTGAGCAACCTCATAGCCATGAGGAAGGCGTCGATCTCCTCCGGCGTCGCGTACTGCCCAGGGACCGGCGGGTATGGGGCAGGTCGCAACGCCTGCGGCTCCGGTGGAGCCGCGTGGGCGGTGTCGCCCGAACACCCGGCCGCATCGTGCAAGCGTCGGGGGGAGTCTAAAGAGCGATGTCGCTGCTCGACTTCTTGTGCCTCTTACCTGAGGACTTGGAACCCGACTAGTGGTGACGACTCGACGAGCTGTGACGACTCTGGCCCCTCGACCTCCTCCTGGACCGGGACCTCAAACGGCGCGGGGCCGACGGCCGGAGCTCGAGGCGCTTACGGGGCCGCTCCCGCCTAGCCTTTCAATGTCAAGGCCCGGCAGTCGGGGCACGACTTGTCGTCATGGTCGAGCCCCAGGCAATGTAGACACCGGCAATGGGGGTCGGTGACCGACATCAGTCGGTCGCAATAGGAGCAGGGTTTAAACCCGGGCAGCCCTACTGGCACCTACGGAGTCGTTCGACTTCGAAAAGATGATCAAAAAGGATAAAAAATGTAGTCAAAAAGTGACTAAAGGGTACCACTGTTCCCGGATCGGCGGTTGCTGGCGCGGAAAAAATAGGTACTGACATCAGCGCACGAGGGCGGCGTCTAAGTACTTCGACGACGTCATCACAGCGCCAACGACGCTGACAATTGACGCGGAGCCGCGGACGACGCCTACTGACGCGCAAGGGTACTGCTACGCAAAACTTTCCGGATCCAGTCTGACGCCTGGGGATATTCTAAGGTAAGGAATCTAATACTAACCTGTTTCTTTCAGATCCATGAGTAGGAGAGTATGGACAATGAGAAAGGAAAAGGACACAAAGCCTTAAGGGGAACAAACATTTTGGCGAACTAGCCAATACTGTGTGCCAGCCCCAATACCACCCCCCCACCCCCCTTCCCCCACCACCCTCCTTGGGATCATTCCATTCGAACACTGGCATTTATAACGTATTGTTGGAACTAACAAAGGAACTCAGTGAGTGCTGTTTGATACTAGTACAGACTGGTTTCTGTTGGCATAGCAGTTTTGGTCACTGCTGAAACCAACTGACCCAGCTCCTGGTACTATTATGGAGTGGAAGATGCTAGCAGTGCTGAATGGTGGTACATATAGCTCCAGTCTCACCTGCTGCTTGCCCAGTGTGTGTTCTTCCAGGGAGGTCAGAACAAATGAGAGGAGTCCATAGATGCATAGACAGACCGTGCTGGCAGTGTACTGCAAAAGAAAACAAGAAAAAAGCTCCAGCTAGTATTTGCTCTGGTACAAAATCATCCCCCGCCCACACCACAGTGGTTGGAGGAATGAACAAATTAAACCGTACATAGCTTTTTAAAATTTTACATGAAGATATGGTAAAGGAAAAGGAGCAGTACATACAATGGTGGGCGATTACCCTGCAGAGCGGTCAGTGAGGAGGGCAGATGAAGACCATGGAGCTCCTAGAACGGATTGCTACTGCCAAGACAACCTCTCAACCAAATGTTTGTATGAATTGCTTCAGTGAAACATGCAAAAACCCACAACTTCCAGCAAACTGTAGCGGTCGCTTCTTTAGGATTTGGAAGGCAACGTTACTTATCTGTAAATCTAGGTATCCTTCACCTGTACTCTCTCAGAGTCCACAAACAGAGTATCCCTCACATACGCAGGGTCCTCAAAGCCATTAAAGTGACTAAAGTGAAAACATGACTTTAGGGCTGTCACTCGGATCTCGTGGGATAGCTTTAAACATGACAACTACACATCACAAAATAAACCCAGGGCAGCTGGGTGCAGAGAGAGTAGGCCCAATGCAATCCAATGGAGGGTAGGGGACCTGCAGTTGGTGGCTGCAAGCAGGCAGGCCACGCGGCTGTGGGAGCTGAGCTCGTGGTCCCTTACTCAGGGCAAGTGGGGAAGTAGAGTAGGGTAGTAGTTGCACTGCCAGAGGCACTCGGGCGACTGGGTGTAGGGTGCTTTTGAGCAGTCAGGCGCTCAATGTTATCCAATGAGGATCTTGAAAAAGGGAAAAAGGCTGCAGGCTCGGGACGGAGATTCTTCAGGTGCGACCACCACTTCGAGAGGTAAGTTGCAATCTTGGAGAAGAGGTAGGTACCCCAGAGGAAGGCACAGGGGACCATGGGGCGCAGGGTGCAGGTGTGTCTTTTGGTGTTGGGAAATCTTACCCTCAGCTGGTCGTGGTTGGAGGGTTCCCTGGTTCTGAGGCTGCAGACGTCGTCTGGTTTGTTGAGGAGGGTCTTTGGGCACTGGACTTGGGGTCCCAGTCACCGGGGGGACGGCCTCGTGGTCTTGGATCACTCAGGCATGGGTCGGGGTTTGCAGGTTCAGAGTGGGCTGGATTTGCGGTTCCTGGCTGGCACCAGAGGTATTGCTGTTGAAGCAGAGACTCTGTTTATGGGAGTCCCAGTCTTTCAGACGGTCAAAGCAGGCAGGTCCTCCAGGTTTTCCAAGGTTGCAGGCGCAGGAGTCGCCAGGATTTAGCAGGAGCAGGTTCCAGGATCGACAGACCGGTAGGGCTGGGGCCAAGTCAGTTGGGGTCATCCTGTTAGCAGTTGCACGGCTGGTCGTCTTCTTGATCTTCTTTCTTGTTTTCTTATCGGGATCTGAGGAAGGAAGGTTCAGGGTGCCGATAAATACTGAATTTAGGGGCGTTACAGGTAGGGCAAGGGCAGGGATCAATAGGTCCGTCTCCTGGGGTGGTTATACCACCTAGTCTGCTCCTCTCCTGTGGGAGGGGGGCAGGATCCTAGCTGGGATTGGGCAGGTCTCCCCATTTTCAAGATGGCCGGAGCCCGGGGTCGTGCTTCACCTCGCCTTTCCCACCGGAGGGGTGGGGTTGGCACAGGCTGGCACACCCCCCCCTTCATGACGTAGAGTTTCCCACCAGTCTTCCTGCCAGAGTGGGGGTCAGAACTGGTGGGGGCCAGTTACTGAGTACAGCAAGGGTTCTGGAGAAGCTCACAAGGACGGAAGGCCTTTGAAGCTTCTTGTGCCCATCCTGGGGAAGGAGACCTAGCACCTCGCCCAGGCTGTGCATTGTTGCACGCCCAGGAGAGCGGGGGGCTCTCCACCCAGGGGTCCAGCAACATGTCTGCTGTGTGGCAGCCTCTGCAGCCACTCAGCCCAGACGTGGATTGTAGGTTAGTTTGCAGGGGGCATCTATAAGATGCCCTCTGGTGCATTTTACATTAAATCCCACACTAGCATCAGTGCGGGTTTAATGTGCTGAGAAGTTTGATATCAAACTTGTCAGTCTGCAGTGTAGCCATTATGGTGCTGTGGAGTTTGTAATGACAACCTCCCAGCACCATATACTCTTAAATGGCATCACTGCACTTACAGTGCCCAGGAATGGCTCTGCCCTGGGTACTGTAGGGGCACAGGGCTCATGCCCCTGTGCCCTCACCTCTGGCATAGGGCACCCAGCTAGAAGGGTGACTGAAGTATGCCAGGGCAGTGGGTTCTGTGGGTATGGCACACAGGGATGTGTGCCATGTCGACTCTTGGTTTAGTTCTATACTTAGGCACTCCGCCTGCCAAGGCAGTGTGGCGGTGCCAGGGAACAAGGCCCCTGAGGGTGGCACAATAAGTGCTGCAATCCTTAGGGGTCTTCTCTGGTCACCATGCCCTGGGTACCGAGCGGGGACAATTTACTAGGGGCTGACAGGTGGCCTGAGATGCCAATTGGGTCTTTTGTTTCAGCATCGTTTTAGGGAAGGAACACAGGCCCTGGGTGCCTGGTTGGCAGGAACCCAGGGCACACTCAGCCAAAGTACATCAGCAGTTCAACAAAAAGTGGGGGCATACCAATGCAAGAAAGATGGCACTTTCTCACACAAAGACCATCTCCTTACAGAGGAGCATGAACCGGGCAAGGCAGACGTAACACAAGCATTGCATGTTCTGTATTTAAACCTTTTCTCATCTCGTTGGCCAAACAGCAGAAGAGAATGCCTGAGTGGAGTTAAAAACTATTTCCTTGCTGAGCTGAGAACTGTAACCAAGAGAACAGGAGTTCTCCTAGACCGTGATTCCAGACGCTGCATATTGTGGATGGAGTGACACATAACAGTAAGCTAACAAGCACAGCGACGGGTCAGCTGGAAACCCTCCCCCTAAATCATAAAAACCTCTCTTTGTTTATTAATGTGCTTTTCTCAACTCTATATCATCACCCTGCAGCCACTTCAGAGCGCTATCTTAGCACTACAATGTCTAGCTATAGTGCTTTTAAAATACACTTCTGCACAGTGGTTTGAGATATACAGTTCAGGTTCCATAAGTGGGGTGTGTTTTAGCAGAAGTTCTAACGTTGAGCCTTTGATGGGTGCGTACTAGATCAATGCTCTCAGATTTGTAATAAACTTTCTTAAATGGATCAGATAAGGGATCTGTGCTCAGTAGACAGTAAGGGAAACACTGGCACCATTATGCGCCTTGACGATGGATTATCGCCAAGAGTCTGGGTCGTCAAGCTGCGCTGCTGATCCATCCGTTTTGTAATCGATTCATCCCCTAGAGTCTGCCTGTTCACCAAAGAGAGAGTCCACACAGCTGGGGAGCAACAGCACCCAAAACTCACAAGACTGACACGAAGAAAGGAGAAGGGTTCATATGTCTGAGACCCCGACTTATGGACGCATAAAGGGCATGTGGCCAGCAAATGACAGCAATCCCAGTCCTCAGGGCAATAAGGAGGCCCGAAGGATCACTGCTTCGAAGCGCTAGATAGTTGGGGATTTTATGGTCATGAAAATGAGCACAGGGAAAGATGGACATGTGAAAAAGCCTGTCTTGAAAGAGGGGGAGAGGGACTTAGTATGCAAAGCAACATCATGAAATTCTCTCCTTCATAAGTAAAGCAACCTGCACACATCCCCAGCAGAAGACTCCCAAACCCTCTTCCCATTCACCACAAGTTACACACCCTTGAAGCAGACCCCCGGGACCATCCTGCAGATGGGTAACTTACAACCTGTACATGTCCCCAGCAGAAGACTCCCAAACCCTCTTCCCATTCACCACAAGTTACACACCCTTGAAGCAGACCCCCCCAGGATCATCCTGCAGATGGGTAACTTAGAACCTGTACATGTCCCCAGCAGAAGACTCCCAAACCCTCCTCCCATTCACCACAAGTTACACACCCTTGAAGCAGACCCCCGGGACCATCCTGCAGATGGGTAACTTACAACCTGTACATGTCCCCAGCAGAAGACTCCCAAACCCTCTTCCCATTCACCACAAGTTACACACCCTTGAAGCAGACCCCCGGGACCATCCTGCAGATGGGTAACTTACAACCTGTACATGTCCCCAGCAGAAGACTCCTAAACCCTCCTCCCATTCACCACAAGTTACACAACCTTGAAGCAGACCCCCCCAGGATCATCCTGCAGATGGGTAACTTACAACCTGTACATGTCCCCAGCAGAAGACTCCCAAACCCTCTTCCCATTCACCACAAGTTACACACCCTTGAAGCAGACCCCCGGGACCATCCTGCAGATGGGTAACTTAAAACCTGTACATGTCCCCAGCAGAAGACTCCCAAACCCTCTTCCCATTCACCACAAGTTACACACCCTTGAAGCAGACCCCCGGGACCATCCTGCAGATGGGTAACTTACAACCTGTACATGTCCCCAGCAGAAGACTCCCAAACCCTCCTCCCATTCACCACAAGTTACACACCCTTGAAGCAGACCCCCCGGGACCATCCTGCAGATGGGTAACTTACAACCTGTACATGTCCCCAGCAGAAGACTCCTAAACCCTCCTCCCATTCACCACAACTCACACACCCTTGAGGGAGACCCCCGGACCATCCTGCAGATGGGTAACTTACAACCTGTACATGCCCCCAGCAGGAGACTCCCAAACCCTCTTCCCATTCACCACAAGTTACACACCCTTGAAGCAGACCCCGGGACCATCCTGCAGATGGGTAACTTACAACCTGTACATGTCCCCAGCAGAAGACTCCCAAACCCTCTTCCCATTCACCACAAGTCACACACCCTTGAAGCAGACCCCGGGACCATCCTGCAGATGGGTAACTTACAACCTGTACATGTCCCCAGCAGAAGACTCCCAAACCCTCCTCCCATTCACCACAAGTCACACACCCTTGAAGCAGACCCCAGGACCATCCTGCAGATGGGTAACTTAGAACCTGTACATGTCCCCAGCAGAAGACTCCCAAACCCTCCTCCCATTCACCACAAGTTACACACCCTTGAAGCAGACCCCCCCAGGATCATCCTGCAGATGGGTAACTTAGAACCTGTACATGTCCCCAGCAGAAGACTCCCAAACCCTCCTCCCATTCACCACAAGTTACACACCCTTGAAGCAGACCCCCGGGACCATCCTGCAGATGGGTAACTTACAACCTGTACATGTCCCCAGCAGAAGACTCCTAAACCCTCCTCCCATTCACCACAAGTTACACACCCTTGAAGCAGACCCCCCCAGGATCATCCTGCAGATGGGTAACTTAGAACCTGTACATGTCCCCAGCAGAAGACTCCCAAACCCTCCTCCCATTCACCACAAGTTACACACCCTTGAAGCAGACCCCCCGGGACCATCCTGCAGATGGGTAACTTACAACCTGTACATGTCCCCAGCAGAAGACTCCCAAACCCTCCTCCCATTCACCACAAGTCACACACCCTTGAAGCAGACCCCAGGACCATCCTGCAGATGGGTAACTTACAACCTGTACATGTCCCCAGCAGAAGACTCCCAAACCCTCTTCCCATTTACCACAAGTTACACACCCTTGAAGCAGACCCCCGGGACCATCCTGCAGATGGGTAACTTACAACCTGTACATGTCCCCAGCAGAAGACTCCCAAACCCTCCTCCCATTCACCACAAGTTACACACCCTTGAAGCAGACCCCCGGGACCATCCTGCAGATGGGTAACTTACAACCTGTACATGTCCCCAGCAGAAGACTCCCAAACCCTCTTCCCATTCACCACAAGTTACACACCCTTGAAGCAGACCCCCGGACCATCCTGCAGATGGGTAACTTACAACCTGTACATGTCCCCAGCAGAAGACTCCTAAACCCTCCTCCCATTCACCACAAGTTACACACCCTTGAAGCAGACCCCCCCAGGATCATCCTGCAGATGGGTAACTTAGAACCTGTACATGTCCCCAGCAGAAGACTCCCAAACCCTCCTCCCATTCACCACAAGTTACACACCCTTGAAGCAGACCCCCCGGGACCATCCTGCAGATGGGTAACTTACAACCTGTACATGTCCCCAGCAGAAGACTCCCAAACCCTCCTCCCATTCACCACAAGTCACACACCCTTGAAGCAGACCCCAGGACCATCCTGCAGATGGGTAACTTACAACCTGTACATGTCCCCAGCAGAAGACTCCCAAACCCTCCTCCCATTCACCACAAGTCACACACCCTTGAAGCAGACCCCAGGACCATCCTGCAGATGGGTAACTTAGAACCTGTACATGTCCCCAGCAGAAGACTCCCAAACCCTCCTCCCATTCACCACAAGTTACACACCCTTGAAGCAGACCCCCGGACCATCCTGCAGATGGGTAACTTACAACCTGTACATGTCCCCAGCAGAAGACTCCCAAACCCTCCTCCCATTCACCACAAGTCACACACCCTTGAAGCAGACCCCAGGACCATCCTGCAGATGGGTAACTTACAACCTGTACATGTCCCCAGC
The DNA here is from genome assembly GCF_964261635.1 of Lissotriton helveticus. Lineage (NCBI taxonomy): Eukaryota > Metazoa > Chordata > Amphibia > Caudata > Salamandridae > Lissotriton > Lissotriton helveticus. The sequence goes on from NC_136065.1 coordinate 2,143,048,903, forward strand.
AGAAGACTCCTAAACCCTCCTCCCATTCACCACAAGTTACACAACCTTGAAGCAGACCCCCCCAGGATCATCCTGCAGATGGGTAACTTAGAACCTGTACATGTCCCCAGCAGAAGACTCCCAAACCCTCCTCCCATTCACCACAAGTTACACACCCTTGAAGCAGACCCCCCGGGACCATCCTGCAGATGGGTAACTTACAACCTGTACATGTCCCCAGCAGAAGACTCCCAAACCCTCCTCCCATTCACCACAAGTCACACACCCTTGAGGGAGACCCCAGAACCATCCTGCAGATGGGTAACTTACAACCTGTACATGTCCCCAGCAGAAGACTCCCAAACCCCTCTTCCCATTCACCACAAGTTACACACCCTTGAAGCAGACCCCGGACCATCCTGCAGATGGGTAACTTACAACCTGTACATGTCCCCAGCAGAAGACTCCCAAACCCTCCTCCCATTCACCACAAGTCACACACCCTTGAAGCAGATGGGTAACTCACATTGTTGCCGCCACTGCCGAGAGTGCGCAGCATCCGGGTCAGGTATGGAAACACGTTCATCTGGATGGCGGTGCTCCCCATGCGCCGGATCACAAGGCCGGCTCCATCAGGGTTTAACGTGTAGCGCAGCAGAGCCCAGGCCAGAAGCACTGGTGCATGATGGGGGATGTCTCCAAAAGTCAGCAACAGACTGTCCATTTCCTGGAGTGAAAGGAAGAACACCAGGTATATTTCTCTGGTTAAATAAGTCAACATGGTTACATAGACCGTTATGATTCAAACATCGGTCTTTGGGCCAAGAAAAAACTTGCAAAGCAACATGCGCAGTCTAAACTACGTACTCCTTTTCACTGCAAATAACATATTTTGTGCATTTAGTTACAGACTGAATTTATGAGAGTCAAAGACAGTAAAAATCAGATGTGCATAGGAATGTTTACCAAAACAGAAGGACAATTCTGAATGTATAAGTGGAGGGGCAGCGAAGGCAACGCCCTACAGATCTACTGGGCATCAGCTCCCATTCATCAGAGCTCCCGCGGGATCAGAAGGGTGAGGGTCTTACCTGGCAGATGCCCTCTGCACTGGCAAAGGGGTGCTCCTGTGCCCGGTCGTCCAAGGCGCACTGCTGCAGAGAGTACATGTCCATGCCCTGCACCAGGATCAGAGCGCTGAAGTAACTGCGGATGGAAGGAGGAAACATTCAGTCCTGCTTTCACTAACGACATAAAAGCTCTCAGAGTCCATGGAGTGCAGACGAGAGAGCACCAGTAAAAAAGAAACAAGAAAAATCAAATAATTTATAAGAGAGTTTGAAAGCATGTTGGTAAAAAATGGAATGAGCCATGAACGCTACTAACCTATGAAGGTGATTACCTATATCTGAAGCCCCAAACTTTGAAAGGTGTCAGAGATGGGTAAAAATCAAGAAGGGTTCTCTGGCCTGGCCTGAAGAATTCAAATCTTAAGTAAGGGTCAATCTAGATTTTAATTTTCCGTAGGTGAACCAATACCACCACCATCCGCTTAGAAAAGGCGTGTGGCACTGAGATTAAGCGGAAGGAAAGAACCATTAATTTCAAGTGCTGCGTGTACGCCACAATTGGCTTCCGGGGTTTCTCAGCGAGTGGTCGATGAATGAAATCTGAAAGTCTGTAAAGCACCTCCTGCCTGCTTATAGTTCACGGGTGGAGAAATCCGGAGAAGAGCGTTTAGCGCCATTTTCAAATCTAGAATGCATCTGAGTGATTCTGAATTCTTCTATTGGCACAAACTATGGTACCTGACAGCAACAAAATTAAAGAGCTCAGGGGTTTCTGTCTTTTTTGCTCGGTCACAGCAAGAATTGTTTCCATTGTAGGCTCAAAATGATCAGGAACCAATATCACAAGAGAAAGAAGAGGGTCTGAATACCGGAGGGTTTCAAAGATCGCGCATGTTTCTTGGTACAGAGAAGAGATGGGAAAGTTTACATTTTTTTAGTACAAGCACTCATCACAAACATACACCTAAGGCCAAACTCTAGCCTAAAAAAAGCTCACATAGAATTTAGATAGTGCTATCAGCCTGGAACTATTGTCCCACTACAGGCAACACCACTGCCAGAACTCTATATGGATTAGTTTAAGGAAAGGGGCCAGAACAGTGTGTCCCCACACTAGGTAAATCATGCATGAAAGTGTATATGATTGCGTGTGTGTGCGGATGTGGAGAGGGAGGTAGTTCCAAAGGGCAGGAGTCGGCAGCTTGAAGGATCAACCACCCGCTCTGGCCCTCCGTATCCGAGGGACTCTGGCCAGGAGCAGATCAGCCAAGCGCAGTGCTTGTGTGGGTGCATTGTAGGAACATGGATCTCTCAAGATTATTGGGCAGATGTCCAAGAGGATCTTATTGGTGATAAACAGCGTTTTGAAGCGCACTCTCTGTTCTAGAGGTAGACAATGTAGGCGGCAGATGAGTCTGGCAGACATCACAGTGTTTAGGAAGGGCGAAGATAGCACGGGCAGCAGCATCCTGAAAGCGCTGCAACCTTTTGGTCACAGATTTGTTGGGACCCAGAAGTAGCGTGTTGCAATAGTCTAATCTAGCCAGGATTGATGATTGGATGATCAGCTGCTGAGTTTGGGAATCAAAGAGACCTAGTATTGGCTTTAGGCCACCCAACAGTCCGAAATATTTAACTGCCACTCATTTGGCATCAAAGGTGAGACCATCATTCAACATTATACCCAAGTTCTTCACCACATGTTTGGGTATGGGGGCACTCCAAGAGCACGAGGCCACCACTCATTGCCCCAGAGATGGAAATCCCTACCTACCAGAAGGATCTCAGATTTGGCTAAATTTAGCTGCAAATAATTAGCGGCCATCCACTCCAAGATGGCTGTTAGAACCTGCTTAAATTTTGCTGCGTCCTGGCTGGGAACGTTGGAGAGGGCTTTCACCAGCTGGGTGTCATCTGCGTATGACACCAGGGAGATGCCCCGGGTTTTGGCCAGCAGAGCCAACGGTCTCTGTAAGAAACTGGCTCTATATATACTACACCAAAATGAGGTACAGTTTGTATAGAGTCCATGAGTACCCAAAGGTAGGCAGAGGTTAAAGTTAGATAGAACCTTACTTTCTAAAGTGGTAGCTTGGTCGAGCAGTAAGGCAGTATCAGAGGACAGTGTAAAGCATTTGATGTACACACTCAGTCAGCAAATAGTGTCACACACAAGAACTGAACTCTAGGCCAATGGATTTTGTATAAAAATATACTGTTTATTTTTAGAACCAAGCAAGCCTGGCACAGGTAAGCATTAAATATTTTTCAGTAATAAGTTACTGGACATAGAACAGTTTGAAAATACAATAGAAATTGTACTTTGTTTGATTTACAGGGGAGCAGTAGTATGCAACACTTCGCAAATACAGTATATTGGAATGAATAGGCTTTTTCAGTAAATTGCAGGTACGTTACTTTTACTTTACTTTTTCTAACTCAGTGCTGGATGCCTAGATTCAGCATTGGGACATTTCCTGGAAACAGGTGAGTAAATGAGTTTTTATTTGTGCGATTTTTTAAGAATATTTTCAGATTTCAAAACTCCACACTTAGAAACTTTTTGGAGTTGTACATTGAAATGAATAGGCTTTGTCAACAAATTGCGTTTGCGTTACTTTTTCCAACTCAGTGCTGGAGGCCTAGATTCAGCACTGGGCTTGTCATGCAAACAGATGAGAAAACACGTTTTGGTTATTTGTCCGATTTTTAAAGAATATCTTTAGTTTTCAAAACTCAACACCAAGTCGTGTTTTGGAAGGAAAATTGTCAATGTTATCCGATGGAGGACAATTGATATGTAACAATCTAGGCAACCATACAGAGGCAAATCAATATGAGAGATAATAATAGGAAGGGAATTAAGCTACAACAATACTTCTAAAATTCAACAGTTTATTGATAATAAAAAATGACAAAGTACAATATCACATTTCAAAATTAAAATACACAATAAAAAATGTAATTTACACACAAAAGAAATAAACATAATACATGAAACACATCACATATGAAAATGCATGTAAAGATTAAAAAGAGGGAAGAGTGGCAAATTAGTACTCCGATGGAGGACATACAGGTTATCGGATTGCAGGTAAGTAATCGACTGTGGGGACATTAGGGTTCTGAGGTTAGACTCCGGGGTCTCCTAGGGTCAGTGATGCACTGTTGTTGCACCCTCAGCGGCACTCGGGCGGCTGGGTGCAGAGTGTTGAGGCCCAATGTTATCCTATGGAGGATAGGGGATCTCCAGTTGGTGGCTGCTGGTAAGCAGGCCATGAGGTTGTGGGAGCAAAACTTCCAGGGTTTAGCTCAGGGCAAGTTGGGGACCAAAGTAGCACCAAAGGTGCAACCTCAGCGGCACTAGGGCGGCCGGGTGCAGGGTGCTGTTTCGAGGTCAGGTGCCCTGTTTTCAATAGAGAACCTCCGGTACAAAGAAACACTGCAGGCTCGGGGACGACCACCACTTCGAGGGGTAAGTTTCGGATGTTGTGGGTTGGTTAGGCAATGTTGGTTTGGGCACAGTTTGGTTTGGGGAGTCGAGTGCAGGGGTGCCTTGGGACGTCGGATTTTCTTACTTGCTCTGGTCGCGGAAGGGGGGGGTCCTCTGGATTGAGGCTGCAGGAGTCTTCTGAAGGCTTAAGGCAGGACCGGGGTCGCCGGATCTCGGGTCAGGATCACCGGGGTGACCTCCTAGTGGTGTTTTTCCACTCTGGGTCAGGCCGGGTTAGGCTGGTGCCGAGTGGGCTGGATTTGAGGTCTCTGGCTGGCACCAGAAGCTGCAGTTTGAACAAGTCCGGTGTTCACGGGAAATTCAGTCCTTGAAGTGAAGGCCGGCAGGTCCTCCGGGGTTTGTAAGGTTGCTGGCTGCAGGACACACCGGGATTTCGCAGGAGCAGGCTCAAGGGGAGACAGGTCTGTAGGGCTGGGGCCAAGTCAGTGGCTGTCGTCCTCTTGTTAGCTCTGCACGGCTCTTCGTCCTTCTTATCTTCTTTTCTTGTTGTTGCTGGATCTGAAGGAAGGAAGGTTCAGGGTGCCCCCTAAATACTAAATGTAGTGGTGTTACAGGTAGGTAAAGGGCAGGGGCCAATGGGCCCCTTTCCTGGGGTGGGTACAGGCCCTATTCTGCCACTCTCCAGTGGGAGGGGGGCATGAGCCTGTCCCTGGTTGGCTGGGTCCCCCCATCCTCAAGATGGCGGGGACTCGAGGTTGTACTTCACCTCGTCTCCCCCACCCTAGAGGTGGAGTTAGCAGAGGTGGGCACACCTCTCTTCCTCACTTGTTTTTCCCGCCCGTTCTTCCACCCAAAGTGGGCGGTAGAACCAGTGGGCACCAGTTCCTGAAAGCAGCAAATGGTCTGGAGAGGTTCACAAAGGCGGCATGCCTTTGAACCTTTTCCTTTGTAAGCCCTGCCCATCCTTGGGGAGGAGGCTTGCCACCTCGTCCCAGGATGTGCATCGTTTCAGGCCCCAGAGAGCAGCAGCTCTCGTCCCAGGGATCCAGAAACATGTCTGGTGGTGGAAGCCTCGACAGCCACTCAGTCAGGTCACTGGAGGTTGGTCGAGTTTCAGGGGGCATCTCTAAGATGCCCCCTGTGGTGCATTTTATATTAAATCCCACACTGGCATCAGTGTGAGTTTAATGTGCTGAGAAGTTTGATACCAAACTTGTCAGTCTTCAGTGTAGCCATTATGGTGCTGTGGAGTTTGTAATGACAACCTCCCAGCACCATATACTCTTAATGGCATCACTGCACTTACAGTGTCCAGGAATGGCCCTGGGTACTGTAGGGGTAAAGGGCTCACCACCCTCACCACTGGCATAGGGCACCCAGCTAGAGGGGTGACTGAAGCATGCCAGGGCAATGCTTTGTGGGCACGGCACACTGGGATGTGTGCCAGGTCGACTCTTCACTTTGTTCTGTACCAAGACACGCAGCCTGCAAAGGCAGTGTGCGAGTGTCAGGGCACAGGGCCCCTGAGGGGGGCACAATACGTGCTGCAGCCCTTAGAGGCCTTCTCTGGTCACAGTGCCCTGGGTACTTGTGGTACCATTTACCATGGGCTGACATGTGGCCAGAGATTAGAAAAACAAAGGGGAGAGCAAGGGCTAGTGTCCACTCATGGTGGACGGGGAATACTCCTATTCCCCTGGTTAAGGATTTATGAAACAAATGAAGGAGTATAACCCGGAGTAGAACTGAAGGTTTTCCCAGAGGAGGAGGGGGAGGGGGGGGGGGGGGGGGGGGGGGGGGGGGGGGGGGGGGGGGGGGGGGGGGGGGAAGGAAGGACACCTAGTGGTGACATGCTTCATCATCGGGGTCCACCCTGGTGGCCTAATGTCACCAGGGTGTGCTTCGACACCTGTAGTACAGTGGAGCAGGTTGTTTAGTGTGGGTGCAGAAAAATAATGTTAAAAATTGTCCTGGTTTAACTTGAAAAAATGATTTTTATTTTAAAGCAACTGGACAATGTTAAAAAATAGATGGCGAGATACTGGTAAGGGAGTTATGACCTAAGTATCTCTATATATGTGAAGGTGAGTTGGTCAACATGTTTCTACCAAAAGGGTAAATACCCAGTATTCGTCAGGACCATGCACAAGGAAATGGACGGTATGAGCCCCCTAAAAGGTTCACCCTATCCTAAATCCTTTACGTGCCTACTGACAAAATTGCCAGTGGCAATGTGCTCAAAAAATAATATAGATGAGCAAGAATTCAAAGAAGCAAAAACCTGTGGGGAAGAGAAAAGTGAGCAAGCGTCAGGCGCAAACATTCTTACTAGCCTGTTACGTCGTGCAGTCTCTCAGTGCTGAGAGAAAAGTGAGCAAGCGTCAGGCGCAAACATTCTTACTAGCCTGTTACGTCGTGCAGTCTCTCAGTGTCACCACTAGGTGGTAAGTGAGGGGTTTCTTAGAAAAGGAATAATTTCCCCCCCCCCCCCCCCCCCCTCCTCCTCTGGGAAAACCTTCAGTTCTACTCCGGGTTATACTCCTTCATTTGTTTCATAAATGTGGAGAGATGCCATGGGGTTTAGGCTTCAATGCAGGTTTAGGGAAGGAATATAGGCCCTGGGTACCTGATCGGCAGGAGCCCAGGGCACACTCAGTCAAAGAACATCAGCAATTCAGGAAAAAGTGGGCATACCATGCAAGAAAGAGGGCACTTTCTCACAGTCTCACATAGACGTTGAATAAGGTAGGGCTTAATGCTGACCCCTGGGGCACCACACAGCATAATGAGTGAGTGCAGCAGAGAAAGGAGGGGCAGTAACGTGTAAGGTCTGACCGTCTAGGATACCGATCTCCTCCAGACGTTGCAGCAGGATCTCATGGAAGACCGTGTCAAAGGCCGTGCTCAGAGCCCAGCAGAATTAATGCTGTAGTTCTGCCTGCATCCACGGAGATCCGTAACTGTTCTATGCCGGCCAGCAGAGCAGACTCGGTACTATGCCGAGGCCGGAACCCGTTTTGAGATATGTCTAGTATTAAGTTTGCTTCCACGTAATGAGTTAGGATCGAGTTGACATGTGATTCCGTGATTTTGGATAGAAACAGAGCCGCGAGATTGGTCAGAAGCTTTCTGGCTTGGACACGCCTACATTTTTTTTAGAAGGGGGAACTACCATGGCGTGCTTCCAGAGTTTAGGGACCACCGCCGAGGATAGGAATAGATACATTAGCTCCAAGCATTAAAGCGTCAGGTTTCATGGGGTACACTGAAGAAATATCAGACATCAAATGAAGGTGTATCTCAAATCTCAACTTTAGAACATTGATTTTCTGTACTATTTCAATGCAAAGTGGATGTTTAAAGTGCACCCACAGATTTGACAACTTCTGTATCTTTATTCATTTTTTCTAAAAGCCTCATCCACTACAGGGTCAAAGAGATTATAGTGTAAATCCTATATTCCCAATAGGCTCTGCGCATTGGAATAATATACCCTATTGACATAGGACTGAGGTCAGTATGTCTCTATCGAGTATATTAAACTTAATTGTGAGTGCCAGCTAGCTCAGAGGTCACTAGAAACTTTCTCGAATACTTAAGAAGGGATTAGTTTCTGACAACCACATAAACATGACAACTTTGTTTCTCCAAGAATAAAACGTATCTTTTCGTGGAAACAATAGATAACTATTTCACTCAGTCAATCGTGCATGCTTAGTTTCTACAGAGTTGCAGAGAAAATAGAGAGACGGGCGTCACAATAAAAGGGGTTTATTGAACAGTCTTATTTCTCATGCAAGAGATATGAACTGCTACAATTGTAAGACAGAATGCAAAGTATAATCCGTACAGCGTAAACAGTAATATAAAAATACTAATACAGCTATGACATAAAAATACATACATAAATAACACAGGCTAAAATACTCAACTGGTGCTTCTAAAATACGCCTACCCCAGTGTACATAACCTAGGTCTTGTACGAGGGAAGAAGTGTTGCCTTTAGAATAAGTTTAGTTTTGCCAAGAATTGCCAAAGGTTTCTCTAGGTTCTAATCGGCTCCATACCTTCGAATGAGAGAGGTTGGTATCTCTTTCACGGACTCGATTTCCCAACACCCCGCAAGGGGAGTCAAAAACACTGGAGCTGGATTTCTCGGCAGTGCGTCAGCTGGAGAGTTGGCTTCCTTCGGCACTTGCTGTAGGGAGCTGCGTCGTGCAAGTTGGAAGTCGAACTGCACCTAACCACACCGTGATTTGCCATAGCAAGTGAAGGTATATTTATACCTTGAAGGTGTTTTAAGAATGCTAGCTTTAACGTAAATTCGGGCATATGAACGTCATGAATGAACCCTTAAGGAATAGATGTTCATGTATAATAAATGAGTTCTTGGAGAAATCAATATTCAAGCAAGGGGCAGTCCCTAACGGCTTAATAGTCTGGTTTTCCAAGAAATCGTTGTGACGTAGATGAACGGATGGAAGTAGCCATGCCTGTATTTGGGTGCATGGGCTATGCCTAAATGAGGACTGGATTTCTATGCCTATATAAGAGCAATGTGAATTGTACCTATATAAGGGCATGAATCGAGAAATGCAATCGGAATCTAAAATCGCACACAAGATGCTCCTTGTCAAATGGAACAGTGACAAGGGCTTGCTGGACTTTTGGCTTAAAGCCAGATACGCGGAGCCAAGAGGACACTGGTATTAATGCCTAGTGCAGCAGTATCTGCAGAATCGAGTGCGCATCTGATTGAAGTATTAGAGATGGGTTTGCCCTATTTCTTGTCCGCTCTTTTTCTACTCCTCCGGGAGGTGTGGAAGGAGTTCCTCCATCTCGTCCCAGTGGGCACAATCGTATCTTGCTTGTAGTCACTGCTTATTAGCAATGCGTCAGATTGTGCAGCCACTCTTTTACCTGACGTATCAATAAGTTTACTTTCCTTACTGGGAGGGGGTGAGTCACTTTGTGCTCATGAGTGGGCCCTTTTTCTTGCATTGGACTTGGAGACCACAAGTCAATCTGGTGGAATCTGCCTTCTAATGTAAATTGGGTCTGAGGGTGACGCTCTGCATTTCTTTCCGACCCGGGGAGTAATGATGCGTGCTTGCGCAGGGTCTTTCTTACAAATGTCATCAGTATGATGAAGCATACTCTTGAGCATAGGGAGGTATTGTCCGCCCTATGCGTGGTGGATATAGTCTTAAAGAGGAAATCCTCTTCTAAGGGTCCTTATGTAAGGGTACCTGATTAAATGTAGCAGCCCTGCAGATAAGCTCCTGATAGGCGGTTATGTCATCAAGAGGTGAGGGCCTGGCCGGCTATAGATCGGGATCCGTGTCCCCTGGAGGGTCCATGTCATATGCTGACCAAGGGTCTGGTGCTTGTGGTGTGTCAGGACATCTGTGTCTTGCTCCCCTTGTGGAGACCCTAGAGGGGTAATATTAAGTGGGTCCCCCTGCGGATGTGAAGGAGATACTGAGGATGGTAGAGGAGGAGGGCCAGAGGGTAATGGTGGTGAAGGAGGAAGAGGAGGAAATAAAGGACGGGTTGCTTTATAAGTCTTTGTTTTCTTAGGAGGCATAGGCTGATCAATTACTTCCCGAAAGGAGAGTTGTTGCTTCTATGGCAATGGAAATGGTGTTGAGATCACGGCGTTAGCCAGGATATACTCAGTTAGTGTATATGCATTTGTTTCTGCTTGTTGTCAAGCTTTTCCTTCATCTTACGTAGAATTGGCTCTACAGAGTCCTTAAGTGCAAAATTTGAAGTTTTCAGGACCGACGAGTCCCCTGTGGTGCATGATGGGAGCAGGGAGGTTCTGGAGGTCTTAAAGGCACGGCACCAGTTTATTAACATTGTGTTTTTATCTATGAAGCCTATGGGCTAATTGCCTGTAATTACTTGTCTTTTTCTTTGAAAATAAAAGGCTATCTCAGTACACTAGAGGAGTGTATGTTCTTCATACAGAAATGCTTTAAATGTTAAATGTTAAATGTCGTATACTTGTAAAGCACACAGCTGCCCCAGCAAAGGGGCGTCCCGGCGCTGTATACCACTGGGGAACCCATCCTGGCTTTCCCTGTGGGATGGTCCCTACTGGGAATCCCCAAGGTGGAGCCAGGCATCCCCGGCGTTGATGGGGCCGTTGTGGAGATTAGGCAAGCTAATACCCAGAGTTGCCGAGTGGGACCCCAGGTTAGAGAAGGCACCAAGGCGAGAATTGTCGAGTCCGCTGACCCTGGCCCACGACCCTGCCGCATCGGGAATTGAACCCTGGTCCCGGGCAGACTTCTGCTCCCAGGTCTGCCGCCTCTAACCGGTGAGCCACACCACTCCACTTTACAAAGATATTTTTTATTTTGAATGAAAAATCCAATGCAATTTTGTCATCTTAGCCTGTGAAATGGTTTTAGGCTGCTTGTTTGTGTATATACATGTATATCTGTGTTTGAAGGTACTCCGTACAGGTTTGTGGGTAAACATACATATATATGTATTTTGTATATGCTACGGGGTCCCCCCACGTGGGCGGGACTATTCAGTGCCTATGGCTTTGATGAGTATCCCCCTAGAAGAGAACTAGGATTACAGGTAAGTACCTTATCCTTTTCATCCATACAGTTACATCTACTTTATCCACTAGCATTACTCACTTCTTGGTTTTTTAAATAAATACTTACCTCTGATCAGATCTTCCACTTGTAAGAATACACTTTTCAAATGCTTTGCTCCTCGCTTACTACTTCGGGAGGTAAAACAAATCCTTCATTAATCTGCTACTCTCCTTGCGCTCCCTCTTTTTAGTCTTTCTTTCACCCCTTTATCCAGTTCATCCCTTCACCCCCCATACTTCATTTGCAAGTTTAATTTCTCTACTTGCACTCTTTTCTTCTCTATTTCCCCATCTTCTCTCCGATACCAACATATCACGTAAATGTAATTTTTTTGTCCTCTAAACTGACTTTTGCATTCCAGCAGTCTGGGTCACTCACTTGATTCCAGATACAGCACACATACCCAATGCGTTCTACAGTGGAATCCATGGTGTCGTCTACCAAGTGTCGATTTGTCTGCCGGCGACCAAAGCCCTGCTCTTTGAAGATCTTGGTAAAGGTCAGCAGTTCCGCAGGTGACATCTCGAAGTAGGCGTAATACAGAAAGATGGTTTCCAGAAGCATTGCCTGCTCTCGGAGGCATTGCATGAACCACCGGGATACCTGGCGCTCTGTCTGCAGAACCAGTAAAGAAATTTCATCAGGGAAGAGGCTACGAATTTCACAGTACGTAACAATCACAGGAACACATCAAAGTACACACATTGTCAGAAAAGAAAAACAAGCATTGCAACAGCAATATACAATTTCAGATTAATTCCTAAGTGAGCCACCTTAAGGTACAGGAGCATTTGTCACTGGTGGATTGAAACAGTAAATCCTATCTCTCCTCTAGTCAGCATTCCCTTCATTAATGTCCCTCATTCGCTTCACTCTCTTCATACTGTCCCTTCAGGGACATACCTCAGCCCCTTCTCTCACTTGGCACCTTCCCTTCAGTGAAGCCAGTCAACCCCACCTCTGCTGGCGCCTTCCCTTCAGTGAAGCCCGTCAACCCCACGTCTACTGGCGCCTTCCCTTCAGTGAAGCCAGTCAACCCCACCTCTACTGGCGCCTTCCCTTCAGTGAAGCCAGTCAACCCCACCTCTACTGGCGCCTTCCCTTCAGTGAAGCCCGCCAACCCCACCTCTACTGGCGCCTTCCCTTCAGTGAAGCCCGTCAACCCCACCTCTACTGGGACCTTCCCTTCAGTGAAGCCCGTCAACCCCACCTCTACTGGCGCCTTCCGTTCAGTGAAGCCCGTCGACCCCACCTCTACTGGCGCCTTCCCTTCAGTGAAGCCCGTCAACCCCACCTCTACTGGCGCCTTCCCTTCAGTGAAGCCCGTCAACCCCACCTCTACTGGCGCCTTCCCTTCAGTGAAGCCAGTCAACCCCACCTCTACTGGCGCCTTCCCTTCAGTGAAGCCCGTCAACCCCACCTCTACTGGCGCCTTCCCTTCAGTGAAGCCAGTCAACCCCACCTCTACTGGCGCCTTCCCTTCAGTGAAGCCCGTCAACCCCACCTCTACTGGCGCCTTCCCTTCAGTGAAGCCAGTCAAACCCACCTCGACTGGCGCCTTCCCTTCAGTGAAGCCAGTCAACCCCACCTCTACTGGCGCCTTCCCTTCAGTGAAGCCAGTCAACCCCACCTCTACTGGCACCTTCCCTTCAGTGAAGCCCGTCCACCTCACCTCTATTGGCGCCTTCCCTTCAGTGAAGCCAGTCAACCCCACCTCTACTGGCGCCTTCCCTTCAGTGAAGCCAGTCAACCCCACCTCAACTGGCGCCTTCCCTTCAGTGAAGCCAGTCAACCTCACCTCTACTGGCGCCTTCCCATCAGTGAAGCCAGTCAACCCCACCTCTACTGGCGCCTTCCCTTCAGTGAAGCCCGTCAACCCCACCTCTACTGGCACCTTCCCTTCAGTGAAGCCCGTCCACCCCACCTCTACTGGCGCCTTCCCTTCAGTGAAGCCAGTCAACCCCACCTCTACTGGCGCCTTCCCTTCAGTGAAGCCAGTCAACCCCACCTCTACTGGCACCTTCCCTTCAGTGAAGCCCGTCCACCTCACCTCTACTGGCGCCTTCCCTTCAGTGAAGCCAGTCAACCCCACCTCTACTGGCGCCTTCCCTTCAGTGAAGCCAGTCGACCCCACCTCAACTGGCGCCTTCCCATCAGTGAAGCCAGTCAACCCCACCTCTACTGGCGCCTTCCCTTCAGTGAAGCCCGTCAACCCCACCTCTACTGACGCCTTCCCTTCAGTGAAGCCCGTCCACCCCACCTATACGGGCGCCTTCCCTTCAGAGTAGCCCGTCAACCCCACCTCTACTGGCGCCTTCCCTTCAGTGAAGTCAGTCACCCCCAGCTCTACTGGCGCCTTCCATTCAGTGAAGCCCGTCCACCTCACCTCAACTGGCGCCTTCCCTTCAGTGAAGCCCGTCAACCCCACCTCTACTGGCGCCTTCCCTTCAGTGCCTCTACTGGTGCCTTCCCTGCAGTGCCTCCACTGGCGCCTTCCCTTCAGTGAAGCCAGTCAACCCCACCTCTACTGGCGCCTTCCCTTCAGTGAAGCCCGTCCACCCCACCTCTACTGGCGCCTTCCCTTCAGTGAAGCCTGTCAACCCCACCTCTACTGGCGCCTTCCCTTCAGTGAAGCCCATCCACCCCACCTCTACTGGCGCCTTCCCTTCAGTGAAGCCCGTCCACCCCAGCTCTACTGGCGCCTTCCCTTCAGTGAAGCCCGTCCACCTCACCTCAACTGGCGCCTTCCCTTCAGTGAAGTCCGTCCACCTCACCTCAACTGGCGCCTTCCCTTCAGTGAAGCCCGTCAACCCCACCTCTACTGGCGCCTTCCCTTCAGTGAAGCCAGTCAACACCACCTCTACTTGCGCCTTCCCTTCAGTGAAGCCCGTCCACCCCACCTCTACGGGCGCCTTCCCTTCAGTGAAGCCAGTCAACCCCACCTCTACTGGCGCCTTCCCTTCAGTGAAGCCAGTCAACCCCACCTCTACTGGCGCCTTCCCTTCAGTGAAGCCCGTCCACCCCACCTCTACTGGCGCCTTCCCTTCAGTGAAGCCAGTCAACCCCACCTCTACTGGCGCCTTCCCTTCAGTGAAGCCAGTCAACCCCACCTCTACTGGCGCCTTCCCTTCAGTGAAGCCCGTCCACCCCACCTCTACGGGCGCCTTCCCTTCAGTGAAGCCAGTCAACCCCACCTCTACTGGCGCCTTCCCTTCAGTGAAGCCAGTCAACCCAACCTCTACTGGCCCCTTCCCTTCAGTGAAGCCCGTCAACCCCACCTCTACTGGCGCCTTCCCTTCAGTGAAGCCAGTCAACCCCACCTCTACTGGCGCCTTCCCTTCAGTGAAGCCCGTCCACCCCACCTCTACTGGCGCCTTCCCTTCAGTGAAGCCTGTCAACCCCACCTCTACTGGCGCCTTCCCTTCAGTGAAGCCTGTCAACCCCACCTCTACTGGCGCCTTCCCTTCAGTGAAGCCCGTCCACCCCACCTCTACTGGCGCCTTCCCTTCAGTGAAGCCCGTCCACCCCACTTCTACTGGCGCCTTCCCTTCAGTGAAGTCAGTCACCCCCAGCTCTACTTGCGCCTTCCCTTCAGTGAAGCCCGTCCACCTCACCTCAACTGGCGCCTTCCCTTCAGTGAAGCCAGTCAACCCCACCTCTACTGGCGCCTTCCCTTCAGTGAAGCCAGTCAACCCCACCTCTACTGGCGCCTTCCCTTCAGTGAAGCCCGTCAACCCCACCTCTACTGGCGCCTTCCCTTCATTGAAGCCCGTCAACCCCACCTCTACTGGCGCCTTCCCTTCAGTGAAGCCAGTCAACCCCACCTCTACTGGCGCCTTCCCTTCAGTGAAGCCCGTCCACCCCACCTCTACTGGCGCCTTCCCTTCAGTGAAGCCCGTCCACCCCACTTCTACTGGCGCCTTCCCTTCAGTGAAGTCAGTCACCCCCAGCTCTACTGGCGCCTTCCCTTCAGTGAAGCTCGTCCACCTCACCTCAACTGGCGCCTTCCCTTCAGTGAAGCCCGTCAACCCCACCTCTACTGGCGCCTTCCCTTCAGTGAAGCCCGTCAACCCCACCTCTATTGGCGCCTTCCCTTCAGTGAAGCCCGTCAACCCCACCTCTACTGGCGCCTTCCCTTCAGTGAAGCCCGTCAACCCCACCTCTACTGGCGCCTTCCCTTCAGTGAAGCCAGTCAACCCCACCTCTACTGGCGCCTTCCCTTCAGTGAAGCCCGTCCACCCCACCTCTACTGGCGCCTTCCCTTCAGTGAAGCCTGTCAACCCCACCTCTACTGACGCCTTCCCTTCAGTGAAGCCCGTCCACCCCACCTCTACTGGCGCCTTCCCTTCAGTGAAGCCCGTCCACCCCACTTCTACTGGCGCCTTCCCTTCAGTGAAGTCCGTCCACCTCACCTCAACTGGCGCCTTCCCTTCAGTGAAGCCCGTCAACCCCACCTCTACTGGCGCCTTCCCTTCAGTGCCTCTACTGGTGCCTTCCCTGCAGTGCCTCCACTGGCGCCTTCCCTTCAGTGAAGCCAGTCAACCCCACCTCTACTGGCGCCTTCCCTTCAGTGAAGCCAGTCAACACCACCTCTACTTGCGCCTTCCCTTCAGTGAAGCCCGTCAACCCCACCTCTACTGGCACCTTCCCTTCAGTGAAGCCCGTCCACCCCACCTCTACGGGCGCCTTCCCTTCAGTGAAGCCAGTCAACCCCACCTCTACTGGCGCCTTCCCTTCAGTGAAGCCAGTCAACCCCACCTCTACTGGCGCCTTCCCTTCAGTGAAGCCCGTCAACCCCACCTCTACTGGCACCTTCCCTTCAGTGAAGCCCGTCCACCCCACCTCTACGGGCGCCTTCCCTTCAGTGAAGCCAGTCAACCCCACCTCTACTGGCGCCTTCCCTTCAGTGAAGCCAGTCAACCCCACCTCTACTGGCGCCTTCCCTTCAGTGCAGCCCGTCAACCCCACCTCTACTGGCACCTTCCCTTCAGTGAAGCCCGTCCACCCCACCTCTACGGGCGCCTTCCCTTCAGTGAAGCCCGTCAACCCCACCTCTACTGGCGCCTTCCCTTCAGTGCCTCTACTGGTGCCTTCCCTGCAGTGCCTCCACTGGCGCCTTCCCTTCAGTGAAGCCAGTCAACCCCACCTCTACTGGCGCCTTCCCTTCAGTGAAGCCCGTCCACCCCACCTCTACTGGCGCCTTCCCTTCAGTGAAGCCTGTCAACCCCACCTCTACTGGCGCCTTCCCTTCAGTGAAGCCCGTCCACCCCACTTCTACTGGCGCCTTCCCTTCAGTGAAGTCAGTCACCCCCAGCTCTACTGGCGCCTTCCCTTCAGTGAAGCCCGTCCACCTCACCTCAACTGGCGCCTTCCCTTCAGTGAAGCCCGTCAACCCCACCTCTACTGGCGCCTTCCCTTCAGTGCCTCTACTGGTGCCTTCCCTGCAGTGCCTCCACTGGCGCCTTCCCTTCAGTGAAGCCAGTCAACCCCACCTCTACTGGCGCCTTCCCTTCAGTGAAGCCAGTCAACACCACCTCTACTTGCGCCTTCCCTTCAGTGAAGCCCGTCAACCCCACCTCTACTGGCACCTTCCCTTCAGTGAAGCCCGTCCACCCCACCTCTACGGGCGCCTTCCCTTCAGTGAAGCCAGTCAACCCCACCTCTACTGGCGCCTTCCCTTCAGTGAAGCCAGTCAACCCCACCTCTACTGGCGCCTTCCCTTCAGTGAAGCCGGTCAACCCCACCTCTACTGGCACCTTCCCTTCAGTGAAGCCCGTCCACCCCACCTCTACTGGCGCCTTCCCTTCAGTGAAGCCAGTCAACCCCACCTCTACTGGCGCCTTCCCTTTAGTGAAGCCTGTCAACCCCACCTCTACTGGCGCCTTCCCTTCAGTGAAGCCAGAAGCCAGTCAAACCCACCTCTACTGGCGCCTTCCCTTCAGTGAAGCCAGTCAACCCCACCTCTACTGGCGCCTTCCCTTCAGGGAAGCCCGTCCACCGAACCTCTACTGGCGCCTTCCCTTCAGTGAAGCCAGTCAACCCCACCTCTACTGGCGCCTTCCCTTTAGTGAAGCCTGTCAACCCCACCTCTACAGGCGCCTTCCCTTCAGTGAAGCCAGTCAACCCCACCTCTACTGGCGCCTTCCCTTAAGTGAAGCCAGTCAACCCTACCTCTACTGGCGCCTTCCCTTCAGTGAAGCCCTTCAACCCCACCTCTACTGGCGCCTTCCCTTCAGTGCCTCTACTGGCGCCTTCCCTTCAGTGAAGCCAGTCAACCCCACCTCTACTGGCGCCTTCCCTTCAGTGAAGCCCGTCAACCCCACCTCTACTGGCGCCTTCCCTTAAGTGAAGCCCGTCAACCCCACCTCTACTGGCGCCTTCCCTTCAGTGAAGCCAGTCAACCCCACCTCTACTGGCGCCTTCCCTTCAGTGAAGCCCGTCAACCCCACCTCTACTGGCGCCTTGCCTTCAGTGCCTCTACTGGCGCCTTCCCTTCAGTGAAGCCAGTCAACCCTACCTCTACTGGCGCCTTCCCTTCAGTGAAGCCCGTCAACCCCACCTCTATTGGCGCCTTCCCTTCAGTGAAGCCAGTCAACCCCACCTCTACTGGCGCCTCCCTTCAATGAAGCCCGTCAACCCCACCTCTACTGGCGCCTTCCCTTCAGTGAAGCCCGTCAACCCCACCTCTACTGGCGCCTTCCCTTCAGTGAAGCCCGTCAACCCCACCTCTGCTGGCGCCTTCCCTTCAGTGAAGCCCGTCAACCCCACCTCTATTGGCGCCTTCCCTTCAGTGAAGCCCGTCAACCCCACCTCTACTGGCGCCTTCCCTTCAGTGAAGCCCGTCAACCCCACCTCTACTGGCGCCTTCCCTTCAGTGCCTCTACTGGCGCCTTCCCTGCAGTGCCTCCACTGGCACCTTCCCTTCAGTGAAGCCAGTCAACCCCACCTCTACTGGCGCCTTCCCTTCAGTGAAGCCCGTCAACCCCACCTCTACTGGCGCCTTCCCTTCAGTGAAGCCCGTCAACCCCACCTCTACTGGCACCTCCCTTCAGTGAAGCCAGTCAACCCAACCTCTACTGGCGCCTTCCCTTCAGTGAAGCCCGTCAACCCCACCTCTACTGGCGCCTTCCCTTCAGTGAAGCCCGTCCACCCCACCTCTACTGGCGCCTTCCCTTCAGTGAAGCCCGTCCACCTCACCTCAACTGGCGCCTTCCCTTCAGTGAAGACCGTCAACCTCACCTCTACTGGCGCCTACCCTTCAGTGAAGACCGTCAACCTCACCTCTACTGGCGCCTTCCCTTCAGTGAAGCCCGTCAACCCCACCTCCATTCTGTGGCCTCACTCGCTACATCTTCGTTGCTACTGTGCATTTAGTGACTTCCTTCGCACCCATCTTTCTCCTGGCACCTTTACTTAAGTGATGTCTCTTGCTCTTATCTCCTGATCTCACTCTTGTCACTTTATCTGTAGTGGTGTCTCTGGCTCCTGATGATGCATAAATGGACTCCAGCATGTGTACGGGTAATAAGCCAGTCAACCCCACCTCAACTGGCGCCTTCCCTTCAGTGAAGCCAGTCAACCCCACCTCTACTGGCGCCTTCCCTTCAGTGAAGCCCGTCAACCCCACCTCTACTGGCACCTTCCCTTCAGTGAAGCCCGTCCACCCCACCTCTACTGGCGCCTTCCCTTCAGTGAAGCCCGTCAACCCCACCTCTACTGGCGCCTTCCCTTCAGTGAAGCCCGTCAACCCCACCTCTACTGGCGCCTTCCCTTCAGTGAAGCCCGTCCACCCCACCTCTACTGGCGCCTCCCTTCAATGAAGCCCGTCAACCACACCTCTACTGGCGCCTTCCCTTCAGTGAAGCCCGTCAACCCCACCTCTACTGGCGCTTTCCCTTCAGTGAAGCCAGTCAACCCCACCTCTACTGGCGCCTTCCCTTCAGTGAAGCCCGTCAACCCCACCTCTATTGGCGCCTTCCCTTCAGTGAAGCCAGTCAACCCCACCTCTACTGGCGCCTCCCTTCAATGAAGCCCGTCAACCCCACCTCTACTGGCGCCTTCCCTTCAGTGAAGCCCGTCAACCCCACCTCTACTGGCGCCTTCCCTTCAGTGAAGCCCGTCAACCCCACCTCTGCTGGCGCCTTCCCTTCAGTGAAGCCCGTCAACCCCACCTCTATTGGCGCCTTCCCTTCAGTGAAGCCCGTCAACCCCACCTCTACTGGCGCCTTCCCTTCAGTGAAGCCCGTCAACCCCACCTCTACTGGCGCCTTCCCTTCAGTGCCTCTACTGGCGCCTTCCCTGCAGTGCCTCCACTGGCACCTTCCCTTCAGTGAAGCCAGTCAACCCCACCTCTACTGGCGCCTTCCCTTCAGTGAAGCCCGTCAACCCCACCTCTACTGGCGCCTTCCCTTCAGTGAAGCCCGTCAACCCCACCTCTACTGGCACCTCCCTTCAGTGAAGCCAGTCAACCCAACCTCTACTGGCGCCTTCCCTTCAGTGAAGCCCGTCAACCCCACCTCTACTGGCGCCTTCCCTTCAGTGAAGCCCGTCCACCCCACCTCTACTGGCGCCTTCCCTTCAGTGAAGCCCGTCCACCTCACCTCAACTGGCGCCTTCCCTTCAGTGAAGACCGTCAACCTCACCTCTACTGGCGCCTACCCTTCAGTGAAGACCGTCAACCTCACCTCTACTGGCGCCTTCCCTTCAGTGAAGCCCGTCAACCCCACCTCCATTCTGTGGCCTCACTCGCTACATCTTCGTTGCTACTGTGCATTTAGTGACTTCCTTCGCACCCATCTTTCTCCTGGCACCTTTACTTAAGTGATGTCTCTTGCTCTTATCTCCTGATCTCCCTCTTGTCACTTTCTCTGTAGTGGTGTCTCTGGCTCCTGATGATGCATAAATGGACTCCAGCATGTGTACGGGTAATAAGCCAGTCAACCCCACCTCAACTGGCGCCTTCCCTTCAGTGAAGCCAGTCAACCCCACCTCTACTGGCGCCTTCCCTTCAGTGAAGCCCGTCAACCCCACCTCTACTGGCACCTTCCCTTCAGTGAAGCCCGTCCACCCCACCTCTACTGGCGCCTTCCCTTCAGTGAAGCCCGTCAACCCCACCTCTACTGGCGCCTTCCCTTCAGTGAAGCCCGTCAACCCCACCTCTACTGGCGCCTTCCCTTCAGTGAAGCCCGTCCACCCCACCTCTACTGGCGCCTCCCTTCAATGAAGCCCGTCAACCACACCTCTACTGGCGCCTTCCCTTCAGTGAAGCCCGTCAACCCCACCTCTACTGGCGCTTTCCCTTCAGTGAAGCCAGTCAACCCCACCTCTACTGGCGCCTTCCCTTCAGTGAAGCCAGTCAACCCCACCTCTACTGGCGCCTTCCCTTCAGTGAAGCCAGTCAACCCCACCTCTACTGGCGCCTTCCCTTCAGTGAAGCCAGTCAAACCCACCTCGACTGGTGCCTTCCCTTCAGTGAAGCCCGTCAACCACACCTCTACTGGCGCCTTCCCTTCAGTGAAGCCCGTCAACCCCACCTCTACTGGCGCTTTCCCTTCAGTGAAGCCAGTCAACCCCACCTCTACTGGCGCCTTCCCTTCAGTGAAGCCAGTCAACCCCACCTCTACTGGCGCCTTCCCTTCAGTGAAGCCAGTCAACCCCACCTCTACTGGCGCCTTCCCTTCAGTGAAGCCAGTCAACCCCACCTCTACTGGCGCCTTCCCTTCAGTGAAGCCAGTCAAACCCACCTCGACTGGCGCCTTCCCTTTAGTGAAGCCTGTCAACCCCACCTCTACAGGCGCCTTCCCTTCAGTGAAGCCAGTCAACCCCACCTCTACTGGCGCCTTCCCTTCAGTGAAGCCAGTCAACCCTACCTCTACTGGTGCCTTCCCTTCAGTGAAGCCCTTCAACCCCACCTCTACTGGCGCCTTCCCTTCAGTGCCTCTACTGGCGCCTTCCCTTCAGTGAAGCCCGTCAACCCCACCTCTGCTGGCGCCTTCCCTTCAGTGAAGCCCGTCAACCCCACCTCTATTGGCGCCTTCCCTTCAGTGAAGCCCGTCCACCCCACCTCTACTGGCGCCTTCCCTTCAGTGAAGCCAGTCAACCCCACCTCTACTGGCGCCTTCCCTTCAGTGAAGCCCGTCAACCCCACCTCTGCTGGCGCCTTCCCTTCAGTGAAGCCCGTCAACCCCACCTCTACTGGCGCCTTCCCTTCAGTGAAGCCCGTCCACCCCACCTCTACTGGCGCCTTCCCTTCAGTGCCTCTACTGGCACCTTCCCTTCAGTGCCTCTACTGGCGCCTTCCCTTCAGTGCCTCTACTGGCGCCTTCCCTTCAGTGAAGCCCGTCAACCCCACCTCTACTGGCGCCTTCCCTTCAGTGAAGCCCGTCAACCCCACCTCTACTGGCGCCTTCCCTTCAGTGAAGCCCGTCAACCCCACCTCTACTGGCGCCTTCCCTTCAGTGAAGCCCGTCAACCCCACCTCTACTGGCACCTCCCTTCAGTGAAGCCAGTCAACCCAACCTCTACTGGCCCCTTCCCTTCAGTGAAGCCCGTCAACCCCACCTCTACTGGCGCCTTCCCTTCAGTGAAGCCCGTCCACCCCACCTCTACTGGCGCCTTCCCTTCAGTGAAGCCCGTCCACCCCACCTCTACTGCCGCCTTCCCTTCAGTGAAGCCCGTCCACCTCACCAAACTGGCACCTTCCCTTCAGTGAAGCCCGTCAACCTCACCTCTACTGGCGCCTTCTCTTCAGTGAAGCCCGTCCACCCCACCTCTACTGGCGCCTTCCCTTCAGTGAAGACCATCAACCTCACCTCTACTGGCGCCTTCCCTTCAGTGAAGCCCGTCAACCCCACCTCCATTCTGTGGCCTCACTCGCTACATCTTCGTTGCTACTGTGCATTTAGTGACTTCCTTCGCACCCATCTTTCTCCTGGCACCTTTACTTAAGTGATGTCTCTTGCTCTGATCTCCTGATCTCCCTCTTGTCACTTTCTCTGTAGTGGTGTCTCTGGCTCCTGATGATGCATAAATGGACTCCAGCATGTGTACGAGTAATAAGTGACCGCGCTACAAACAAGCCACCTCGCATCCTCCTTCCATGAATATTATTTTCAATTTTCACTGTAGTCTGCATGTATAGTATGTCTATTCTGAGTGTCCAATGCTTAGGCAGCAATTTCACACATGTATCTTTGCATTCTGCACAGAGTTACAGCTCAAACAAATGTAATCTTAGTTTTCAAGATACTGCAAACAACATCAGGTCAATTGTCCCTCCTTCATTTACCAGATTTTAACAAAGTGTACAGTTACCACGACATCGCTGAATGACACAATTCCTGTAAGTGTTTACCCAATAATCGTTTTTTGAATGATAAAACAACAGATTATATGCATATTCCGTATAGTTTGGGCAGAAAGCGGAGGTACCAGAAAGCTCAAAACAGAGTCCACATGTGCACATGGTTACACAGATACCATTGTTTAACCAATGAGTTCTATATCTATCAACAACTACAATGCATGGAATGATGATGTTTTATAAATCTTATAGAGATCACACTAAGGCAGTAACATATATATACTGACAACATGAATATGGTGATAAACTCAGAAGTTTGAAGTGACCATTATAATTAATTTGAACATGATGTGTGGTTAAAATATATGTTTGTTTACGGTTTTTTACAGAGGCCCCTGAAGAAGGGACAACGGTCACGAAATGCATCGGGCCAACTATTTCAACTATCGCCGAATGATTCATAATATTTGCATGAATGCCAATATAATGCATTAGAAAAATATGTTTCTTACAATGAAATGATGACAATGATTGTTCAAAATTGAAACTGGTTATGAATCTAATAACAAGAACATTATGATGTTAATAAATGTGAAAACCACACGATAACAAATCGTCAGTTTGAAACAAATGGTTCTTTAATATATAGAAAAGGAGGAAAAAAGTAAAATAGCGCTGTGCGTTTGGCAGGGTTGTGATATTTTATCACTAACCACATTTGTCACAACTGTCAGCTCTGCCTGGTCTGAACCCAGTCCGATTGTATAAGCACTCCCACACCCCAACCTGAAGCCATAAAAATGACAAGTCAGCTGGAAGACGTAATCCTGGTTGAATGGACGTCAACAGCAGTAACACTGACACTAAAGGGCAAAAGAACAAAGTGTCGTGTATTTCTATAGGTTCTGAATCGATCCCCCTATTCCTGACCCTATTCTGGTTAAACTTACTAGCTAGTTAACTAACAATCAGCCCATGAGGCAAGAAAACCCCCATGATGCAGATACCGTTATCTGACGCAGTCACACTACGGCACAGGAACGTGTTATCTGATTAGGTCATAACGCTTGAGATCTAATTAGACAAGCGATATTCCTCCAGCCCCTGATAAGGCATACGACGTTCTCATAACAAATCAAACCTATGACAACCTGGATAATCCGTGCGGCCATTGTTTTGATTTCACAGAGAACTTTAGTAAAGAATGTGCTAACGAGCAAGTCGTATGACATCTTTATTGACGTACCTATGTCCATCCTTACGTCAATCTCGGCACCTTTAAGGTATAAATATTGCCGACCTTGCCCTATGCAAACACACGCGTGGTGACAAGACGGAGCAGCCATACTTGCCGAAGCAGAGAGCAGAAGCAGACCCCGCAGGCAGCAGCCCCGCCTTCCTGACGCGCTGAGAGACGCGCTGCTATCTCAAGCCGAGAGACCCAGCACCGGCGCTTCCGGGTAGCCCTCGCAGGCAGCCTGGAATATCGAGAGCAGAGAAAGAGATACCATTCCTCATTCATCCTAAATTCCAGGTACAGAACTGAATAACCCCTCCTAGAGAATTCTTTAGTTATTCACTTGGCAAAAACAAACTTAACTTAAACTGTAACTTTCTATTCCCGCCCACGCATTAGACTTAGGTCAGGTACACGGGGTAGGCGTATTTAGAAACACCAGTTGAGTACGTTTAGTCAAATGTATATGTGTATGTAAATATATTTTAATCATTTTAAACATCATATGGCTCAGAAACCATATCAATGTTTTTACAGTATTATTTTATACTATTGCTTCTAATGTATGCACTTTACTTAACTATAAGTATTGCAATAATATCGATCCATTTCTCTTGTACGAGAAAAGAGACTGATCAATAAATAACATCTTTTATTGAACACGCCCGTCTCTTCCTTTTCTCTACATTCTGATGAGACTAAGAATGCACGTACTGACTGAGTAAAATAATTGCCTTGTGCTCACACGACTCTCGAGATTGACTCTTGATTAGGGGAGAGCAAAGTTGTCATGTTCTATGGTTGTCAGAAACTAAATCCCTTCTTGTCTAATCAGGGGAGTTAATTCCTTCCTTGAACATTCGAGAAAGTTTCTAGCGAACTCTGAGCTTAGCTGGCAAACCCAAAAATTAAGTCTAGTATCGACAGTAGTAGACCTAGTTAACGTCTGGCCTAGGCCTTTACTGCTGTAGGTACTATTCCAATGCGCAGAGCCTATTGGGAAAATAGGAGCTACACTACAAAAGGACTTCTTTGAACAAACTCCAGCAAGGTTTCCAGAATAATATATTTCCTAAAAGGGCTGCACTTTCTGCTCCCCAAAGCCTGGAAATAGAGAGACTTATTAGGAGGTTGAGGAGTGCTAAGGGGTTGTCCGTCACATGAATATAAACCTGTGTTACGTACACAGATGGGCAAGCATTAACCTTTTCCCTATGGCTACTGAAACTCACATTAAACCTGGTCTGTATACTTTGAACCTCAGAACGTTTGTCCTCATGTTTGAGCACATCCAACGCAGGGAATCCAGACGAAGGCGCCCAGAGGGACCGGAAGTCATCTCTCTTGGCGCCTTCTTCTTCAGTGATGTTTCTCACTCCCATCTCTGTCAGCACTTTCCTTTCAGTCACGCAGATCGGTTCAAAAGGACAAGAGGACACGATTCACCTTTGTCCGAATTGTGACGGGCATCATACTATTTTTAGCATTACTCTTTCAGTATTGAATCTTGCTTTGAAGGCAGAGAAAATAACTCATGTCATTGTTTGATTTCAGCTGTGTTTCTGCACAGCTTTTCAAATGCTTCAATGCTAACGACGGGCAGCACACGTCCTTAACTCAACTTCTAAAAACTGGACTAACACGTCCAAGCACTGAAGCCAGGCAATACGCACCAGGTGAAGTTTGGACGCTGTAACAGTTCTTTTGCAGTGTTATATTTCATTTCTACAGTACTTTGACATGTCAAAATGTTTCACTTCAACCACCCCAAGCCTTTTGGCCTGCTGGTGGTAAACCATGCATGAAGTGGACTTAGTGGAAGTCTTATTTCCTCAATTTCATTTTCACTACTGATGAAGACGGGAAGATGTCTCCAGAAAGAAAAAAGAGAATTTTACTACATTCAGCAGGCCCAGTAGGTCTGAAAGCTTATGAGGAAATGACTAAAGCTTTGGCAGGTGGAGATGCCAATGTTTTTGATGCCATTATTAATGATTTTGACAACTATTTAGCACCAAAAGTTTGCATAGCTATCGTAAGGTTTACGTTTTTCCATAGGAAACAAGAAGCTAATCAAACGATTGATGGGTAGGTGTCTGCCTTGAGGAATCTAGCCGCTGATTGTAAGTTCGACCATTTGTAATATCAATTCATTAGAGATCAAGTGGTTATGCATGCTAAAGACTCTGCCATTCAAGAGAGGTTATGGATCAGTGGGGATGCAGAACTTAAGGATATTCTAAACATCGTTAGAAAGGCTAAAATGTCTAGCTGTAGTTCCTGTTTTGCTTAGAGATTATGTTGAGAAGGAGTTGGAGAAATCGGTTAAGGCTGACATTATCGAGCCAGTTGAGTCGGCTGAATGGATTTCTCCGATTGTGGTGGTCAGATGTAGCAATGGCAAGTTGAGGTTGTGTATTGATCTTAGACATTTGAATAACATATTAGTGGACAAGTTTGCTCTTCCTAAGATTTTGGAGAGGTTATCTCTTGTAAAGAATGCCAGGTGGTTTTCTTCCATTGATCTTTCCGCTGCCTACCACCAGCTTTCACTAGCTAAGGAGAGTAAGCAGCTTATCGCCTTCATTATACCTTTTGGATGTTACCAATACAAAAGACTTCCTTTTGGTTTGGCCTCTGCTGCTGCGATTTTTCAAAGGTTACTTCCAATGAAGTTTTGACATTTCTTGACAGGACTTTCATTGAGTAAGGTTTACCTGTTCAAGTCATTTCGGGCAATGGTATTAAACTGGTATTAAACATAGGACGACATCCTTTTACAACCCTCGAGGTAATGGTATGATTGAAAGGTTCAATAGGATGTTGAAAAACTCTATTCAAATGGCTATTCAAAGCGGTTCAGATTGGGAAGTTCACATTTTCAAGATCATGTGGATGTATAGGACTACTCTTCGTGACGCTTTGGAAGTGTCCCCTCTTGACATTATGAGGGGTCGTGGTGCTAGAACTAAGTGTAACCCTGAATGCATGTTGAAGGCTGCAACCAGCATTGTACTTGTTGATGTAATAAGGTCTAGGATTGTTAAGGAACACAACAAGTATAAAGAAATGTACAATTTAAAACGTAACTCAAAGGATGTTTGCATCAAGGTGGGTTGCTGGGTTAAAGTAAAAAAAAAACCTTGGATGGTGAGGAAGGGTGAAAGCCAGTTCTCTGAGCCCGAGAGTCATAAAGGTTCTAGGAAATGCTGAGCAATTGCCTGATGGTAAGGTATGGAACCTTAAATGTGTAGCAATTTAACATAATTGTCCTAATTTCGTTCAAAAACCTTCTTCTGGTGATGTGGGCTTAAGGAAATGTATTGGTTCTCCTAACCCTCATTCTGATTGGGACATTCGTTCTGATGGAACGTGTTCAAATGATTCTGGGGGCAACACCAATATTTGCACTGGGTCGTCCATAACTGAAGATATTAGTGTTAGAAGTGATCTGTTTGTACCTCATGCATCTGTTGTTCCTGCTTGCAATGAGGAAAGCGTTTCAGTATGGTGTGATAAACGCATCCGTGTTAAACCCAAGTGGATGACGGATTTTGTTTGCGATGATGGATGTTAATAATTATCTTAATCCTGTTTTTTATTGTTCTTTTAAGGGGGGATGTGTTGTGTCTTTAATTGTAAGTATTCCATTCATTGAAATGTGAGCACTTACTATTCCTGGTCTCGCTCGGGTTGTCCATGTCAGCACGGCATTCTAGAGTGCGGTCAGTGGACGTTGGAGCCGGGCAGGAGGGGAGGCTGATTTTATATATCAGCGTTTCTACTGAAATAAAGCTCCTATTTGATTCTACTTGTGTTCGGCTCCACGTTACAAGGGGGCACCAGGCAGAACCTCCTTTCTGTAAGTGAGAGGTAAATGCCAAAGGGGCTTGCTATTCTGACTCACGCAATGCCCACATTTTCACATAAGCACTAACTTGATTTCCTTGAGCACGTTAAATTACGCTGTTGTCGGATAAAATGCTAATGCACGAACGGGTGGATTTTTGTGCGTGTAACTGGCGCAGCATAAGGTGTTACTCTCCACAAGACCCCCACATTCCCAGTCTTGGGGAGGACTCACTCTGAAATGGTTGTGTTCACTGTGTGATATCGGCTTTTCACTGGATAACCATGTGAAGTGTGGATATCTTATGACCCGGGCCACTGGAATTATGCGATTGTGCAGTCACAGTGATCTCTATGATAGATTTCCCGCATTTGCCACTTAATCCATCATGTCGTATAATCTGCAGATTTTAACAAACAATAAATCATTCTAACTCAAAAGGCTCAAAAGTGAAAGATGCAGCGACCCAAGTTTAAAAATGTTGAAATAATGAAGTAATACTATTACAAACTATGCTGCATTATGCCACATCATTTGCCTTTTCTTGCCACATAATTTACTCAATCCTTGGCCCACTCCAGCCCCATAAGTCCAGTGGCCCTGCTTATTACCAATCTTAGCACTGTGAGTGTCGGCAGAGTTGGAGCTATAAAACTTCAGGTTCAGAGTATCTGATGACTCCATCTTATCATCGATAGCGTTTTTCCAGGTCTGGGCTTCCAAAGAAGCACCTAATGCATTCTGAGATAAGTTGTATCCTTCATTCAGCTGAACCAATAGTACTAATACAAAGCTTTGTAAAACGAATGAAGGTGGTGTTCATAGTAAAATGGAGCCACCTGGTCCCCACTACCATATCAAGCCCTGAAATAAATGTAAGAGTTAAATAGTTCTCTCCTGAAATACCCTTTAATCTTAGTTTCCAACGTAAAAACATTAGCTTTCAGACAAAGTTTGGGGAATATATTACATCATTTGCACATTTGTGGGCCTCCAAATAACCTTTCACCCCAAGGGCTCAGATTTGCACACTATGCGCGCACCATATGGCCCATCTCCTAGACACATCATGCTGTGGAAATGTTTCAAAGGTTGACAGGTATGATGTAGAACAAGAAATAAGAACGAACACAGGTAGGACATGGGTCAGTACTCTGGGAGTCCCAGTCATTTAACAGATCAATAAATCCAGTCTGGGGTCTTCAAAGAGCGACTACACGCGGATATAACCCAAACCGTTTAGGAGGTTTTACTTTTGCCATCTGGGACTTCATAGTGGGATAAACAAGACAAGTCCAAGACTGCAAACAAAAACAAAAAAAGCACACAACCCTAGAGAGGATGGGTTGAAATACTTGTGCATTCTGGGACTGCCGCAGGAGGTGGCTAGGTGCTGGGGCTCAAGGGTGAAGGAAGCAGGAGTGGGCGGGAGAGTGGCTGGGCCGCAGAAGGTGGGAAGGTGATAGGGCTTAAGGGTGAAGGAAGCAGGAGTGGGCGGGCCGCAGGAGGTAGCTAGGTGATGGGGCTCAAGAGTGAAGGAAGCAGGAGTCGGGGGAAGGGTGGCCGGGGCCGCAGGAGGTGGCTAGGTGATGGGGTTCAAGGGTGAAGGAAGCAGGAGTGGGCGGGAGGGTGGCCGGGGCCGCAGGAGGTGGCTAGGTGATGGGTTCAAGGGTGAAGGAAGCAGGAGTCTGCAGGAGGGTGCTTGGAGCCGCAGATGATGGGGCTCAAGGGTGAAGGAAGCAGGAGTGGGCGGGAGGGTGGCCGGGGTCGCAGGAGGTGGCTAGGTGATGGGGCTCACGGGTGAAGGAAGCAGGAGTCTGCAGGAGGGTGACTGGAGTTGCAGGTGATGGGGCTCAAGGGTGAAGGAAGCAGGAGTGGGCGGGAGGGTGGCCGGGGTCGCAGGAGGTGGCTAGGTGATGGGGCTCACGGGTGAAGGAA
This sequence comes from Lissotriton helveticus, assembly GCF_964261635.1. Taxonomy (NCBI): domain Eukaryota; kingdom Metazoa; phylum Chordata; class Amphibia; order Caudata; family Salamandridae; genus Lissotriton; species Lissotriton helveticus. Next base: position 2,143,078,353 of record NC_136065.1, read on the forward strand.
GCAGGAGTCAGCGGGATGGTGACTGGAGCTGCAGGAGGTGGCCGGTGATCGGGCTCAAAGGTGAAGGAAGCAGGAGTCTGCAGGAGGGTGACTGGCGCTGCAGGCCAATAACCGGGCTCTCATCACAGAGAGAAGACACATAGCAAGTACCCTAAGACTCCAAACTCATTACTACGTACCACAAGGCTCATGAGGCTTGCTATCGACTCCATGTCATGTACTGAGGTTCAGACCAGAGGAGAAGCATTACTAGGCAGAGTAATTTAACAGTGCTGTGACAGAAACTAATCAGCTATATAGATACTAAATGCCAGCACTTTAATCTGCCTAAAGATGAGGGGGAAACAGCAAGGTCTGTTTACATTTTACTTATGATGTATATACAATACCGCTAACAACAACTCTAAAAAGAACTTAAAACTTTTTGATCATCTCAGTATTAAAGAGCCCTCACATAATTAATGATCATCTGCCCTTATGACTCATGCAATAGGATATGACATGGATTATTAATTCACTGATCACAAATATTTAGCATATTTTTAGAATGGTTTTTGAAAATTCTAATGAACAGGAGGTATTTGTTGTTACGACTGTGAATCCTGTATTTGGGATATAATCCATTTATCATTAGTAAAATGTGAATAGACCTTGCGGTTTTTCCTTTTGCTTTTGGCAGATTAAAGTGCTGGCATTTAATATGTGCATAAGTAATACATTTCTTTCACAGAACTATTACTTAATTGATTGTGATACTAGAAGTCTGCATAGCACCTTGTACTCTACATTACCAGGCACTCCCAGCTTACTAGTGCAGGAAGGTTACCACAGCCCGTAGGTCCTGGAGGCTGGCACAGAGACATTACCACACCCTGCACCTTGTAGAGCCCCCCCAAAGACTTGTATGCACATACCATTGGCCTCTGGGAGGCCGGTGCCAGCACCTGATCAGCCTATCCCTAAACCCCAAGGCCCGCACATGAATACATACCATGAGGTTCCCGTGTGTCTCCCATGTTGGAGCTTCGGCTTTAGCCAAATCTTCAAACTGCTTCCGAGTCTTTGGAATCAGGTCCTTTTCCAGTTTATCCACACACTTCAAGTACTCCGCCTGCAAAAGAATGAATCAGTACCAGTCGAAGAGGAGTTTGCATTGTCAAGCTGTGGCACGGTTAGCTGACAGCCTATTAACACTGCCATGTGCACTATGAAAGAGAGGCAACATGCAAAGAAACTAAGCGTGCCACAGGACGACAGATCCAGTGAAGCCCCAGAGCCTCAACATTCCCTCAAATCAGGAGTGCATTAGGAGTCGAAGAAGAGTGGCGCAGGCGCCATCACCTTGATATGTAATGTGTAGGGGTGCAGGTTCAGCCTGCAATGGACAGCTGTATAAGCTAAACAAGCTTCAAAGTGTATTACTGGCAGGTGGAGGGAGGGTAGAGATAGCGAACACTCTTCAACACTTTGGTTCCGCGACAGAAGGTGAACTGGGCGCAAGCTGCAGGTTCCATTTACTAAACCCGGTCAGGAAGCTAGACTACGATCTGAGCACATTACCAAGAGGAGTGAGTCTGTGGTATAAAAATGGCATGTGCCTATATAGATATAAGTGGCTGGATGTAGAGCGAGTGGGTGTATGTCGGTGGAGGTGCTACTGGTGGGGATGCAAAGCACACCAGGGGAGCTGGAAATAGAAAGGATTCTGAACAGCAAAGCTGTCGCGAATGCGAGGAAAGAAGTCATGGAAGAATAAAGACGTGCTTGGATCATGGCAAAAACAGCAGGTCAACTTCAGAGAAATGTAAAAGCTAATATTCTTTTATCTGCCCAAGTGGCCAACTTGCACAGTTGCTTCAATGGTTCTGTTTTTTTTTGTTTTTTTTTTTATAAATCGAGCAGGTTCTTTGCCAGAAATGTTTTAAATTCAATGTATATGCGCACTAGGTCTCGCCTACCCGGCAGAGCAAGTTGTCTGGTTGAGAAAGAACTATTGTGAACTTCCAGTGGGCTTCCAGTCCAAGCGTTGCTAACCACTGGTTGACTTTACTGCCCTGCAATTTGCTTCCTTCTTAGTCAATGGCTTGTCTTGGTCTTCCTGTGTTTGTCCGTCACATGGAGCACATCCCCTTTGTGATCCCTTGACTGGCTAACTCGTATCCGTCCTCTGCTCCCATATAGGGACCTATGTTCCTTTTCATTCACCACTACATGAGCATGAGAGTGCATTGTGGGGATCTGGAAGTTTATAAAATATCTACTTATCCAAGGGACAGAATGCTACAGAAGGTAAATGTTACTTATCCAGTAAGCATCTGTTCTTGGCATGTAGGACTGTAGATTTACATGCTTTGCATACTTCTGCCATCTAGTGTTTGGTCTGGATGTTTGCAAGTAGATTTTGTTTGAAGAAGTCTTTCCAGTCACGAGATGACGACTCCTTTCGGTGATAGTGCGCATGGGCATCAGCTCCATGGTTAGACTGTTTCCCCGCAGAGGGTGAGAAATGGAGTGAGGAACCGTAGAATAGATGTCCATGTATATGAATGTACATTAAGATGTACAATCGCTGCAGTAGACCACGGAGGAGGGTGAGCGCATGCGAATCTACAGCTCTACATGTCAAGAACAGAAGCTTACTGGGTAAGTAATATTTCCTGTTCGAGGGATGTGAGCTGAAGATCACATGCTTTGCATAGACTATATAGCCGTACTCTCCCAACTCAGTGGCTAACCTGTAGTGGCTGTAGTTGTGTTTTAGGTACTGCTTGGCCTACATTTGCCTGTTGTCTTGAGGGACAAATCTACACAATAGTGTTTGGTGATTGTGTGCGGTGTAGATCATGTTGCTGCCTTACAAATGTCAGCTATGGGGCTATTTCCCAAAAAATGCCATAGTAGCCCCTATTTTACGAGTAGAATGCGCCCCAGGGGGTGCTAACAAAGACCTCTTTGTTTTAGTATAACACGCCAGGATACATTTTCCAATCCATCTTTAATACCTGACTTAGAAATAGGATTGCCCTTGTGAGGTGGAGAAAAAGGAACAAATAGTTGTTTCGTTTTCCTGAACTCTTTGGTTCTTTCCATGTAGTAAAGTATAGCACGTCTAACATCGAGTGTATATAGAGCTCGTTCTGCTACAGAATCAGGTTGATGAAAGAAAACAGGTAACAACTGACATTGATATGAACAGCAGAAACTGCTTTAGGGAGAAATTTAGGATTACTACGAAGAACCACTCTATCCTTGTATAGCTGAAAGAAAGGCTCCTGTATAGTCAATGCCTGAAGCTCACCAACTCTCTTTAATGAAGTTATCGCTATAGGGAAAGCGGCTTTTCCATGACCAGAATTGCAACTGGCATTTGTGCATTGTTTCAAAAGGTGTACCCATTAGCCTTGTAAGAACTATGTTTAATTTCCACTCTGGAGCAGGGGGAATTCATGCTCTAGTAGTAGGGCTTTCCAGCCTCTTAAGAGAATATTCATGCAGTCTGATGGTAATTGTAAATAACCAAACTATGGCTTCAGGAGCCAAATCATTAGGTTGAGTTCTTTGAGATTTTGATTTCTCCATGGCTCTGAGAGAGGGTGTGAGATTTAACTTTTGATGTGGAACCACAGAGTTCTAACAGGGTAGTGAACCAAGGTTGTTGAGGCCAAGTAGGGGCTATTAAGATCAGTGTTAGAGAGTCTGAACTTCCGAACCAGTAACAGAATTAGTGGTAGAGGCAGAAAATCGTAAGCAAATTTCCCTGACCAATTCTTCCATAGATTATAGCCTTTGGAAGCTTGGTGTGGGAACCTAGATGCAAAGTTTGGGCATTTTGCACTGTGCGCTGTACAAAACAAATCTATTTGTGGAAATCCCCTTATTTTTAAAAGTAGGGAAGAAGAACTTGTGGATGATGTTCCCACTCGTGGATTTGAATCCTGTGTCTGTTGAGCAAGTCTGCAATCCGATTGTCTACTCCTGGAAGGTGTTCTGCTAGGAGATATATTTTGTGGTGAATTGCCCAATTCCAAATGCTTTGTGCAAGACGCGACAGTTGGCGAGAGTGCGTAATACATGTGCGGACTAATTCAGTCTTGCCTAGAAGTTGGGCGAGATAACTTGAGTGCTAGAAACACAGCTAGCAGTTCTAGGTAGTTTTTATTTATTTATTTATTTATTCATTCAGAGTTTTATATAGCGCGAACAAGATCTTTACAGATAGAGCGCTTCACAGAAACAGGGGGTGACGATAGCATGAGGGTGACGCGACATAATATTGGGTGCAATATAAACTTCAGTAGCATGATCGGATAGCAGTCATGTTCTAATAGAATGTCAGTAAACAATCAGATAAGCGAAAATAAAAGACGATACTGAGTCTTACATACAATTACGATAAAAATCAGGAGAACTTATGCTAAAGGGATGGCTTATGCCAGTATCTAAAAGTTACAGGGAGCAAGGGGAAGGGGCCTCGATATACAGTAGGCTAACATGAATAGTCTAATAATAGATATTTAGAGAGTAGCATACAAGGATCGACTGACTATCATGTAATTGTGGCAAACAAGAGGAATAAACAAATCTAGATCATGCAAAATATGACATTATTTGACCTTAGACAAACATGAAACCAGTAATACCCAAGCGGCACGAAAGTCAATGAGGAACAGACATTAAAGTTCAGGTGAACTTAGCCATGAGGATGGCTTTCACCTCTTTCTTAAAGAAGGCCGTGGAGGAGATCAGCCTGGTTTCGGGAGGGAGTGCGTTCCAGATCCTCGGCGCCATTCCTGAGAAGGAGCGTTTGTATGTTTTTTCCTTCCGGAATCTGTGAGGTTTCAAGAGTAGATTTTTTGAACTTCTATTGGATCTCGACCCTCCTGATATAGTTAGCTTTTGAGTGAGGTAGTTAGGTGCATTGTGGTGTACAGCCGCGTGTGTCATCACAGCAATTTTCAGTTGTATTCTGGCTTCAAAGGGCAGCCATTTCAGAGATTTCAAGTCAGGGGTTATATGAGAGTGTTTTCTTGAGCCCGTGATGAGTCTCGCGGCAGCGTTCAAGGATGCTCTTAGGGGTGCAGTTGTTGCTAGAGGGAGACCACTGAGGGTCACAATTCCATAGTCTATGCGGGGGATGACGAGGGCTTGTACTGCATTTTGGAAGTCTTTGGCTGGGAGGAAGGGTTTCAACTTTCTCAATGTGTTGATTTGGAAATTAGCTCCTTTCGTTGCTTTGCTAATGTGCTGTTGCATGTTGAGCTTTGCGTCAAGTGTGATACCTAAGGATTTCGCGGAGTCCACGATGGTGGGCCGGACATTGAGTGCTGTTAAGTGGTTGAGCCAAAGTTGGGTGGTGGTAGATTTCACAGGGGGTGCTATCAAAAGGAACTCGGTTTTCATAGCATTTAGTTTGAGGTGGTTGTCGGCCAACCACGGTTGGGTCTTTATGAGAGTGTAGTTCAGGAGTTTGATATCCTCCGGGGATTGTACCTTTAGGTAGAGTTGAGTGTCATCGGCATACATATGGAAGTGTACATTGGATGCTTGGAGCAAGGAGGCAAGTGGTTCTATGATGAGGTTGAACAGTGTGGGTGAGAGGGAGGATCCTTGTGGAACGCCTAAGTCGACTGGCACAGGGGAGGACAACACATTGTTGATCTTGAATTTCTGAGACCGGTTATGTAGGAAGGAAGTGAACCATTTGAGAACAGTCCCGGATAAACCCATTCTAGTGTTTAGCAGCTCAAGGAGGTTCTCATGTTTGACCGTGTCAAAAGCTGAGGAAAGGTCGAGGAGGATGAGGAGGCATGAATCATTGCGATCAAGGATTTGGTGGGCGTCATCAATTATGTGAGTCATGGCCGTTTCTGTGCTGTGTTTCGCTCGGAAGCCTGATTGATGGGGTTTGAGGAGATCAAACTTGTCAATGTGTTTTGTTAGTTGAAGCTGTACACATTTTTCCAGCAGTTTGGCCAAGGTGGGGATGTTTGTGATGGGACGGTAATTGTTTAGGTCAGACGGGTCAGCTGTGGGTTTCTTGAGTATGGGCGTGACTTGCCACACCTTGAGTGAGTCAGGGATGAGACCTTGTTGAAGGGAGCTGTTAATGATTTTAGTCCAGAGTGGAAGGAGCATGGTGGTGAAGTCTTTTACCGCGTTAGCAGGCAGGGGGTCTGAGAGGTGATTAGAGGGCTTCAGGGTACCGAGCAGTTTGAGTATTGCATCTTCTGAGTAGATGTCAAAGGAAGCCCACGATGCGCTGTTTTTTGGCTGAGCGTTAGACATTCTGATGTGCACAGGGTGTTGGCTTACATCATTGAGGAGATCATTTCTTATGTTGTCGGTCTTTAGCTTGAAGAAGGCGGAAAAGTCTTCACTGTGTGGGATATCACTTGTTGGGTTGTTTGATTGTGAGGGTTGCGGCTGTGAGAAGTTGGCCTGGTATATGATTAGGCTGTCCTGTTTTCAGTTTCTATTTTTGGTAAATTCTGGTGGGGTTTTTTCAGTGTTTTCAATATCTTAAAAAACAGTTGTTATCAGTGGTTACACATTTTCACGCCACTAAAAACAACAGAAAAAGTGTTTTTACGGTGTTTATGGAACGTTTTGCTTTTATCATTGCTTGCTTTCTGCACTGAAAGAACATGGTATATAGACAGTGTACGTATAGTGTATATGAGGTCCAAAGAGATTTTTGCAAATTAATCTTATTGTAGTACACCATACAATACTTCTTCAGTGAGTCTTTGGTCATGTGCGCTCGCGCTTTCCTTCCCATGTAAACTTCTGTGAAAAGGCCCTCTCAGCATTCATAGCCCCATGGGCTGAGAACCGTCAGCTATGGGGCACAGTTGGGATGACTCTTTCTTTGATGCCACATAAAGCACGAAATGATAAATATTTGCATTTTAGTTCCTGGGCATAAGAAAAAAGTACACCAGAATGGACTAACAAGTCAATAAAAGGCCATAAAACTGAAAAAAGTAAAAGGAAGTATAAACAATATTTTAGTCGCATTCCTAACGAACAAAACTCAAGCAGAATAATGTTAGCCAGTCTTTCTTACTGCTAGCTTGTATAACAAAGTTACATTTTATTGACCCCTTCAGTAAGAACAAAATGACTCTTTCACTTTCTTTTTCCTTTCTTTGAATGGCATTTAGTTTGTCGTTGTGCAGGTGTTTTTTCAGTGTTTATATGTTTTCACCGGTGAGGGCTATTTTTCTTTCAGTGGGGTTTTATCAGTTAATATAGGTTTAAACCTAAAACCCCACAGCCTATATATGATGCTCACTAGTTCTAGTGATCACCTTGTACCATGCCAAGCAACCCTTATGGTGCAGGTTGTAAAGTCAACCTTATAGACAAGCTATCCTAGGGGTAGCATGGACTAAGCAGTCTTAGGCTAAACTCTGTAAAGGCATGTGAAGCAAGCTGTTTTACCATACACAATCCCTTGAATACCAAATGAAAGGACACCACACAGATATATATTGAAAATATATATGGATTTATTACTACAAATATCCCTGATACTCTTTATGAGCACAGAAGCAAATGCGTTAAAACAAAACACAGTTAAAATACACAAAAGTTGCACAATTATGGATGAGCCCTAGGGGCCACCTAAACCATATACTAAGAAAGTGGTATAAGAACCACGATGGGGAAAGTGAAGAGGCCTAGGGCCTGGGGAATCGCTGGAGCTGTTCGGGACTAACAGTGAAGAAGTCGGGAAAGGCCCGCGGGACTCGGGTGCAGTGTTTAAAGTGCACGCACTCACCAATGCAAAGTCTATAGTGCGTAAAAAGTACAAAGTTAGTTAGAAAGGAACCTTCCGAGTGACCTAGAAGGATGAAACTTCAGACACAGACACTAGAGGTGTGTACCAGTGTGGGAACACCGGCGGAGCTGAGTTACCTCACCCACAGGAAGCGGGTGCATAGGGTCGAAGTAGTGTCGGGTTTCGTCACGCAGGTCGATGGTGCTTGGAGCTGAAGATGCTGCAGGCGGCTCGATGTGAAGAGTTCCGGTGGATCCAAGGGTGGATCTGAAGAGGTGAAGACCTGAAAGCAGAGGGGACAATGTTCAAAGTCACTAGCCAGTGACTACCGTGGAACCAGAGTGGAACCAGGCGATGTCGGGTGCAAACAGGCGTCGAGGTGTAGCTTCTCTCTGCAGCCACGTGGACACGAGGGGTCGAAGACGTCCAGGAGTCGGTCACGAGCTGTCCCACGCAGGCTTCTTGCTGTTGGCGGTGTCGGCAACTTGATTGAAGCAAACAGGCCTTGGCTAATGCAAGCCACGCAGGAATCGAAAAAGGCTTGTTACTCGGACCAGCAAGGTCAGAACAGGGGCTCCTTTTTACAGGAGCAAGGGCAAGTCTGGAGCAACCAGACCCGCAGTGAAAGTCGTAGGTTTCGTCGCCAAGATGGCCACTAGCCGCGTGGCAAGTGGACGGTTAGGCGCGTCGAGTGGCACGATGCAAAAGGGCCCCACGTAGATCGTGGAAATGCTGGGGGGCTGATCTTCGGTGCAAGGGCTGCTTGAGGTTGGGGCTTCTCAAACCCCAAAGCACAGCGTCGAGGGTGCCTCTGATGCTGCGCAGTCAGCGTTTCGGGGGTCTTCCAAGATGTCCGGTCCCACGTCTCTCGGTGCCTCCACGGGTCCCTTCTTTGCAAGGACTGTGGATCGGGCTGTGAGAAGTCTGGGAGTCTGGGTCTTGTCAGGCTCTGGGCTCGGGCTCCGGCGGCGGCAAAGCAGATGTCGAGTTGCTGCTTGGTGCCTGTGTTCACAGGGTGGTCACGCCTTGGCCACAAGGGAGATTCTCTTCCGTCTTCTGAGCAGCAGAATGTTGAAGTCCAGTCTTCTTCTGTATTTCAAGTTGATTCAGGATGATCTGAAGTCTCAGGACACAGCTCCCACTCTTATTCGAATCTGTGAATCACCTACTAGGTCCCTCCTCTGGGTGGAACCAGGAAGGGGGGTGGTTACACCCCCTTTCCTTTGTCCAGTTTCGCGCCAGGACTGGGGCTGGAAAGCCCCAGCACCGGTTTGAACTGGCCTATGCACAGGGACACCTTGTGCGCCCCAGGCATGTCTGATTCTATTCAGCCCTGTCCTACCCAATCCACAAAATCTTGTCTGGGGTGGTGCTAGCACCTCCCCAGGCAGGAAACCCTTTGTCCAAGCTGCCCTCGCTGGAAGGACTCCCAGCAGCAGGAGGTCAGACTTGTGTCTGTGGTGGCAGCATCCATTTTGTGATGCTAAGGCTCTGTTTAACTTTAACCGGGGTTCAGGCTAGGTACATGTCGTGTCCCTCTAGAAGGGTGGAATGCTACCCCCGTCGCCAGAACTGGCGAGGGGGTAGTATTCCAATTCGTATGACACCTTACTCGACATGTTTTGATAAAGCCAAACCTAAGATAGCATTTAACCGCGAGGATTATAATGCACTTAAGAGTATATGGTATGGCAATATCATGGAACAGCTAAAGGACATGGTTCCGAGAGCTGCAGACAGGCTCAGCTCATGCCAGAGCACCATCTCACATATTTCCAAGCACTCTGCCTCCAGGATTGATGAGGCCTTCCATAGGAGTGACTGATAGGAACATATGTGTCCATTTTAGGTTAGGTATAGGCATACTACACCTAAGTAAGGGGTGGTTACACCGACTTACCCCAGCTGAGTGATCAGCCAGTTGTGTCAAATATGGAGGCCAGGCCAGGGGTGGCACAATACATGCTGCAGCCCCTGGTAGGCCTTGGAAGCACCTATGCCCTGGGTACCTGGGTACACTGTTACAGGGGCCAATAAGGTGAACCAGTTCCAATGTCGTTATGCACCTAAGGTACATGAAGTCCATTTTAAGGAGAGAGCAATTAGCCTGGGGCCCTGAATAGCAGGATCCCAGGCCAACTATGTCAAAAACCAGCTAAACACCAGGCAAAAAGTTTGGGGGTAACCATAGTCAGATATCCACCTTCCTACAGCGGCTTTGTTTGACTTTTGACTAGTTCGAACAATTTTCTTGGTCGGTTTTTCGCTTGGTCAAGCTGGAGGCGAAAGAAGTCAGATTTCGCACGCTTGATTTTCCTAAAGTAGGCATTTCTCTTGTTCTTAAGCTTTTTGCGATGTAATGATGAGGGATCAGTTCTCCAAGTGCGCTCTGCCGATCGCATAGCTCGCCTGTCTTCGTTGAGTCTGCCGTCATACCAAGGGTTCGAACTCTTGGTGGAGACTCTCTTTAGTTGCAGAGGGGCGGCTTCGTTGATTATAGAAGTCATGGAGTCGAGGTAGAGGTCTGTCAATGTTTGAACATCAGAGACGCCAGCAGGGGGAAGGAGGAGCCTGTAGGTGTGGAGAGGTAGGGAGTTAGGGTTGAGATTCTTCATGTCCCTTTTCCAGATCTTGCATTTGGTGGGTTGAGCCGGGGAGGGTTTGATTTTTTCATTGATAAAGAAGGTGATGATGTGGTGATCTGACCAATCACAGGGTTGGATTGACCCCAGTTGGGTAGAGTCCTCTTTGGCGATGATAAGATCGAGTATCGAGCCTTTATCATGTGTTGGGCTGTTGCATATTTGGGTGAGGTCAAGCGCATTAAGGAAAGATTCAAGACTATTCACCACTGTGTCTTTCTGATCGCTCCAGTGGAGATTAAAGTCACCCAGGTAGATTTGAGTGATCTGCCGACCGGCGTTGGAAGTAATAGTGTCCATGAGTTGTTGAGAGAAGATGAGGTTATCCCCCGGCGGGTGATAGATGAGGTGTAGAGCACATACTGGTTTGCCATCACTGGAGATATCGAGGCAGAAGAGTTCACAGGAGTTGATGTGTAGACGTTTGTGACTGTGTGACCACAGACCATGTACTGTGTGATATTGAAGATGAGCACCCCGACCAGTAGAGATAGGTCCAGTGTCAATACAATCTGTGGGATCGGGTCTAATAAAGGCCGCTCCTTTCCTAAGTTTCGAGGGTTCCACCACTGCAGAGAGTGATAGGTGCGGCTGTCTACCAACACTAGATCGGTCAATTGACCCTGTGATTGATTCCACTGACGTGCTAGACATTCCTGCAGAGGACGCATGTGACTTGTAAAATAGTTTTAGCTGGCCAGGCACGGGGGACATAACCGGAAACTTGACCAGTTCACATCCACCAGACAGGGAGAGCGAGCAGCGAACAGGTTTGCAGAGGGCAGGGACCCTTGATGCTGTAAGTAGATCCATGGACCATGGTGGCATACGACAGCGCGTTTGCGTAGGCTTCAACTCTGGTTTTTCTCTCTTTTAATATGCTTACTAGAGTTTGATTGCAGGGACCCTGATAAGTATGATTTACTATAGCTGCGGTAAGTCTATATAAAGTTGTTGTGATAATACATCGCGCACACAGTTCTTAAAATGACTGCAAGACACGGCCATCTGGACTCTTTTTCCTCTGTTTATGTGTTGGGTTTGCGATAAGTGTATGACTGCAAGTCTCACTTATTCGAGGTACTTCAAGAGCACCCGCAATAGAGATTAGTCCGAAATGCAGACACACATTATGATGTACCAAAGTATTGAATGACAATCTGTGCAGTGATTACACAACCAAAGTATAAAAGGTGGCATCCAAAAATCAAGAAGGACAGAGCATGCCTACTGCCTCAATTCTGAAGTAATGATATAAGGGATTAAATTCTCTTATAAATGTAACATATTCATGTAAAACTGTGGTATATGTTGTGCCTTCTGTTTACAGTTACTTCCAATACACAGCAAGTATATCACCTTTTATCCAGCATGCACAAGATTACCTTTTGCACGCTACGCATTTATCTGTAAAAATTACAGTATTGCGTTATTGGGGGAATTCTTTTTCTCTGCTATTGCCCTGAAGAATGCCCAGGACCTAGTTTAGGCCAATAGAGTAGGGCAGAACTATGTTCGCGTTTTAGGCTAGGATCACAGGACCACAATATCCTGTTTGCCCCGTATATTTATAGTTTTTAATCATTCCCATTCACCCTGCGGTAAATGGGATACCTTAGGGTGGGTGAGGAATTCTTATAGAATAGTAAATAACCCCCAAAAAACAAATACTTCTTCAAAGAGCTCCTTGAAAAAAGGTCGAGCCCACCATGACCTTTAGGAGTCAGGGTGAACCCGATGATGAAGCATGCTACTACTAGAGTGGACGAGGGTTGTATATAAAAAAAGGGTTTTCCTTTTTCCCACCACCTCGATCTCCTTACTACATTGTCAACTAAAGAGGGGGATACCACTTTCGGTTTTGGTCATTGTATAGGGAGCATGTATCCCCTCTCCTTCCATGTACAAAAGGGTCCAGGAGTTGCTGTCCTGTTCCTAGTTGCTCATGGGTTCAAAGGGTTCCTGCATAAGGCGTGAAAAATCCACATTAAGCTCCCGTGGAGTGGAAAGGCATCTAATGGGAGAAAAAACCTTCTTCAAACCTTCCAGGAAATCTTTGATGAAAGCTGCCAAGTGAACCTTAATGGAAGAAAATTGCAAGCCAGATTGCGCCAAATGGGGCAAGTGTGGAAGAATGACATCTTGCTGGCAAGAGATAGGGTCCTCGCTTTTCATTGAACACCATATGCAGAATCTCTTCCTTTTGAGGGCATATGCGGAACGTGTGGATGGCCACTCTGTTTCTCTGAGGATTTCCATGCTGTTTTGTGGCAGGTTCAAGTTTTCGTACTGCACTAGCTCAGGTGAGGATCTGTCTTAGCCTTTTTTCTGTCACAGTCTGGAGACTCATCAAAAAAGATGGCATTTTTGAAGCGGAAATCCAATATTTCCTGCCACAAAAGACAGAAAAAGGCAGAGAAAGACCAAAGACTTTGAGTGAATATGTTGTAAGTAAAATTCAGAAATTAGTTTTGAAAAGAAAAACCAAAAATTGGCATAGCTCAATGTTCCATGGTCCTGTCAGCAGGAGCAGGAAAAAAGAATTGAAGTAACTGCTACCAGCTGTGCATGAAGGGATACTGGTGGTCTATGGATTCTTAAAAGCACAGCCTCGATTTTTGAGCCATATGATGGCAGCATATGGGGCTACTCTGTCCTGCTCTCATTCATCTGTATCACAAAAAAAGGTTTTGCGAAGAGGACTCATTCTGTGAGTAAAACGTTTTAAATTCATCTTAAAGTACGAGTTACTTACCTTCGGTAACGATGTATCTGGTAGTGAGGAGGTGGCCTCTGACCTTGCCCCTCCTCCCGTCATGCCTGAAACCGAACAGTCCTGTTTCTCGAAGGCAGGGAGAGAAAGAGTTAATCTCTTCCACTGCCTCTTACACACGGGGAAGAGTCATCTGAGGAGTGCGGGAGCCAATGGGAGAACAGAAAGGCGGGACTCATTGAGTATGAAAGGATCCCGGGAGAACAGCTCGGAGTACTCGGACCGGAAGGAGGAGTACGAAGCAGCGAGGAGAAGGACCAGATGGAGGACGAGACCAGTGGAAAGGAGAGCGCGAAGACCAGCCCCGACGCCGTCCACGAGCCGGAGGAGGAAGCAGAGCTCTGGACCGAAGAGTGGTGGACGCCCCCGGTGGAAGCAGACGAGCTGCCGCAATCCAGGAGGGTTGTGGCTGACGCGGTACGTGACTCGGGAGGGAGGGACGAGTAAGAGAGGGTGTTGAGGGTACTTAGATAACGGGGCACTGTACATTACTATTTGCACAACCACTTCATGTATCACTTGTTGATGTGAGCCCCACACCCGTGAGCACTTGTGACCCTCACAGCAATCCCTCACCGGTTCTGTGTTCCTCCGTTTTAATACGTCACCAAACAGTTTATCTCAGTTTACCCGCCCCCCCTCCTCTTTAGACACCGACATCTCCTCAATACTTAAAGCAATCAGGCTGTCACGGCCCGACTTTAGAAGACCACGAAGGGTGTATCCCATCTCGGTGAAGGGTTCCCATTCGGAAGGAATTGAGGCCAGTTAATTTACTGCCATTTCTGTTTGTATCTTTCAAAGGCTGCCGGGGTGCGTGACCACATCAAGAACACCAGCCAATGAGGAACATCCATGAGAGCATTGCAGAAGCCTCACAAGAAAGAAGTCCTCGGTGTCGTCCAGTGAATTAACAACCAGGACATTCAGTAATCTGACTTTGTTGTACATAAATAAATCCTAACACCATTGATCCACAAATTCGGCCTCCTCGCTTCTTTCGCCAGTCCCTCTCACACTGATTGAGACTATTCTAGTCGCAGATTCCTTAACGTAAAATTATCCCCAGGTGTGAGACTGGATTCGAAAAACCTTTTGCCACAGCATGCCTGCGCGCCGGGGGGACGGCACCACGTGACTCAGTCCTGACGTCGTCTGCGTTAGTGACGTCAGCGAGGATACATAAGTCCCGCCCCGGCGCGCCTATGTCAGTTTTCTTCAGAGAACTTTTCGGCGCCACAACGTGGAGCCATCACAACAAAAACTGTGAGAATACTGGACAGTGTGCGAAAAAATCAGCTAACAGAAAGGGAAGAAACGAATGGGGAGGAACAGCATCATCCAGAATAGGTCCAGGCACTATGGCACCAAAAGTCATGGAAGTAAAGAACAGAGCACAGCTACTGCAAGTAAGCCTGCAACAAATACGACAGCCTTCAGGGGCCAGATAGCATGTGAAAAAGTGCACAGCAGACGAAGAAGTCTGCAACCTTAGCCCAGAACAGAGAAGGGCATTGAGGCCAGAACGGAAGGGGATCGACAATTCACCCTCAGACAACACCAGCAGGGAGAGACATCTCCTAAAAGAGCTAAGGGTCAAGACCCGGCCAAGGGACCTCAACCCTCAGGACTGCAAAGGAGCCAAAAGTGCAAGCAACGTAAGGAAGAAGAGCACAAGCAGACCATACACTGGAGACCAGGGTACAGGGGCGCAGGAGCACCGATGAAATCATCAACCAAGCACCAGAAGGGAAGAAATGGAGCAAACAACAAGACTAGCATCCCCCTAGGAAGGGAGTAAGAAAAGGCACTCGTATAAAACAACCACCCGGAGGCAGGCGAGTGCAGAAGACCAAAGAAGGGTCCTCGCAGAACGGGGAGGCAGGGTGGGTCATGAAGGAATCTGCGGCTAGAATCGTCTCTACCAGATACATCGTTACCGAAGGTAAGTAACTCGTACATCTGATAGAGACTACTAGTCGCATATTCCTTAACATAGAATAGATACTCTAGCCATACCCAAGGGGGAGGAGGGTCTGCGAGAGGACCTCTCCAGTCTGAACGAAGCAGGGCCCCAATAGGGAATGAGTCACAGAGACAGGGAGAATAGCCCAGCCCCCCAGGCAGAAGAGAACCTAGTCATCACTAAAGAACACCAGGCCCATAGGGGGTGAGAGATGACTACAAAAACAGGTGGCCCAACCCACATCAAGCAGGAGGAAGCAAGGACATGGCGAAAGGAGACCAGTGCACCCCAAGCCCGGACAAGGAACCAGGGGTCTCCACCAAAAGCCTCAGAGGTACAGGCAACGCAGAGCAGTACCGAGGAAGAACAGCCACCCACAGACTCTGAGGAGAAGAAGAGGCGGAAGTGCAGGCAAAGCCGTCCACCGGGAAACACACCCAGTGAAGAGGGCAGCCGAGCCCTTCACAGCTTGAACTCAACAGACAAACAGAAAGGCGCCTCAGCAATAAGGCAGGCGGGAGAAGAAGAACGTAATCTCACAAGAGTCCTGCAGAACAAGAAGAGTAGCGCCAGGGCCCACGCCAAGGCTACCGGCCACAGAAGAGCAGGCGGGTGCAGCCAGCCGCTGACAAGCACCACGAACTAAACGCCCAGACCACGATCGGGCTCAGAACAAGGGCCAGGCCAGAAAAAAATCCCAAACGACCCCTAAAAGAGGACCGCTCCGGACAGACTCTAACCACAAAAAAGTGCGATCAGCTAGAAGACTAGAGGAGAAACAAGTAGGACGGACCAGGCCGTCTACACAGGAAATTATCCCCTCAGAAACACCAGACAGAGGACCAGACCAAACGGCAGACAAAGGGCAAAAAACCCGCGACACAACGCCATAGATGGCCAGGCCCCGCTCAAGTAAGAACCAAGGGCCGCACCAGCGTAATACAGCAACATCAGGAAAGGTGAGGAACCCGCAAAGGGGAGTCCACACCCTCCCAGAATAAGACAGGGCTATACTATAGCTAAAATTACCCCACAAAGGGTAGGACACATCCCAAAGAAAGCATGGGAACCACTCTTAGGAAAGACAATCCCGAATCAGAGAAAAAAATCAAACTTGCGGCAGAAACCACAGAAGGCTTAGTAAACAGCCAAAAGGTACATTCTTACCCAAAAGGGGGATGAACCAGCAGCCAACTGAAGACAGGGGCCAACCAAAGGGCCCCGAGGGCAGAGTAACCCACACAGAAAGTGTAACAGCCATTCCAAAAACCAAATACCAGAAGCAAAGTGGGATAACGCCTACCACCGAGGGCTGGAGGATCAACAAACCAACCTACTGAGGAGGAGGAGGAGGAGTGGGAAGAGGAGGGAAGAGGCCAGCAAGAAGACGCTGAATGGCGGAGTCTGCATGAGTATTAAACAGAAGGACCCAGTCGAAAGGCAGGTCAACCAGACGCGCTCTAATGTTTTCTGGAAAAACAGCATCACGTAGCAAAGCGTGTCGACGGAGAGCCATAGAAGTGGCCATAGCACGGCCGAGAGCATCGGCAACATCCAAGGCCGCAAGAAGAATAAATGCAGCCAACTCCCTACCATCCAACACATGGCCCGCAGATCAGCACGGGCATCCTCAGAGAGACATGGCAAAGAAGAGACTCAACAGAGTCCCACAGACTGGAAGTAGCCCTGGTCAACACACACAAAGTGTTAAGGGCCCGCAAGGCAGGGCTGGAAGAAGCGAAGACATTACTCCCCCATGAATGCAACCACTGGGCCTCCCGAGACGGAGGAAACAACACTACAGGCAAGCACAGAAAGGCATTCCGCAGAAGAGAGCCTTGAGTAGAGGGGTGAAAAGTTGCAAGCAAAGTCAAAGACTTAGCAGTTGTCCTAGCCAAGCGCGAGATAGCAAGAAATTGGAAAACATCTAGGGGCCCCCGTATACACACGCGGAGGAAAGAGATGATACAACGGGCAGGGTGCGAGGGACAACTACTGCTGCGAGAAGCTGTGAGAAGGGTGGAGAGTATTGATATAGCCTGAGCATGGGGGACCATGGTAGAGAACATATCCAACCCAGAATGGGACACACCCACAGGGTTGGCTGAGGGTTCACCATGAGTTTCTCCAGATAGGTGACGCCTTTCCCATTTGGGCCTGAGTTGTCGTCCCCTTCGTGCTTACTGAGAAGGAATGCTTATTTTTTAACCACCCACGTCCCCTTGATTTATATGCTGTCGTACTCCATAAGCCACCCTGCTTATTGATATTGTTACACTGTTGTACTGACTCCTGGGGTGGAAGGGCACAGGGGTGTAGTTTGAGAGATTGTGTGACATTGCCATGATTTACTGTTGACAAACAATGTAACTTCATATAGCGCAGACTTTACCCGAAGGTGTCAGAGCGCTTCACAATAGGAACAGAACTGATACATGAGAACATTACAAGTGAGCAAAATACAAGATTAGATTCCGATGGATCAACAACAAAGGCAGTGAATATATTGTTGAATATTTGAAAATCAAAAACATGTGTTGACAAAAAATTTCTTCAGGTGGTGACTACTTTGTGGTACGCTGTTTAGGCAAACTTCTTGCGACAGAACTCTTCTACCTACCCGGTAAGGGTGGCGCTCATCCTGGAAGTATGTCAGCAGGTTCAGGACACAGCGCAGAATACAGAGTCTCTCCTCATAGTAGTAGTCTGCGATCTACAAGAGAATAGAGTGTCACTTCCAAATAAAAAATGCCCCCTTTGCCTTGCCTCTGAATCACCAACAGATCAAACAGTATTAACCAAGAAAAGGTGAGAAGCGAGGCTTGTTCATCAAAGAAAACAGGGTTTCAAAACAGCATGCCTCCCTTGTGCCTTGGTTCTGGGACCCACATGTAGGAAGTAGTGGTCACACTATCCACCACTCCCAGGCTGCAATGAGATATTGGAGTGCAGAGCTGCCTCCCGGCTTGTAAACTATGAGAGCCATATCGCAATCTAGTGTTTCATACTGGGTCGTTTAGATTGGCTGCAGATTTTTCTGTTGAAAGGATACCTAATCTTATTTATAAGAAGGATAAACTGAGGGCCTAATTACCAAAGATGCAAGGATTTTCATAGAATGGCACTGAAACAGTCTGATTAATGGTGAAATCTAAAGCTACTGTATGGGTGAACCTTGAAGGTATTCTACTCTTGCAAAAAGCAGCTAACAGTTTCTTTACAACTAGTTTGTCTAGCCCTGTATTAAATCCATACTGGCCCAAGCTTCGAGGGATGATCAAGTGGCTCAAACTAACAGCCTAGTAATGTAAAGATGTATCGAAGGCTCTTCTTAGAATCTGCTCAGTGGCCCTTCGCTGGCCGGTCACAGAGGTGTGATCGCCATCATCTTGTGGTGAGGGATGAAAAAGAAACAAGTCACCCATGTATGTGCTAGGTTTGTGGTGTTTCTCTAGCAGAAACCAAGCCAACAGGCAGTAGAGCTCTTTACAGGGTCAAAGACGAGCACAAAGTCAACAAGAGCCTGCAGAGGTAGCTGGGTTGTAGAGCGTTAATGAATAGGATGTAGTGCTTTGAAAGCATGAGGCTTTAACTCTTTCTTTAATGACTGGTAACAATAGTTTTGAAGCTCTAGTGTAACACATACCATGACTGTTGCGCCATCGAGCGGTTGAAGCTGGAAAGCGGTGCAACCTTTTGTTAAAACCAAACTTTTTTTTCTTAGAAAAGGGTGTGGGTCCAAGTCACCGCCACCGTATGAACAGCTTAAAATGGCACACATCAAAGAAAAGAGGAAGCCGGTATTTATAGGTCAAAGACCGGAGTTAAGTGCTGCATCCACAAAGCTTGCAAGCATTCACATAATCAATCTTTCTCTCTCTCTCTCACCCACTCTCTCATTCTCACAGAATAAATAACCCCTCATTTCCAGAGCAGCCAAACAGAGAAAAACGTGTCTTTAAATGTTAAAGAGAAAAAGCATGGAGGGGTAGGGAGAGAGGTTAAACAGATAGACCGATTGACAAATTGGATCGAAAGAAGGGTCATATACTGGAGCGACTAACCTTCAGCATCAGGGCCTGACTTTGCCTCTCATCCTGCAGGACAGACTGGAAGTAAAACAGAAAGGTTTGTGAGGTCAAGCAGACAACAAGCACAAAGCATACGGCACACGTAGGGAGATCACATGGCACTAACCAGTGCTCCACGAAATGCCCAAAGCAACCTATATCGCATGCCCGTTCCCAGACGGGAATGATTAAGAACAGCTTTGGCCAACAATGGGAGAAGAGATACTAGTTTGTCACAAACCTTAAAAACGCTTGCTTGCCGAGATTGCTTCGAAATGCAGGCCCAGATGAAGGCTCTTTCAATTCCAGTGCTGACCACAACACGTAAAGAGCTGACGGCAAGATAGAAGGAAAATGCTACTTACCAGTATGCATCTGTTCTTGGCATGTAGAGCTGCAGAATTGCACACTATGCTTAGATGGCCACCTAGTGTTGGGCCCGGATGTTTGCAGTTTGTTTTTCTTGTAGAAAGTCTTGGGAAGTCACGAGATGGGTGACTCCTCCTTTGGATGATACTGCGCATGGGCATCGGCTCCATCCCCAGATTGTTTTTCGCCATTAGGGAAGTGATGGAGCTGTGTAAGAGATAGTGATGTCCATGTGGTATGTATCTAATTAAGATAATACTGGAACAGATAAAGGTAGCCGGGGAGGCGGGTGGGCAACTCTGCAGCTCTACATGCCAAGAACAGATGCATACTGGTAAGTAGCATTTTCTATTCGAGGCATATGAGCTGCAGATTACACACTATGCATAGATTGTATAGCAGTACCCACACCAAGCGGCGACCACCCGTATCTGTTGCAGGTGAAATAGTGTTTTAAGTACAGCTTGGCCTACAGTGGCTTGTTGCTTTGTTTGCACATCTACACAATAGTGTTTTGTGAATGTGTGCGGTGTAAGCCATGTAGCTGCTTTGCAGATGTCTTCTAAGGGAATGTTCCCTAAGAATGCCATGGAAATTTTCCTTGTAGAATGGGCTTTTGGAGGAATTGTTAGTGTACGCTTAGCTTTATGATAACATATTTGGATACACTTAACGATCCACCTGGCAATACCAGATTTTGATATTGGGTTGCCTTTATGCGGTGGTGAAAAAGATACAAAAAGCTGTTTTGTTTTTCTAAAGCTTTGTGTTCTCTCTATGTAGTACAGTAATGCTCTTTTGACATCTAAAGTGTGCAGAGCTCTTTCTGCTACTGTTTGTGGCTGCGAGAAGAAGACTGGCAGTTCCACAGTTTGGTTTAGAAGGAATGGCGAAATGACTTTTGGAAGGAATTTAGGGTTTGACCGAAGCACAACCTTATTGTGATGCATTTGCAGAAAAGGTTCTTGAACGGTAAATGCTTGCATTTCAATAACTCTTCTTAAAGAAGTAATGGCTACTAGGAAAGCCACTTTCCATGTGAGAAATTGCAATTTGCATTTATGTAAAGGTTCAAATGGAGGTCCCATGAGACGTGTGAGCACTATTTTTAAGTTCCACACAGGTGAAGGTGGTATTGTTGGAGGTATTATTCTCTTGAGACCCTCCATGAAAGCTTTAATAGCTGGTACTCTAAAAAGAGACAGATGTTGTCTATTTTGTAAGTAAGCTGCAATGGCAGCTAGGTGCAACCTGATAGATGTGTAGGCTAAATTACACTTTTGAAGGTGTAGTAAATAGCCTATAATGTGTTGGATGGACACATCTAGGGTATTTATTTTGTGGTTTTGACAGTATATTACAAAACGTTTCCACTTAGCAGCATAACATGCTCTAGTGGTGGGATGCCTTGCCTCCTTGATAACGTTCATGCACTCGAGGGAGTTTGAGATAACCAAACTCTATGACTTCAGGAGCCAGATCGCAAGGTTGAGCTGAGCTGGGTCCGGGTGCCTGATCTCTCCATGGTTCTGAGTTTGAAGATGTGGAGATAGGTTTAGTTTTTGATGTGGTACCACAGATCGCTGTAGCAGTGTGGTGTACCACGGTTGTCTGGCCCACGTTGGAGCTACTAGTATAAGCTTTAGCGAGTGTTGTTGCATCTTGCGTACTAGTAAAGGAATCATTGGTAGAGGAGGAAAAGCGTACGCAAATAGTCCTGACCAGTTCATCCATATCGCATTGCCTTTGGCCAATGGGTGTGGGTATCTGGCGGCGAAGTGTGGGCATTTTGCATTGTCGTGGGTGGCGAATAGGTCTATCTGAGGTTGTCCCCACATTTGAAAGAACGGATGAAGAACTTGTGGATGAAGTTCCCACTCGTGCATCTGCTGAGTCTGCCGACTTAGCAGATCTGCCATGGAGTTTTGAACCCCTGGGACGTGTTGGGCTATTAAGAAGATGTTCTGAGGTATAGCCCACCTCCATATCTGCTGAGCTAGTTGAGAGAGCTGCAGAGAGTGTCTCCCTCCTTGTTTGTTTATGTAATACATCGCTGTCATATTGTATGTGCGGACTAAGACAGTTTTGTTTGCAATTTGTTTTTGGAATGCTTTTAGATCTAGAAACACAGCTAACAACTCCAGATGGTTGATGTGGAGTAGTTTTTGCATTGGTGTCCACCTTCCCTGCATGGTGTGATGCAGTAGGTGGGCTCCCCAGCCGGAGAGCGATGTGTCTGCTGTTAGTTTGATTTGTGGAACTGGCTCTAGGAATAGTCGGCCTTTTGACAGGTTTTTTGTGTTCCACCATTGCAGAGAGCGATGAGTCCGATTGTCTACCAACACTAGGTCTGTTAATTGACCCTGAGCCTGGTTCCATTGACGTGCTAGACATTCTTGAAGTGGACACATTTGCAGCCTTGCGTAAGGTACTATGAATATGCAAGATGCCATCATCCCTATGAGTTGCATAAACACTCGAGCTAGAAGCGAGTGTTGTGATTTGAATTTTGTTAGGAGCGTTTGCACGCTTGTTATCCTTGCTGGAGAGGGATAAGCTCGTGCTAGTTGAGTATTGATTGTAGCTCCTAGGTACTGTTGCGTATGCGATGGTAGCAGATGTGACTTGGTGTAATGTACTGTAAATCCCAAGTTGTGTAGTAACATTACTGTATTGTGAGTGTGTTGTACACACTGGCTGTACGACTGTGCTTTTATGAGCCAGTCGTCTAGATATGGGAAGACGTGGATGTGCTGTCTTCTTAAGTATGCTTCTACCACTGCTAGACATTTGGTGAACACTCTTGGCGCGGTTGTTACTCCGAATGGGAGTACCTTGAATTGGTAGTGCTGTCCTTCTAGCACAAATCTTAGGTACTTTCTGTGCGCCTGGTGAATTGGGATGTGAAAGTAGGCGTCTTTGAGATCTAGTGTGACAAGAAAGTCGTTCTGCAACAGGAGTGGAAGGACTTGTTGAAGTGGGACCATATGGAAATGATCCGACTATATGTAATCGTTTAGAGGTCTGAGGTCTAGAATAGGTCTCAGAGATCCGTCCTTCTTTGGAATTAAGAGTATAGGGAATATACTCCTTTGTTCCTTTGATGTTTTGGAACTATTTCTATTGCATTTTTCTGCAGGAGAGAAAGTACTTCTTGTCTGAGCAGCGTTAAATGATCTAGTGACATTGGACGCTGTCTGGGTGGTATGTTTGGGGGGTGGATGTTAGTTCTAGACAGTAACCGGACTGAATTATTTGAAGCACCCACCTGTCTGATGTGATGTCTTCCCAGGCTGGTAGAGAATGTTGTAGTCTTCCCCCCACAGGAGTGGAATGGGGCGGGGGAAGGGGAGGGGAGTCATTGGGTAGGGGTAGAGGCAGAGAGTGAGCTGTTGTTCTTGCCTCTGCCTTTGTTGTTGTTACCGCGGTAACCTCCCCTTTGGTAGCCCTTACTGTAGGTAGACTGAGAAGGGCTTTTGTATGCTGTGGAAAGTGTGTCTGATGAGTACCCTCTGTTTGCACCTCTATATGTGGAGCGACAAAATGAACGTCTGGGAGCCTGCGACTGCAGGGCTCCCATAGATTTTGCTGTGTCGGTGTCTTTTTTCATTTGTTCGAGGGAGACATCCACCTCGGGTCCAAATAGGTGTTGCTCATCGAATGGTTGATTGAGTATAGCGCTTTGGACCGCTGGCTTGAAGCCAGATATACGTAGCCAAGCATGCCTGCGTAGCAGGACGCTAGTGTTGACGGCTATGGAGGCTGTGTCTGCTGCATCTAGCGAGCAGCGGATAGATGTGTTAGTAATAACTTTTCCCCCTTGAATTAGCTCACTAGCTCTATCTTTAAATTTGTCAAGAAGATGTTGCATTATTTCCTCGAGCTCATCATAATGTGCCCTATCATAGCGTGCTAGTAAGGCTTGCGTGTTAGCAATACGCCACATGTTTGCTGCTTGTAAGGCCGTTCTTTTCCTCGACGCATCAAGGAGTTTAGATTCCTTGTCTGGTGGGGGAGCTTCACCTGATGTTTGAGAGTTAGCTCTTTTACGTGCGTTAGACACGACTAGAGATTCTAGGGGAACTGGTCCCTTTATATATGCTGGGTCAGATGGTGCAGCTTTATACTTTTTCTCAACTCTTGGGTTTATGACCCGAGTTCTGACTGGGTCTTTAAAGACCTCAGAGGCATGTTTAACCACGCCTTTGAGCATTGGCAAAGTTGCTGAGGACCTTTGTGCAGTGTCAAATGTATCTAGCAGGAAGTACTCCTCTACTGCATCGGAGTGCATGTCAACCCCGTGCTGCTCTAATCAGTAACTGGTTAAACCCCATAGTGTCTTCTGGCGGTGAAGGCCTAGAGGGGTATATGTCATCTTGGGGTACATTTGGGACGTCTGGTGTATTATAGTTGTCCCATGGGTTTGGCGAGGGTGGGTGATAATATGGCTCCTCTGGGTTAGCCCCTGTATCTGATATGTCGTCCCCATTATCATCATGTGTGCTAGATGGTGTAGGGGAGCGATGTGGTGAAATAAGGGGGGAGGGATTGGGTGCAGAAGGCGGGGAAGGCACATGCATAGGTGAGGTAGCAATGTCCTTCTTTTTTGGAGCAGAAGCTGGTGCTGGTGCCTCTGATGGTCATTTCTTTGATAATGTCAATCGACCAGTCTTAGGATCTTTTATGAGAGTCTTTTGCCTTGGGTCTGGAGTAAACAAGTCTCTTTCAGGAGTGTGACCTTTCGGCGTGGAAGCTTGTTTTAGCACCGTAGCGGCTTCTTTCGACCTTTAGTCTTTATTGGGGGGAGCCGGGGTCTTTTTCGGTTCCGAAGTCTTTTTCGGTTCTGAGGGTTTTTTCGAGTCCCATACTTTTTTTGGCTCAGACGTGTGCTTCGGCTCCGATGCCTTCTTGGGGCCGGAAGCTTTGTGCGGCTCCGAAGTTGTTTTGGGTGCCAAAGGAACTGAGTGTTTCGGCGTCAATGGCTTCGGTGCGGTGCTAGATGGTTTCTTCGGTGCCGGTGAGTGTGGGCTGGCACCGAGTGGGGGTCGACTCGAGCCAGAGTCGACCGAAGGCTTTATTGACTTCTCCACTGCTGGCGTAAAATGTAGATATTGGTGTATGGGCCTAAAAGGCGACGGTTAACTGCCTTCTTTATTGATGTATGTAGAGTGTCTCAGGCGAAGGCGCTATGGGGTCTAACGAGCTTTGGCAATCAGAGCACATCCCAAATAAATCTGCCCATGTCCACCTTGTCCATAAAAACCACTTCTCGTTTGTCTTGTCGTATGGCCCAGGCCTGGAGGAGTCGCAGCTGAGCAAAAGGTTTTTGCAAATTACCACCCAGACATCCCTCAAACTGCCAAGGTTTGATGTATAGATTTTTCGGGGCCAGGGACCCACAATGCCATGATATTTCTTCTGAAGAAAACTTCTGAGTAGAGCAGGAAGTAGCAAAGCTACTCAGGAAAGGGCTGACTTGTTCCTGCCACAACCTACTTCAAGGAAACAAGAAACAAGGGCTTCTCTAGTAATACATATAAAACTACTGAATACATGGGTGGCTTAACAATATCTGAAGGAGTCCATACACCTTCTCAGACGTACCATTATCGCTAAGGACTGAATGGAGCACCAGAATCTAAAAGGCCCACTTTTAACTCAATACGGGCATATTAAAAGGGTTTTCAAGATTCAGTGGGAGAGGCAAAAGTGCAGATCCACAACAACCAGTTTGACCTGTCACAGCAACGACCCCAAAAGCCTCAGCTGCTTTGGCTACCTCTGTTCCTGGAGTTTCCATTCCATAGTGGATCAGGCGAAAGTGCAGATCCACAACCCCTGTTTGACCTATCACAGCAACCCACCCCAAAAGCCTCTGTTTCGGCTACCTCCGCTCCTGGAGTTTCCATATAGATAACTTTTGAACCCTCCTGAGGCACAGCCGGGAGTAGCAAGGAAAACTGAGCATAACTTGTTTAAAAAACTGTAAAATTTCACTTTGTTTTTTAAATCACTCACCTTCCCTGTCACACAACTACAGTGTGCAGGCACCCCTTCCTGCTGAAAAACGAGCACTGGTAAGGGCAAAATCGCCGTTTTCCCGCCAACTTCATTCCCCTCTCCCTGACTGGGACACGCCCACTTCGAGGCCACGCCCCTTGCATTGTTCCCTCCCTACAAATATGTGCATGTTCCGGAAGCGCAGCGGACGAGCGCAGCGGGCGCGACGATTGCGCGCCGAAGGCGCGCATAAGGCAAGCTCGTCTGCGCTCGTCCGCGCCGAGACCGGGCCTAGGGCCACCCCCCTATATCTCAGGCTGCAAAGCTCAAGCGTTACAGCGCTGATAACCTCCTTGGATTGAGACCCCATGGAAGGGATTGCTATCAGCATCTGCTTCACGCAGAAGACATCCCATATACTTGTCCCACCTGTCAATCAACCCTTAAACCTAAGCCGGCCCCAGACCAGACACACGAGTACTGTATGTTCTTGCTAAACTGTAGATCCCTGCCTAAACACAGGGCAGTTTGCACTGCTGCTGGAAGAACGTATGCCAGACATTGTTTTCCTGACCGAAACATGGCTGGCCACAGACTCGGACCCTGCGGTAGTCACAGCCCTTCCTCCCGGCTTCCAAATCATTCGGCAGGACCGCCCTGAGGGTAGAGGAGGAGGCTTAGCAATCATCTATAAAGACCAGTTCCTTTGTCGAGTTATCCCGGAAACCATCCCTGACTGCGAGAGCTTAGCCTTCAGCCTCGAACTCTCCCCTAACAACTGCTTCACAGGAACTTTAATCTACCGCCCCCCAGGTCCCCCCAAGCAATTCCACAATCTTCTTGCTCCGATTGTGGCTGAACGCATCAGCACTTCCTCGAACTTCACCCTGCTAGGTGATCTTAACTTTCACTTTGACTCCACAACAGATCACACGGCGACCATGCTTATAGACGTCCTAGCAGCTCTGCAACTATCCCAAATTGTCAGGTCTCCAACCCACGTCAAGGGCCATTTGCTGGACCCTGTGTTCAGCAACTGTGAAGATCTGGCATCAAGTCCACCAATCCCCCTCCCATGGACTGACCATTCACTAGTCCCCTTTACCTGGACCTCATTTAAGCCCCCAACCATCAGACCCACAGTACGAATAGCCAGAGCCTGGTCCCGCCTTCCAGTAGATAAATGGACGACCAAACTCGCTAGCAGCCCTCCTCTCTATAATAAGGATCCCTGCCTAGCTAACCAGACATATGAAGACTGAATCACTCAAACCCTTGATAACTCTCTTCCCAAAAGAAAAACCACACTAAAACGCTTCTACAAAACTGCACCCTGGTACTCAGAGGCCCTTAGGGCAAAGAAACGCCTATGTAGGAAAGCTGAAAGGAAATGGCGTCTGGACTTCTCACCAATGGAAAAAACTCAATATCGAACGCTACTTAAAGAGTATAAAGAAGAAATCAAAGTCACTCAAGCTGCATATTTCTCTAACAAAATCATTTTAGCCAAATCAAAACCAAAGGAGATCTTCCAAATTGTAAAAAATCTCACGAAGTTACCACCGAGCCTGCCTGAGACCAAATCCTCAGAACATTGCAACAAAGTGGCAGACTTTTTCCATCAAAAAGTCAACAAAATGTATGCCTCCTTCCCCCCCTTGGCCACCTCCGTCCCAGCCTTGACTAACACAATCTTGGCACACCCTTCCCCACAGCCTCCTTCCACACTGGACCACTTCCCCCCCCTTGATCTGGTGTCCCTGGAATCTGTGGCCCGGAAAGTTAAATCTGGCTCCCCCAATGACCCAGCTCCACCAGACATTATAATGTCGGCATCTCAGGTCACTTTGCCCATCATAATGAACCTCCTGAATGCTTCTATCTCCTCCGGCACGGTCCCGCCTGGATGGAAACGGGCCATGGTTCAAGCCCTGCTGAAGAAACCCAGCCTGGACCCCTCAGACTTCAGCAACTACCGGCCAATCTCCCTACTCCCCTGGCTGAGTAAAGTTTTGGAGAAATACATTAACGGCCAACTGGTCACTTTTCTTGAAAACAACCAACTGTTAGATCCCACCCAGACAGGCTTCAGACCCAAGCACGGAACTGAGACCGCCCTCCTCATGGTCACCGAGGAATCCAGAAAAATCCTGGACCAAGGGGGATCAGTGGCAGTGATCCTCCTTGACCTCAGCGCGGCCTTTGACACGGTCAGCCATGACATCTTGCTGAACCGTCTGTTTAGTATTGGCATCAAGCACAAGGCATGGCTATGGTTCGAGTTCTTCCTGAAAGACAGATCCTTTCAGGTATTCGACGGTGAATCAGTGTCCACTAGCAGACCATTAAGGTGCGGGGTCCCACAAGGCTCCTCTTTAAGCCCTGCGCTATTCAACATTTATATGAGGCCACTGGCTGAGGTTGTCCGTCCGTTTGGAGTTAAGATCATTTCCTATGCGGACGACACCCAGCTGGTGGTCTCATTGGCGCAGGAGGCCAACATGCCTATGAGTGGAGGACTCAGTAAGTGTCTTGAGGAGGTAAAGAGCTGGATGTCCTCCTCATCACTCAAACTAAATGGGGACAAGACAGAGCTGATGCTTCTGGGCCCCGCTGATCCAAGCTTCTTCAACTCCCTGTGGCCACCCTGTCTGGGCACTCCCCCAGCACCTAAGGATAACATCAGGAGTCTTGGGGTGTGGCTGGACAAATCCCTGTCATTTGATATACAAGCTACCAAACTTTCGGCTACCTGCTTTGGCCTTCTTAGGATGCTTAAAAAAGTTCTTCATCTTTTACCCATGGAGGATAAGCAGGTAGCCATCCAGGGTCTGATCCAATCCCGCCTGGATTTTAACAACATCCTGTACCTCGCTGCGCCAGACTACACACTGCGGAGACTTCAAACAGTGCAGAACTGTGCAGCACGGACACTGCTCCAGCTCCCACGTCGGCAATCTGTCAGAGCTGGCCTGACCAGTCTACACTGGCTGCCAGTACGCCAAAGAATCCACTTCAAAGCCATGTGTATCGCCCACCAGGCTTTCTGGAACAGAGGCCCTATGATCACCCGCGACCTAGTCTCCCACTACCATCCAAGCAGAAACCTCCGTTCAAACCAGACCTTTATGGCTATCGCACCCAGAATAAAAAGAGCCAGATCAGGCGGTAGGACCTTCGCCCATAACGCTTCCAAGCTGTGGAACGCCCTTTCTCTTCATCTGAGAGCTGACCCCAATCTCTCCTCATTCCGGAAACAGCTCGACACTTCTTTTCAACTCCTCACAGTAATCCCTGCTAACTTTCCCTGCCTCTGCCCAAAACATCTGTTGGTTCCTTAGCGCTTGGACGCCCCCGGGCAACAATCGCGCTCTATAAATCCACATACAAATACAAATACAAATATGATGATCTACTCAGTCAACATCTTTCTCATGGTGCAGTGCCCCCTCTTACTTCAGGGGTAACATTGTTACTTCCAAAGCCTTAATCTTCCATGATTCCAGGTGAACGTCAAGAGGTCAGCCTATACATCCCCTCAGGTCGTGGAGTTCCTTGTTTGAGACTGGCAGCTCCGTTTTCACTATTTTGGGATCAAAAATTGATTGGAAGCAGATGAATCCATGAACAAGTGTCAAATTAAGAGGTTATGAAATGAAGAGTTTATGCCTCAATTATATTTATTGCTAAATATCCAACAATAAAATAGAGTCATGTAATGCACTTTATTTGTTTAGCGGTTTGTTTTTCCCAGCTCTGTTCTGAAGTCTATAAATACGGAATTCTAGAGTTGCTCAAGACAAACTTTGAGGGCAAGCTCCATTGGTTGAGAGCTCACACTTTAGAGCTCTATGAAAAGTACAGTAGCCGCATGCCAGAAAATCCATTACATTAATATATTTTACACACTTTTCTATACTTCTGCTGACACTAACTATAGCAAACACAACTATTCTACATTCTACACCTCAGCTTCTCATGCATCACAGGAGGAATTTCAGACATATCTCGACACACTTGGATTATTGTGGTTGGGCACGGGTGAAAGAGCCTATCTGGATGAGCCATTCACGATAGAGGATATTAAACAGCTCATAAATAGTATTCCCCCCGCCAAGGCCCCGGGCTATGATGGCATGACAGCAGCATTTTACAAGTCCTATTCAGATCAACTAGCGCCTCAACTTCTGGCAGTTTATGAAGAGGCGCAAGAGAGCTTGGAAAATTTACTCCCACAATGAGGGAAGCTATAATTTTATCATCGCTAAAACCCGGAAAAGCCCCCAATGACAGACTCCTGCAGGCCTCTTTCGCTACTTAATATTGATACTAAAATTTATGCCAAGTTGTTCGCTAATAGATTACAACCACTTCTACCCCTGATCGCTAGACCGGACCAATCTGGCTTTATTTCAGGCAGGTCCACATTACATAATCACCGCACCTGGTTTTCGGTACTATATTATCTTAACCCTCAATACCCAGCACTGGTGGCGCTACCAAAGCGTTCGACTCGCTGGAGTGGAGTTTTTGTTTACTATCCTCGCTAGGCTGGGCCTT
Source organism: Lissotriton helveticus (assembly GCF_964261635.1). Classification (NCBI taxonomy): domain Eukaryota; kingdom Metazoa; phylum Chordata; class Amphibia; order Caudata; family Salamandridae; genus Lissotriton; species Lissotriton helveticus. The sequence goes on from NC_136065.1 coordinate 2,143,108,516, forward strand.
AGCCCATCCTTCATAAGACAAATAAAACTACTCTATACCTTGCCCACTGCGAGACTCTGCCTGAACGGTCTAATCTCCCCCACTAACTATCACTAGAGGCACGAGGCAGGAATGCCCGCTATCCCCTCTACTGTTTGCCATAGCCATGGAGGCATTAGGGGCGGCGCTCCGGTAACACCATGCAGAAAGAGTTCTCGGCTTCACCGCCCGGGGTATTATTGTTCCGTTTTACGTGGATGACATTACCCTATATCTCAATAACCCAGAGGTCAGTTTAAACCCAGTAATTCAGGAGATTCTAAAATTTGGAAGGCTTAGTATTCAAATCAATTGGTCAAAATCAGTGTTATCTCCGCTGACAGACTCCAAGCAGCCCCATAAACTAGATTATCCCCCATTCACTGGGCAGATGGCCAAATACGATATCTGGGTATTCGACTTAGCGCTAAGGTGCAAGAATTCTGGGACGATAACTACGGCAGGGTGGTGTCCTGGCTGGAGAGCAAAATAAAGATTTGGTCCAGACTCCACCCTATTCGTAGCAGGGCATATAGCAATTGCTAAAATGTTAGTCCTTCCTAAATTTTTATACCCATTTGTTAATCTTCCCTTACTGCTCACTCAGGCTTTTTTCAAGATCATGCGCTCCCTGTTGATTTCGCCGGTGTGGGCCGGTAAACAAGCAAGGATCTTGGGAGTTGTTGACCCTACCACCAGCTCAGGGCGGTCTGGGAGCGCCGGATATCCAACTCTATGCATACTGCGCTCAGGCGTAATTCCTCCATCACTGGGTTCACCCTACACCGTTCCAGCCACATCTGGCAGTTGAGTTGGACAGGGTGGCCCCAATCCCACTTTCAGTCGTAATATACAAGAGATTCACAAGATCACGTGATGAGATAGACACTGTCGAAGCACTGCGATGGAGCTGGGACGGTCTAAAGAAGAGAGCCTGTGTTGAAGTCCTGTTTGCCCCCTCGGTCCGGCTGGCACAAAACCCCCAATTGCCGATAATGGAGGATAGGGGTACTGTTGCTCTGGCACAAAAGCTAGGCATAAATACATTCCCAGATTTATACTCGGATGACACCTTTCGCTCTCCCCCGGAGGAAATATCAGGAGTTACACCCTCCTTTTCTGCTACCTTTTTATATCACTGTGTTAAAGCTACATGCCGCCAACTTCACGCTACCTTCCCCAAATCACCACCCACTCTGCAGGCCCTGGAACAAATACTAACCAATTCCTCTCCACGGAGACTCAACCAGGTTATATAGCTCAATGCAGACAAATAGTCCAATATTGAAGCCTAAGTCACTCCAGAGCTGGAATATAGATCTAAATCCAACAATCTCAAAGGAACAGTGGAAATTCAGCTGTGATCAGTTAAGGATGCAAGGCCAGATTTATAAATTGCAGTTGATTCACTTTAAATATTTGCACAGATATTTCCACAACCCCTGCCCAACGACATCGTATGGGTCTGAGGCACACTTCAGAATGCTGGAGATGCAAAAAGGATCCAGCGACGTTCTTACATGTAGCCTGGTCCTGACCTCTCATAGCTAATTATTGGATAGAAATATTCATATTGGGAATATTATTAGTGTACAGAAAACTCCCTCTCCGTTGATTGGACTTCTGGGCTATGTGAAAGAGACTCCTGCAAGCGTCAGGAAATTACCTGGTATGTTATTATTACTATGGATACTCAGGGTATCCATACATTGGAGGAAACTAAGTGCCCCAACAACTAAAGAATGGTTAAAAGATGTCGCATTTTGCCAAACCCAACTGTCCACATTTCGGGAGCTCATGCCCACAGGGTCTCGGCCAAAGATATGTTTGAGCCCGTTTTAGATTAGATGAGAATACAACAACAAGATCAACCAGAGATTGAATTGTCTGGGACAGTAGTCACTTGCAATAACCCCCCCTCCACAGCCTCAGGAAGTTACGGTTGCAGTCTAGTTAAACCAAGTGGGTCAGTGGTAGATAATAGTACGGTCTGGGGGTCACGATAGGCTCGAAATGTGGGATGTCGGAATTATGCTGTTGTACTGATTGACTTGCCGGGAGGATGTCCCAAGAGGGGGTGGGGGGGGAATGTTATTGTTATGTTGGAAGTAGCATGTGCACATTCTGAAGATTATGTATAAATGTTTCATCCTGTTATTGTATAACTTGAGAAATTCAAATAAAAAAACTAAAAACTATAGCAAACACAATATGATTATGGAAGGAGTGCTGAAACTTTTTAACCACTCATCCCCAGTCAAGACACCTGGGTTTAATCCTTTGTTCCTTTGCTCACCACGCCACCCCAGACACATACAAATCAGTATTGACCCTGTGCCCCATGGGAACAGTCCAGCATGAACAGCCAGCCCAGGTCCTCCCAACAACAACAAGCATCCTAGGACTGGTGACAGGACAGTAGTGGAAATTGTGCTTTCATTGTTTTGCTTCCTTTGCCGGAACCCAGATTCTACTTGAGAGAGATTATATCTGAACACCTAAGGCCATATGTATATATTTAGCTGCATTACTCTTTTCCTGAGCGGATGTTAAAGTGGAGGAAAAGTCAGTGGTTAAGTGGAGCACAAATAAACCTTTAAACATGTAGTCCTCTTCATAGGTTTTTACGCCATTGCTTGCAGAAAGAATGATAAACAGTCGAGCAATTTCCCTTTTTCCCCGAAATGCTACACAAAAAGGGGTGTGACATGACGTTCAAGAACCATGGCCCTCTGAGCTGCAGCTCCCACCCATGACAGACTATAATAGCTAAGATCCTGCCTGCTTGAGGAACCCGAGGACCCCAGATACTCCTTTAGGTGGGGGCAGAGGGGAGAAAGCGGTGACTGGCTCTGGTGGGCTCGAAGCAACCTGAAGGGATGACAAGTGGTGGTGCAGAGGCTCTGCTGCGACAAGATGGCGAACTATGGGACTTCTTCAGAGACATCCCTATCCCTAGTCTAGATGGGGAGGACGGGAAGAAATTGGATCAAGAGTTAGAAGGGGTGGAAGTGGATGAGGCTATATGGTACTTCACATCGGGTATACCGCCATGTCCTAATGGGCACCTGCCCAAATTCACTAAAAGTTTAAAAGGCACACTCAGTGGGCCACTATTCCAGATGTATGCTGATGCACCGCAGGATTGTAGATTCCCATGAGACGTCTGGACTGCCAAAACGGTCCTTATCCCCGAAAGTGGCAGGTCTACAGAGGACTGTGCCTCCTATAGTCCCATCTCACTATTGAGCATAGATGTCAAAATCTTGGCAAAAGTATCGGTCAATAGTTAAATTCGGCTTTATGCCCCACAGATCCCCTCACCAAAATCTCCGAAGTTTTTATGGGGTCATAGCCAAGAAGCAGTCAATAAGGGAACCTGTGGTGATTTTTACCTCTTGATGTAAAAAAGGCATTTTAATTCACTTGAATGGTCGCACTTGACGGCTATGTGTTACACTCACTAAGGTGTTTCTCTAAGTGTGAGAGGGGGGATTCCCTTCTCATATATGCGCTTAGATTTTGCAGCCAATGCTTCCAGGAGTGAAGCAGTAAGGGGTTGACCAGCTTTTCTGGTCAGAGCCTGCCTTGTACCTGTTGCACCGTCCTCGTACTCCGGTGAGTGTAACACATAGCCTGGATTACACTCCTTATTAACCTGCACTACACTCTATTTTAAAAAGGTCCTGAGGAAAGCCAGATTTAGTTTAAGGCACTGGCTGAAACATGTCGACCAACTGATGGATGTAGGAGGTAGTAACCCGCCTCCCTTAAACATCCCCAAGCCTTATTTTAACCGCTGACGGGGGCCCAGTTATTAAAATTTAATTTACCCTCGGGTACTGGGACCCTCGCCAAGCCGTTTTAACTCACACTTCATTTTACACCTCACACTGCACTCTCAGTAAAATACCAGCTCCGCTGTAATCAGGCGTCGCAGCACACCCGGGACACATTAGGTGTCACTGGGGGGGCCCGATGATGAAGCATGCCACCAACCAGGTTGGTGGGTGAGGGCTTCATGAACTCACCAACGAGGTGCCCATGACAAATCTAATCAGAGTCCTAACAATATTGGTCATATTTAAGCTAGTCTCTTTTGATAACACAGATTTAAAATGATATCACTGGGAATTACAGTTGTAGGTGGTAAATGACTGGGAGTTCTTGTTTTTTGCCTTTTCTGCTAAGAGTGTTAGTGCTGTTAGGTTCGTTAACGTTCCCATCCCAGCCCCAAGCCCTGTTCGAAACCCCAGGATAAGCTTGTTCTCATCTGTCCATGACCTAAGGTGGTCCACTAGACAAGAAGCGTAGAGCTTAGACTATATCTCTATTAAGGCTATAGTCCTATAATTTGTTGGTATGAAGGATTTCCACTTTTAAAAATAGTTTGAAAGATGTTACCTTTGCATGAGTCGAGGATTCAGTTTGTATGGCTCATTAAACAGAGGAGCAAAGTCGTGGGCCCAATATGTCATGTTTCCTTTAAATAGTGCATTGGGGATTCCGTTCAGTCCTGCTGCGCCTTCTGGCTTTAGTTCCTTTATGATTTTTATCAATTGATCTATGTCCACTATTATTGACGTGTTGGTATTGCAGGGCATATTGTTCACATTATTCTTTTCATGATCCACATTGTCTATCTACGTTTCTACGAATGAGTCTACTTGCGTTTAAGCTCTACTCCTGAGCTGTCCTTAGTTACTTCGAGATTGGGATCAGCATACAATTCTTGGACGGGGGCTTCCCAAAAGGCTGCATTTAGCCCTGCATTTTGTTGTCTGATTGACAATCCTTTTATCAACTGCCGAAATTATTTGCTGTTCGATTGTTTACTTGCCATCAAGAGTTTATCGACAACTCAATGTGAAATCTTGTTTTTATTTTCCAACAGTTTTTCTTATATTGAGTTCTTAATTATTGTAATTTTTTTTATCCGGTTGAATCCCTTGTTTTAACTGCTTTGTGATTTTCCTATTTTCTGCAATAACAGCTTGTGCTTCATGTACGACCAAGAAGGACTTTTGCTTTAGAATTAGACACATTATGCTGGAGGGTGAGCAAGGGAGGAGCAAATGGTTTTACTGGCTGTGCCAATAACCAGGCTGCTCCTAACACAGGCATGAATCGACTCTCTCCCAATAGCCAGGCTGCTCCTCACAAGCGTGAATCGACTCTCTCCCAATAGCCAGGCTGCTCCTCACAAGCGTGAATCGACTCTCTCCCAATAGCCAGGCTGCTCCTCACAAGCGTGAATCTACTCTCTCCCAATAGAGAAACTACTGCTAATACAAGCATGAATCAACTCTGCCAATAGCCAGGATGCTCCTAACACAAGCATGAATCGACTCTCTCCCAATAGCCAGGCTGCTCCTAACACAAGCATGAATCGACTCTCTCCCAATAGCCAGGCTGCTCCTCACAAGCGTGAATCTACTCTCTCCCAATAGAGAAACTACTGCTAATACAAGCATGAATCAACTCTGCCAATAGCCAGGATGCTCCTAACACAAGCATGAATCGACTCTCTCCCAATAGCCAGGCTGCTCCTAACACAAGCATGAATCGACTCTCTCCCAATAGCCAGGCTGCTCCTCACAAGCGTGAATCTACTCTCTCCCAATAGAGAAACTACTGCTAATACAAGCATGAATCAACTCTGCCAATAGCCAGGATGCTCCTAACACAAGCATGAATCGACTCTCTCCCAATAGCCAGGCTGCTCCTAACACAAGCATGAATCGACTCTCTCCAAATAGCCAGGCTGATCCTAACACGAGCATGAATCGACTCTCTCCCAATAGCCAGGCTGCTCCTAACACAAGCATGAATCGACTCTCTCCAAATAGCCAGGCTGATCCTAACACGAGCATGAATCGACTCTCTCCCAATAGCCAGGCTGATCCTAACACGAGCATAAATCGACTCTCTCCCAATAGCGAGGCTGATCCTAACACGAGCATGAATCGACTCTCTCCCAATAGCCAGGCTGCTCCTCACAAGCGTGAATCTACTCTGCCAATAGCCAGGATGCTCCTAACACAAGCATGAATCGACTCTCTCCCAATAGAGAAACTACTGCTAATACAAGCATGAATCAACTCTGCCAATAGCCAGGATGCTCCTAACACAAGCATGAATCGACTCTCTCCCAATAGCCAGGCTGCTCCTAACACAAGCATGAATCGACTCTCTCCAAATAGCCAGGCTGATCCTAACACGAGCATGAATCGACTCTCTCCCAATAGCCAGGCTGCTCCTAACACGAGCATGAATCGACTCTCTCCCAATAGCCAGGCTGATCCTAACACTAGCATAAATCGACTCTCTCTCAATAGCCAGGCTGCTCCTAACACAAGCATGAATCGACTCTCTCCCAATAGCCAGGCTGATCCTAACACTAGCATAAATCGACTCTCTCCCAATAGCCAGGCTGCTCCTAACACAAGCATGAATCTACTCTCCCCCAATAGCCAGGCTGCTCCTAACACGAGCATGAATCGACTCTCTCCCAATAGCCAGGCTGATCCGAACACTAGCATAAATCGACTCTCTCCCAATAGCCAGGTTGCTCCTAACACGAGCATTAATCGGCTGTCTGCCAATAGCCAGGCTGCTCCTAACACGAGCATTAATCGGCTGTCTGCCAATAGCCAGGCTTCTCCTAACACAAGCATGAATCGACTCTCTCCCAATAGCCAGGCTGCTCCTAACACGACCATGAATCGACTCTCTCCCAATAGCCAGGCTGCTCCTAACACGAGCATTAATCGGCTGTCTGCCAATAGCCAGGCTGCTCCTAACACGAGCATGAATCGACTCTCTCCCAATAGCCAGGCTGATCCTAACACTAGCATAAATCGACTCTCTCCCAATAGCCAGGCTGCTCCTAACACGAGCATGAATCGACTCTCTCCCAATAGCCAGGCTGATCCTAACACTAGCATAAATCGACTCTCTCCCAATAGCCAGGCTGCTCCTAACACGAGCATGAATCGACTCTCTCCCAATAGCCAGGCTGCTCCTAACACGAGCATTAATAGGCTGTCTGCCAATAGCCAGGCTGCTCCTAACACGAGCATTAATCGGCTGTCTGCCAATAGCCAGGCTGCTCCTAACACGAGCATTAATCGACTCTCTCCCTATAGCCAGGCTGCTCCTAACACACGAATGAATCGACTCTCTGCCAATAGCCAGGATGCTCCTAACACAAGCATGAATCGCCTCTCTCCCAATAGCCAGGCTGCTCCTAACACAAGCATGAATCGACTCTCTCCCAATAGCCAGGCTGCTCCTAACACGAGCATGAATTGACTCTCTGCCAATAGCCAGGATGCTCCTAACACAAGCATGAATCGCCTCTCTCCAAATAGCCAGGCTGATCCTAACACGAGCATGAATCGACTCTCTCCCAATAGCCAGGCTGATCCTAACACAAGCATGAATCGACTCTCTCCCAATAGCCAGGCTGCTCCTAACACGAGCATGAATCCACTCTCTCCCAATAGCCAGGCTGATCCTAACACGAGCATGAATCGACTCTCTCCCAATAGCCAGGCTGCTCCTAACACGAGCATGAATTGACTCTCTCCCAATAGCCAGGCTGCTCTTAACACGAGCATGAATCGACTCTCTCCCAATAGCCAGGCTGCTCCTAACACGACCATGAATCGACTCTCTCCCAATAGCCAGGCTGCTCCTAACACGACCATGAATCGAATGTCTGCCAATAGAGAAACTACTGCTAATACAAGCATGAATCAACTCTGTCAATTGCCATTCTGCTACTAACGCAAGCATGAATCGACTCTGCCAATAGTCAGGCTGCTACTAACACGAGCATGAATCGACTCACTGCCAAAAGTCAGGCTCTAACTAACACAAGCATGAATCAAAAGACTGGCAATAGTCAAACTGCTACTAATAGGAGCATGAATCAACTCTGCCAATAGCCAGGCTGCTACTAACACCAGCATGTAACAACTCTGCAAATAGCCATGCTGCTAACGCATGCATGAATCAATTCTAGTGCACAGGAGACATTTTTTGGCTCACATTTTGATCAATCTCCGTGAATGTGAACACAAAACTCACCTTAAATGAATCTCTGGTTCCTCTGTAGTCCTCTTGAAGGTAGCACTGGACCAGCTGCACACTCTGCTCTTCATCCAGACCCTGAAAAAAGCAGAGAATCAGCAAACAACTAAACAGTGACAGAATGAATCCTATTTCTGAAGGGTGGCTCATCTGCATGTGCAGCAGAATACAAAAGATGTAACCCTAAAACTGGCTTGCACCGGACAGCAACTTCTAAGCTAAACTCTCCACTTAAGCAGTTTAAGTATCAGCGAGCAACTTTACATGCTATCCCAGAGCTCAACTGCCATCATCACCGCAGCCAAGCACCAACAAGCAGCTTTGCGTGTTACCCAACAGCATGCATTTGAGGCCCTAGCCTCAACCTGTGAGCTCAGATAAAAGCACTGCATTCAAGCACCAACAAGCAGCTTTATCATCCCAAAATATATACAGTACTCCAGTATTACAGCATCACTGCTATAGAACACGAGTGTACTCGACCCCAATACATAATCACCCAGACACTCCTCACCTTATCAGCAAACAGAACCCGCCACCAGCTGTCACCACATACATATGGAGTGACTGCCACCCACAAATCTCCTCATCTCTAGCCTCCAAAGGCACCTGGGCACCGTCGACTTACTAGAAACTTGCTGATGCGCAGGCCCAGCTCCTTCAGTGACGGGGCCACATTCTTGTTGTTCTTGACTTTTTCAGCAGAGCTTGAACTAAGGAGAGGGGAAAGTTAGTATCTTTTTACCTTAAAGACCTGCATACTGCAGCTACATAAATACTGAGCTTAACTAAGAAGGTGCACTGAAAAGAACTCACAGAAAAGAAGGGCAATCAATCTTAAAGAAAAGAGCATGACTCCAACTTAGAATCTCAGACATCAACACAAGGTCCAAGCCCAGTTACTGGAGCCCATTGTGGGGCACAGCCGGGAAGACTGTCTGAGAAGAATAGAGTTGTAAAAAGAACACAAACTCTCACACTCAGTGGCATGCTTAAGTGCAAAGTCTGCTCCCCGCTGCCGTCAGATATTGCTTGGGTAACTCTGGATTAAGAACGATCCACATTGGACTCATCAAGTTTCAACCCATTTCAAGATCTTCAAAAGTATTCACTCTCACAATCTCAGTCATAGAAGGTCACAGGTTGATGGCTTTGACATTTATAGTAGTTTTCTTAGAAATAAACAACTTAAGGTTTCATTTAAGAACATAATAATTAGTCCTGCAGAATAGCTGAGATCTGTTCGTGATAGCTGAAGAGAAGAAACAAGTTGACGGTTCAGACATGAAGATCCCTAATATAACTTATTTATCATGGTGAAAGTAGTGCACGGACTCTTTCACAATTGTATACATTATGTACTAGTGTCAGACTGAAACATTAGGCGAAGCTTCGGCATCAAGGCACACTATCCGTCCAGCAGAACAATTCACACCAAACTTCCCCTGAATGACACATCCAATCCCATAGGCCCACTTCAGTGCAAACCAGGAGCCCACTATGGACGCAAGCATCCTACCATAGCGAAGAGCAAATCGTGTGCAACACAACACTTTAAATAGGTAAGGATTTCATTTGTAGCTATGCGATAGTAGCAATTCGTGGCAGATTCATCTCCAGCTCTTGTTAGGTCTCGCCTGTCGATGCGCATGCGCATCGAGCAAGCGAGACTATAGGGGCTCATCCAGACTTTATCTAACTTGCAAGGAATCGTGGCGATTCCTTGCAGTGCCCGTGACTTTTAAGCTCAATGCGCATGTGCATTGAGCTTAAAAGCGCGTGCACAGCCGCCCGCATTCCTCCGACACCTTTGAAGTGAAGCTTAGCTTCACTTCAAAGGCCCGGTTCTTCACACCCACATGCCGCTCTGCCCTGCTCCGCCCCCTCCCCTGAGTCATCCTGCCTGCCCCTTCCCGCCGTGTCGCATTTCTCCTCCCCCCTCCCCTCTCTTCCCTCCGTCTTGTTGGCTTCGCTGTTTCTTTTTAGGCGCTCCGAGGCCACCCGTGCGCCATTTAACGCTATGTAAAATTAAATGTAGTTTTTAACCTGTTGCTTATGTCTGCCCGTGCCTCCTTCAGTGACTCCACCTTTTCTCTGCCTCCTTTTCACGAAAGGCACCGAAGCCCCCACAGCGCCCACCTAGCCTCATGTGTCTGCCCTGTGCACCACACGCGCCTCATTGGGCGCTATAACAATACTTTCCCCCAGAAGTATCCTCTCTTTCTCTCCTTCAGGTTAATCATTCCTCTCCTCGCTAATTATCCTCCCTCCCCGCCTCCACCTTTCTTCCCCGTTCCTTCCCTTCTTTCTCACACCCCGTATCCCGTTCCCACCTGCACTGCTTTTATTCCCTCCTCTCTCTAACGTTTTCTCTCTTCTGTCTGTCTTGGTCAGACCCTCTTTCTCATTGTTTCACACTATTCACGTCTCCCCCTCATCGCCGCTCTCCCCGCCCCGCCCCCTGCTGCGGCCGTGTCGCATTTCTCCTCCCCCCTCCCCACAGCAATGCCCTCCGTCTTGTTGAACTTGCATCTATTCCAACAACAACAAAACTTGGATATTGGCATCAGTATACTAGAAGGCATTAAGGTGATTTAGAGCCCATCAATTGCGTACAATTCGTTGGCTTCATCATCACTCTTATTTCTTATTTCCATGCTTTTGTGATTAGCGCATGCTGGTTTTATTTCCTCCTTGTGTGTTTGTCCATCCGGGGCGCAAGACAAAAGGGCTGTTTTCGTTCTTACTGTGCGTGTTCATGAGATTTTTCTGAATGTTGTTTTTGTTGTATGACAGGCATGTCTATTCGTTTTGGCTTTGCACACTCCCTCCCACACCCTTTCCCTCTGTTCATGTTGCCTTTGCCTCTCTCCTTCCTACCCTCCGTCCTTGTGGCTTTTGATCTTTTTAACGCATCTCTGCCTTTGTTACTGCTTCAATCACGCTTCACAGTAGAAAGGAATGCGCATTTCCCGGCCGCTTGCATTTCCCGGCCGCTTTTTGATTAGTGCATGCTGGTTTTATTTCCTCCTTGTGTGTTTGTCCATCCGGGGCACAAGACAAAAGGGCTGTTTTCGTTCTTACTGTGCGTGTTCATGAGATTTTTCTGAATGTTGTTTTTGTTGTATGACAGGCATGTCTATTCGTTTTGGCTTTGCACACTCCCTCCCACACCCTTTCCCTCTGTTCATGTTGCCTTTGCCTCTCTCCTTCCTACCCTCCGTCCTTGTGGCTTTTGATCCCTTTAACGCATCTCTGCCTTTGTTACTGCTTCAATCACGCTTCACAGTAGAAAGGAATGCGCATTTCCCGGCCGCTTGCATTTCCCGGCCGTTTTAAATTTCATTTTGCGGCCACTTTACTGTGTCTTAAGTTGTCTCTCTTTCTCTCAATCTGTGCCCCCTCATCTCAGCGTCTCCTTCGCCCTCCCCCCACTCACCCTCTCTTCCCACCCTCGCCCTCTCTTCTCACCCTCACCCTATCTCTAATTTTACTTTTAACTTCTCTCTGACCCCTCGTCTCCCCTTCCCGTGCCCCTTGTGCATGTCTGGCTGGTAATAATGGCTTGGCTACAGCCACTTGAAAGCTGATGTAGCCAAGCCATTATTAAATTTCAGTTTAAGTGCTCTCTCCCTGTTACGCAAACTAACAAAAGAATTATAGAGTATGAAGCTGCTGCCTGATCACAACACCAGCACTTCCTTTGTTACAAATTAAGCACTAGTAGGGCAGCTGTCACTGCGTGTTTGCAGCTATACACAAATAAAATTAGTAGCGTAGCTCCACTTTAGGTCATATTTATTTTTGGTGTGTATAAGAATACGTCCACAATCACAGGCTATGAAGCACATCAGACATTAAAACCTAGTTTCCAAACTCGTTTATTGGCATTTTTCCCCTTTAAACAACATCGCCTCCCCCATTTGAACACTTTATGTGCTCTGTGCTAGGAAGGCTAAAAAAACAAGCATTGAAAATGCAATAGGTCTCGCAATAGAAAAGTTTGACCTTTTGGTGTTGCAAATGTAGATTATTTTTTTTTGTTTATATTTTTTCAAATTATAAAAGTATTAATTTTGTTTTTTGTAAAGTGAATAGTTATAAATCTACCAAATATAGCATTAGTAAAGTTACATGTTTAGTTTTGTCCTTTTTTACATGTATTGATGTGCAAACTCACAATTTTGTGTAAAATGTTATAAATAAAGGATAGTGACTTAATGTTGTTTTTAATTTTTAATGGTAAAAGTTTTTACATGTAAAAAAGGACAAAACTAAACATGTAACTTTACTAATTCTATAAATGTAACATTTGATAGATTTATAACTATTCACTTTACAAAAAACTAAATTAATACTTTTATAATTTGAAAAAATATAAACAAAAAAAAATTACATTTGCAACACCAAAAGGTCGAACTTTTCTATTGCGAGACCTATTGCATTTTCAATGCTTGTGTCTAATGCGATCTGGTATCATCTCCCGCATTTTCAGGGTCTCCAGTCGTTTGTGTCAATAAGAATACCTATCCTACGCAGTATCATCTTGTATAGATACCAACAATGTCTACATAGTTATTCACAATTCTACTGTGCAGAAAAGGTATGTCTAAAAAGGAGCACATAAACACCTCTCTGGACAGGGAGGCTGCTCCGGCTAGCGACTGAGCTGGGGGTTTCAGACAGTGGGCCCTCATCGGGGTCTCAACACTTGGGGGCCTGATGACTGGGATGAAAATCATATTCTTCACTGACCTGCAAACGGAGTATAACCTTCATCGCATTCAATGTTACCAGTACATCTACCTCAGACACGCTCTAACATCATCTATACCCTTGAGGTACTACTGGAATACAGTCCAATAAAAGCCAAAATTATGCTAGAACCCCCTGGGGATCACAAAGTCTCCCAAATATACAAGTCTCTGATGATCAATACCCCTGGCGCCTTTAAACAACTGCACGAGGCATGGGAAGGCAACCTGGGGTCACTGACAGACAACGACTGTCGGGAGACATTGCAGTCCCTACGTGAGTGGACTATAGCGATGATTTCGGGCCGTTTAACTTGAATACCTCAATTGCACTTATGTCACCAAGGAACCTCTGTGGGAGATGGGGGTGACCGCTTCACCACACGGTCTTTGAAGTTCTCCGAAGGAAGGGAGACATCCTGCACACAGCATGGCACTCCAGTGCCCAAGAGGAGTTTTGGACGTCGGTATTGCCTTGTTTGGGAACTTGGGAACTATCCCTAGGAACTCTAGACTGGTCTAGAGTCACTGAGGGCACTAAAGGGGAGCACTACAAGGAAGCATTATAAGAGTGCACAGTTATGGCTCGGCTATATGCCGGCTAAGTGTGACAGCGTAGTCCTGGAAGGGCGCGAAAAGCCATCCCTGGAAGAGTGGCACAGAGGGACTGGGGACATTAGAGGAATTCACTTGGACCCAACACTAGGGGTGGGGAGCTAGGAGACAGTGGGAGGGCAGTCTGGGAACTGGCTGGGGTTGGCTTGGGGTGGAGTCGTACGTTTTTTTTTTGTTTTGTTTGTTTTTTTGGAGTTTTATATAGCGCGAACTAGAACCGAACCGAATCAGTTATCAGAGCGCTTTACATAGCACCAGTTACGTTACACGAGGACACACTTTCATTTTTTTAGGCACGGGGAGATTAAGTGATTTGCCCAGAATCACAGGAGGTTTTGGCGTCATTACCGAGACTCGAACCCAGATCCCCAGGTCCGAGGTCGAGCGCCCTAGCCGTTAGGCCAACCCCTCTAAAAGTTAACTTTTTTGCTGGACCGAGATAACCGTGTGGGGCAAACTAAATGGTTTGTTACGTGGCAAAACACAGTTGTTAATTGTAATTTACCCAGACCACTGTAGCATGTCAGTGACCGTTTGCACCTTTTACTGTTGTGATATAAAAGGCAATAACATCTTTTATTTAAACAAGCATTTGCAATGCAATAGGTCTTGCAATTGGGAGAGTTAGAGCTATTCGCATTGTACATGACAATGCCTTTACCCATGTTTTGTGGTTTAGAGGGGAGTGGATGCATGTGGTGTGGAGTGGAATTATGTGGGTAGTATTGGAATTGTTAGTTGTGGAGTTGTGTGATGTGGAATTGTGTGTTGGACAGTGTGTTTGTGTAGCGGAATTATGTGGCATGGTGAGTAGATAGGCGTGAGAGCTTCACAGAACAGATAGAAAGGAAGATAGAGAGGGATAAGTAGTTTGTGCAGGAAGTGGTGAAGGAACTCCGGAATGAGGAGAAGGAGTAAGTGAGAAAGAGAGAAAGAAGGAGAGAGCAGGTGACAGACGTATAAAGAGGGTGCACTTGTGTACGCAAGAGACCCCCCAAAAAGAGGAGGAGTGTGTGGGTTTGAGAGACGGAAATGTTGAAAAGGTACGGGAAAGAAACTTTGTTCGAAAACCTGAAGTTAATGATATGGGAGAGGCGGGAACAGTGCATGAGAGAGAGAGAGGGGTGAGAGAGAGAGCAAGAGATAGAGATAGAGGGACAAGTGAGAGGGGCACCCAAAGGTGGGGGGGGGAGTCTACAGCTGTACCAGTGCACAGCATGAGGAGGTAAAGGAAGGTAGTATGTGTAAGCAGATAGTATAGACAGAGTGTGAGAGAGGGATGAGAGGGGTAGTGGGAGGGAGAGATGAGGGGGTAGGGAGAGATGAGGGGGGAGTGGTAGGGAGAGATGAGGGGGGAGTGGGAGGGATGAGGGGGGAGTGGGAGGGAGAGATGAGGGGGAGTGGGAGGGAGGGATGAGGGGGGAGTGGGAGGGAGAGATGAGGGGGAGTGGGAGGGAGGGATGAGGGGGGAGTGGGAGGGAGAGATGAGGGGGAGTGGGAGGGAGGGATGAGGGGGGAGTGGGAGGGAGAGATGAGGGGGAGTGGGAGGGGGAGGGAGACAGGAGAGTGGGAGGGAGAGAGGAGAGTGGGAGGGAGAGAGGAGAGGGGGAGGGAGAGAGGAGAGGGGGAGGGAGAGAGGAGAGGCGGAGGGGGAGGGGGAGAGGAGAGGGGGAGAGGGAGGGAGAGGAGAGGGGGAGGGAGAGATAAGAGGGGTAGTGGGAGGGAGAGATGAGGGGGGAGTGGGAGGGATGAGGGGGGAGTGGGAGGGAGAGATGAGGGGGAGTGGGAGGGAGGGATGAGGGGGGAGTGGGAGGGAGAGATGAGGGGGAGTGGGAGGGAGGGATGAGGGGGGAGTGGGAGGGAGAGATGAGGGGGAGTGGGAGGGAGAGATGAGGGGGAGTGGGAGGGAGGGATGAGGGGGGAGTGGGAGGGAGAGATGAGGGGGAGTGGGAGGGGGAGGGAGAGAGGAGAGTGGGAGGGAGAGAGGAGAGTGGGAGGGAGAGAGGAGAGGGGGAGGGAGAGAGGAGAGGGGGAGGGAGAGAGGAGAGGCGGAGGGGGAGGGGGAGAGGAGAGGGGGAGAGGGAGGGAGAGGAGAGGGGGAGGGAGAGATAAGAGGGGTAGTGGGAGGGAGAGATGAGGGGGTAGGGAGAGATGAGGGGGGAGTGGGAAGGAGGGATGAGGGGGTAGGGAGAGATGAGGGGGGAGTGGGAGGGAGGGATGAGGGGGGAGTGGGAGGGAGAGAGGAGAGTGGGAGGGAGAGAGGAGAGTGGGAGGGAGAGAGGAGAGGGGGAGGGAGAGAGGAGAGGGGGAGCGGGAGGGAGAGGGGGAGGGAGAGATAAGAGGGGTAGTGGGAGGGAGAGATGAGGGGGTAGGGAGAGATAAGAGAGGTAGTGGGAAGGAGAGATGGGGAAGTGAGAGGGATAGTGTGAGGCAAAGGGAGAAGGGTAGTGTGAGGCAGAGATAAGAGGGGTAGTGGGAGGGAGAGATGGGGGATTGGGAGGGAGAGATGAGAGGGGTATTGGGAGTGTGAGGGAGAGATGATTGGGTTGGTGAAGGTGCGAGGGAGAGATGTAATTTATTGTAAACAAGCAATGTCGTTACGAAAAAGAGCCAATATCCTCACCAGATGCACCATGATGTACCATACTACCACAAATGAATGTGTAATGAAACCGGTGATCGTGCAACGCGCTCCAATAGCTACGGGTCGAAATTGCGCTGTAAAAAAGTACTAAAAAAGAATGTTACCATTATAAGTTACTCTCTCGGCTGCCATGTAAAGGGACAACCCTCTTCTCCATTCCTCTATTCCTAGCGACTACGGCGACCCCCAGTACTTTGCTATATCTCTTTTCGCTACCACTAGTGCTAGTACCAGGAAGGTGAGGAGTGGACGCGGTAGGTCCACGTCATTGGTCATACCCAGTAGTGCCAGCTTGGGTTCCTGTTGAAGCGGGACCCCCAAAACCTCCCCTAGTTCTGTGAAGATGTGCGTCCAGTAATATTGTATCATGTCGCATGTCCATACGGTGTGAAAAAAGTCTCCATCATTTTGGCGGCATCTAAGACATTTTGTGTCTTCTATTTTCCCCATTCTATGGAGTCGCACCCTATCGTAATAGGTTCTGTGAAGCACATTAAATTGAATAAGGCGTAGTCTGGACTTAATTGCCACCTCCCGTGGATGCATTAGTACTATGACCCAGTCTAGGTCATCCATGCCTCCCACCTCCGTTTCCCATGTCTGTCTAAGCTTCGCCAGATCACCTAGCATATTTTTAGTTAAGGTTTTGTATGTGAGGGAGACCGCCTTCCCTTGGATTCGTTCTTGGAGGAGCCATCCCTCCAGAGGTGCATATTCTGGGATGTCGCTTAGTTGGATATTCTGGGCCTTCCAAGCATGTCGCAGCTGCGTATATTTAAAGAGCTGTGAGTGATGAAGCCCAAATCCCGACTTTAGAACCATAAAGGATTTCAGTTCCCCTTTGGCAATCACGTCCCCTATGGTGGAAATACCTATGTCATCCCATCTGCGGAAGCCACGTAGTTTATTTAGCTCTGTTAACCACTGACAGTGCCATAGCAGTGTTTGCCGGGTGGGCTTCTTCTCCCATCCCATGCGTTTTGTGGCCTGAGTCCATGCAAGTAGCGCAATAACCGTCGCTGGGAGGAGCGGTTCCCGCCTGGTGCCCCCATAAAAGATAATATAATAAGTTCTGTGGTGACATTTTAAGCCTTTCTAGGGCATAAGTGGGATGATCTGCCGGGGCATGTAGCCAATCGTTAATCGGTGCCATGTGTTCCGCCCAGTAGTAGGCCTCCAGGTTAGGGAGTGAGATCCTCCCACTGTATTGGTGTCTTTGGAGAGTAGTCAGGGCCACTCTAGGTTGCTTACCTAGCCGGAGAAAAGCTCTCAGATCCGAGTGAATTTTAGCTATCAACGTTGCCGGAAGCGGATAGTATTAGTTTTGTAGGGCATATAGATACTTGGGTAGGATAATCATCCTATACATGGCCGCTCGACCTAGAAGTGTAAGTGGGAGCTGTCTCCAGCGGTCCATATCCGCCATGGAATTCATTATGATCCGCTCCAAGTTTTTTTGGAATGATAGTGTCTTATCAAGAGTGATGTATATCCCAAGATATTGGAAGCCCTCCACCGTCGTCAGCAGTTGCCCCGGCAGCCTCCCCCAGCGGCCTCGTCCCCCCGGGTCATACAAGATCGATTTCTGCCAATTTATTGTGTATCCAGCTTGCCCACGGTATTGCTCTAATTCCCGGAATAGCTCCGGGACAGTGGTCTCTGGTTTTGTGATATACAAGAGTATATCATCCGCATAGAGGGATATCTTTTCTTGTGCGGGGTCCGTGTCAATTCTCCTAAAGCCGGAGATGCCTGCATTTTGTCGGATCTTGGCTGCAAGTATCTCAATAGTGAGTGCAAAGAGGAGGGGGGACAGAGGGCAGCCCTGACGGGTCCCTCTCTGGATCTAGAATTCACGCGACAACCTCCCATTCACCCTCACCCTGGCTCTTGGTGCAGTGTAGAGGAGCTGGACCCACCTCTGGAACTTAGGGCCAAAACCAAACTTTTGCAAAACAGCATATAGAAACGGCCAGTGAACCGCGTCGAAGGCTTTTTCAGCGCCAAGGGAGAGAAACCAGTGTGGTTCTTCTCTTCCCCGCACTTCCTGCAGCCAATTGTGGGTACGTCCAAGGTTTAGTCTAGTTGCTCTGACCAGCAGAAAACCTGTTTGGTCCAGATGTACAAGGTCTGGGATCACCGACCTCAGGAGGAGCGCCAAGATAGTCGCTAGGAGTTTCACCTCCGTCTTCAGGAGGGAAATGGGGCGGTAGGACGCACAGTCCTCTCGCGGTTTACCCTCTTTATGTATTGGGACGATTGTCGCCAGGGAGAGGTCTGGGGGAGCCCCCCCTCCTGGTAGGCCCCGGCGAAGAGACCCTTCAAGTGGCGAGCCAATAGGTTCGCCGTACGCTTAAAAAACTCTGCCGGGTAACCGTTCGGTCCTGGTGTTTTACCCGGTCTCAATCTGGCTAAGGCTCCCGAGATGTCATCTACTGTGATTTCGGCCTCCAACGCCAGAAGGGCCTCAGGAGACAGCAGGGGCAGGTCCGTCTGCGCCATATATTGTAGTGCTTCCTCACATGTCCCCAGATCCCTGGCTGCGTGGAAGATTTCATAATGTGCAGCGAATGTCTCAGCAATTTGTGCATCAGAACTAACAATCATTCCATCTGCATTCCTAATGTGATCCACCCATCTAGTCGCACGCTCCTTTTTACTTAGCCACACTAGTAGTTTGCCTGACTTATCCCGAACGTCATAAAGGCAGTGGAGGGTGGCTAGGGATTGAGTTTTAGCCTCATTAGTCACCAATTCCCTATATTGTTCCTGGGCATCTGTGAGAAGTTGGCCTGATATATAATGTTCACTATTCTAGTGAACACTTTGTATCAGTCCAAACAACCCTTATTGATGTTTGGTTGTAAGTCAACCTGATAGACCAGCTATCCTAGTAGCGTGGATACGTGCAGTCTTTAGGCTAAACTCTAGAGGGCGTGTTAAGCCAGCTGTTTTACCATCACATTTACCCCTTGAACACCAAGTGAAAGGACACCACACAAGTTGTTAGGAAAATAAACAGATATTTATTTATAACAAGACTACCCTGGCTCTTTATGAGTCAGGGAGCTAAGCACACAACAAAACTCTTACGAAAATACTTTAAGTCGCACAAATTACACAAATGCCCGAGGGGCACGAAAAACCATATACTATACAAGTGGAATGCGAAATTACTAGCAGGTAAGTACTACTCTCATGGACTTTAGAAACGCTAGGCCTACAATGCTGAACCCTTAGATTAGAAGCAGGAGGCCTAGGGACGTCGTGTGCAGAGTGGGAACTCTCACGCGTAATGCGGGACAAAGTCTATGGATCCTAGTAAATGCAAAAGTTAGTGTTCTCGGGCGAACCCGACTAGGTAGGTCAAAAACGAAAGTGGATCTAGACACTTAGAGAGTTGGTCTACGCTGGAGCACCGGGGTACTTGGTTTACCTAGCCCAGGGGCTGCGGCTGCATAGGGTTCAAATGTCGTCGGATTTCTTCGTTGATGAACCAGGAGCCTGAAGTAAAAGTTGCTGGCAGGCGACCAGTGAAGATGTTCCGGGCTGATCCAAGGACTGGATCAGTTGAAGAAGAGTACCTGTAAGCAGAGGGGACCAAGTTCTGAATCACTAGCCAGTGATTAGGTGGGCACCAGGATGGCACCGGACGAGGTCACTCAGCCAGGTGAAGAGGTGACACTGGATTCTGCTGCTGCACGGACCAGGGCGCTGATGTCGACCAGGCTGGAGGTCTGCGAGCTGTCCCACGTCGGATGTCTGCTGCTGGCGATGCTGGATCCGGTGAAGGAGGCAACAAGCCTTGGCTAAGGCAAGCCCACGCGGTGACACAAAATGGCGTCTGGGGTGGACCAGGAGGGTCCTAGGAAGTTCCCCTTCAAGAGGAGACAAGGGCCAGTCCAGAGGAGCTAGACCAGCGGTGAAACAAACGTAGGACGTCGTCTGGAGGGTCACTAGCCAACGGGCAAGTGACCTGGACAACGCGGTGAGCAGCAAAGAGCAGAAGGGCCCCACGCAGATCTCATGGATGCAAGGGGGCTGAACTTCGGTGCTGGAGCTGCTCAGGGTCGGGGCTTCTTTTACCCCAAAGCACTCAGTCGAGGGTCACTCGGTGGTCGTGCTGGACAAGCGTCGTGCAGTCTTGAAGATGGCCGGTCCCTCGAGGTCTCGTCACACCCACGAATCTCAGCTGGGCTGATGATGCAGGTAGAGGTCAGAGGTGCCAGGGAAGCCGGTTCTCGTCGAGCTGGGCAGTCTTGATCCGGAGGAGAGACTTACAGCAGACCGCGATACTTGGGTGGTGCCTGCTGCTGCAGGGTGACTACTCCTTAGTCACAAGGGAGAAATCTTAGGAAGAAGTCTTGAGTTCCTTTCGTGGAAAGTAGTTTCAGGATTCAAAGATGATCTGATTTGGAAGGGGGCCTGCTCCTACCTTTATCCTGGGAAAGGGGGCTGGCACGCGACTAAGTCCTGCCCTATGGGTGGGACTAGGAGGGGGGTGGTTACACCCCTCTCCTTTGGCTGGCTTTTCCCCAGCTCAGGGGCTGGAGTGCCCCTGGAACTGGTTCAAGCCGGCCTATGCACAGTGAGCACCGGGGTGCCACTTGCAGTCTCCATCCGCTAAAGCCCTGCCTACCTGGGATACACAAAATCCTGTCTGGGATGGTGCTGGCACCGCCCCTGACAGGAAACCCTTTGTCCAGGCCTCCGTTGCTGGAAGGACTTCCAGCAGCAGGAGGGCAGACTTGTGTCTGTGGTGGCAGCATCCATTTTGTGGAGCTGAGGCTTGAGTTAACGTTAACCGGGGTTACAGCTATATACATGTTGTGTCCCTCTAGAAGGGTGGAATGCTAACCCCGTCGCCAGAATTGGCGAGGGGTTAGTATTCCAATTCGTATGACACCTTACTCGACATGTTTTGATAAAGCGATACCAGAGTTGGCATATAACCGCGAGGATTATAATGCACTTAAGAGTATATGGTATGCGTTATCATGGAACAGCTATTAGGACTTGGTTCCGCAAGCTGCAAACGGGCTCAGCTCATGCCAGAGCACCATCTCACATGATTCCAAGCACTCTGCCTTCAGGATTGTTAAGGCCTGCCATAGGAGTGACTGATAGGAATACATGTGTCCATTTTAGGGTTAGATATAGGTATACTATATCTAAAGCAAAGGGTGATTACACCACCTTGCCCCAGCTGTCGTGCAGCCAGTTGTCAGATTTGGATGGCCAGCCAGGGGTGGCATAATACATGCTGCAGCCCCTGGTAGGCCCTGGGTACACCTATGCCCTGGGTACCTAAGGTACACTGTACAGGGACTGATAAGGTGACTCAGTATCCAATTAGATATGTACCTAGGGTACATGGAATCCATTTTAACAGAGAGAGCAGTGGGCCTGGGGTCCTGAATAGCAGGGCCCCAGGTCAACTAAGTCAGAAAACCAGCAAAACACCAGGCAAAAAGTTGGGGGCAACCATAGTCAGGGATCTACCTTCCTACAGCATCAATCAATCTTCGAAGTATCCCAGCATTTTTCAAACTCTGGTATTCCCTCTCTAGGCCCAGGTTAGTCTGTTCCAGTGCAGTGACCTCTGATTGGAGTTTTCTTCTTTCCTCCCCCAATCTACTTTGTATTCTATCCCGCATTACCGGCTTCAGAGCTTCCCAGAAGGTGACCCCCGACTCCACTGTTCCCTCGTTTTCAGCAACATAGACCTTTATATCTGCTCTCAGGCCTCTCAGAATAGTCGCATTTTGAAGATCCCAGGCTGCGAGGCGCCATGTGGTCACCCCAGTACCCAGAGTTCGTCCCACCCTTACTAACAACGGGGAATGGTCAAAGATGCCCCTAGCTTTATAGTCTGCAGTGTAGTTCACTGTCAAGTACTGTCTAGACATAAATATATAGTCTAATCTCGAGAATACCTTATGTGACCCTGAGTAGTACGAGTAGGCCGTCTGAGTAGGGTTCAACCATCTCCAGACATCCGTTAGCCCTATATTAGCAATCTGTTGGGATAGGGTGGTCCGGTTCCCTCCCCTAGCCGCTGTCCCAGAGCGGTCCTGCCCTATGTCCATTACGTCGTTGAAGTCTCCTCCTAAGATTTGAATGGTGTCAGCAGTTTCCAGGAGTATGTGAGCGAGAGCCTTGAGCGTATTTGCCTGCAACTTGGGTGGTGCATATACTGAAATGATCGTGTATGTGCGTCTATTCCATGTCCCCTGGACCCCATCATAAGTCCCCAGAGGATCTATCCAGGTGCGTGTAGTACAGAATGGGGTAGTTTTCTTTATATTGACAGATACCCCTCTCGAATCAGACGTGCAGCCCGCATGAGCCAGAACTTTGTGGCGACCCCTGGCTATGAAGGCACAGTTAGTTCCCTTAAGATGGGTTTCCTGCAGGAGGGTTATATCCTGACCTAATCTTTTAAAGTAGGAGTTCACTAGACCTCTTTTAATTTTAGAACCCAGCCCGTTCACATTCCACGACAGGACACTAACCCCCCTATCGCACTCCTGTGACTCGGTTACATCACTTGCAATTCGAGATGTGGAGACTTCAGTGTGGTCGGTCTCTGGTATGGATGCATAGTGTGAAGCACTGAGGCACATGACTGCATTATTCCGACTGCTTCCCCCTCTCCCCAACTCACCCCCCCTCCCAAACTTGAGGTAACGTGGAACTCCCCTTCACCTCCCCCCACCCCACCTCCCTCCCCTTCCAGTCCCATCCCCTCGCAAGGCAGAACTGTCAGTAGGAGAAGGTCTGTCGCCCTCCCGTGCATCCCCCCCTTCAGCCTGCTCTAACCAACTCCTCCAAGAGCATGCAACACTACTTCCTCCCAAACAAGCTCTAATATCGAAATTGAGGAAGTTGTGCAATTGAGAACGAAAACCAGTGAAGAACAATAAGTATAAGTATAAGAGGGCTCGTCAACTTGCATGCTCCCCATCGACGAGCTGCAGTCTCTATAGCCTGTCCCACCATTGTTCATGAGTGAGAGTCCTGAGTGTCTGATCGGGGGACATTATTCCGCCTCGATGCGTCTTGTTCCAGGTCTCGGATCGCCTCTGCCAATGGATGAATGGGGTGCGGCCCCCCTCCTCTTCTTCTCCCCCCGAGGTACGGCTCCCAACATCGTCGTCATCCTCTCCCTCCGAGCGGGCATGCCTTCGTAGACAGTTGAATCTGGATCCCGCCGTGTCTCTCCCTCTAGGCGAGGCCGAACGTCCATGCCGTCTACTCCCTGAGCTATGTCCCTGATAAGGTGTCGCCGGGGTTTGTCTCTTGGCCCTGTGGGACTTCAGTCTCTGTGCCTTTGGTTGTACCCACTGGGGCCTGTGAAGCAGCGACCCGTCTGCCATTTCGCGTCCAACGGTCTCCCTACTATGGAATATCGGACGTTCCTCCAGCCATTGCCAGGCATCTTCCGGATGGTTAAAGAAGTGTGTCTTTTCCTTGTAAATCACCTTCAGCTTCGCCGGGAAGAGGAGCATATAGGAGATATTCATGTCTCTCAGTTTCGCCTTCACCGCGTCAAAGGAGCGGCGTTGTTTCGGCACCTCTTGGCTGTAATCCGGGAATATCATAATGTTCGTGTTTTTCAGTCGGATCTCCCCCAACTTTCTGGCCTCTCGCAGAATCAGGTCCCAGTCCGCGAAGTTAAGGAAGCACGCAATGACCGGTCTAGGTCTCGCACCCCTCTGACGGCTTTGCCAAGAGGGCCCTGTGCGCCCTTTCGATGATAAAGCAAGACTGTGATGTATTCCTATAGGTTCTGTATCGATCCCCCTATTCCTGACCCTATTCTGGTTAACGAGTTAACTAGCAGCCATCCCATGATGCAGAAACCGTTATCTGATTACGCCAGACCACGGCACAGGAGCGCGTTATCTGATTAGGTCATAACGCTTGCCATCTAATTAGGCAAGCAATATTCCTCCAGCCCCTGATAAGGCATACGGAGTTCTCAAAACAAATCAAACCTATGACAACCTGGGAAAAACCCTGCGGCCATTGTTTTGATTTCACCGGGAACTTCAGTAAAAGAATGCGCTAACGACCAGCTCGTATGACATCCTTATTGACGTATCTATGTCCATCCTTACGTCAATCTCGGCACCTTACAGGTATAAATATTACCGATATTGCCTTAAGCAAACACACGCGGTGGTGACGAGATCGGAGCAGCGAGACTTCCCGAAGCCCAGCAGAGAGCGAAGCCCACTAGCTGCCCCGCCTTCCTGACGCGCTGAGAACGAGACGCTGCCTTTCTCCTGCCGAGAAATCCAGCTCCGGCGCTTCCGAGCAGCCCTTGCAGGCAGCTTGGAATATCGAGACCTCAGACGAGAGATACTATCCCTCAACCATCCTAGACCTCAGGTACGGAACTGAATAACCCCTTGCAGAGAATTCTTGAATCAGTCACTTGGCAAAACAAACTTAACTTAGACTGTTACTTTCTATCCCCGCCCACGTATTAGGCTTAGGTCAGGTACACTGGGGTAGGCGTGGTTAGAAGCACCAGTTGAGTACGATTAGTCAAATGTTTATATGTATGTATCTATTTTATCCATTTTAAACCACCATATGGCTTAGAAACCATATAAATGTTTTTACAGTATTATTTTATACTTCTGCTTTTATTGTATGCACTTTACTTAACCATAAGTATTGCAATAATATCAATTCATTTCTCTTGTACGAGAAAAGAGACTGATCAATAAATAACATCTTTTATTGAACACGCCCGTCTCTTCTTTTTCTCTACAATCTGGTGAAACTAAGAATGCACGTACTGACTGAGTAAAATAAGTTGTCTTTTGTTTTCACACGACTCTAGAGATACACTCTTGATTAGGGGAGAGCAAAGTTGTCATGTTCTATGGTTGTCAGAAACTAAATCCCTTCTTGTCTATCCAGGGAGGTTCAACTCCTCCTTGTCTATTCGAGAAAGTTTCTAGTGAACTCTGAGCTAGCTGGCAAACCCAAAACTTTAAGTCTAATATCGACAGTAGAAGACCTAGTTAACGTCTGGTCTAGGTCTATACTATTGGAGGTATTATTCCAATGCGCAGAGCCTATTGGGATAATAGGAACTACACTACAAGACGAAAACTGCACCGCCGGGAAGGTTTTGATCAGCCAGGAGTGGAGGAATGCTGCCATGTTTGTCCCTTCAATTCCCTCTCTAAAACCTACGAAGCGGAGGTTGTTGCGTCTCGCCTTATTTTCATCATCGTCCACCTTCCATAACAGTTGGCGATGGGATGCCTGCAGTTCCGCCATGTCTTTTCTCAGGGTGGAGATCGAATCTTCTGCCTCGCCTATCCGTGTCTCAGCAGTAGTCACCCTTTCTGTTAACTTTCGAAAGTCTTGCCTCAGCAGTGTCGCCTCCGACCCCACCTCGCCAATTTTGACTTCTAGGGTAGCTCGGGATTCCTGGATGTCAGTCCGCGACGCCTGAATGGCTCCCATTAGCAGGTCAGTATGAAAGCGCACGCCTGGGGCAGCGGAGAGGGCATCCGCTGACTGTCTTGGCGCAGCGAAATTATCCATGGGCCCCTGTTTGGAGGTTTTGGGGATTGTATCCTTCTTCCCCATGGCTGGTATTACAGTGAAGCCGTTCCCGCGGGGAAACTCCCTTTTCACGCCGCCTTTGTCGCTCGTGTCACGATCGGGGGTCAGCGAGCTCCTCAGTCTGCCACTGGGGGGGCAGTCCGGCCACTCCGCACAGCCGTCGCCGGAGGGCCAAGCGCGTCCTCTGCTCGTCCCCTAGGGGCCTCGGTTCGTGTAGTTGGCTGTGCGCCAGTCCCGGCCAGTACTCCGATGCCTGTGCTGGCCCAGTGTCACAGACCTCGCCAAATGCCCCACCAGGTGTCCGGATCGTGCCACTCCGCCGCAGGGTCTGATGAATGCCGGATGTATCTTCCCCCCTCTGGCCTCCAAGATGACCGGGTGCCTCCCTCGGGGGCGCAAGGGCTGCTCAGCAGGGTGCGGGGTGGAGGGAACACCACAGGGAGGCCCCGGTTCGAGCAGGATCGATGCGTGGCCGGAGAAGCCCAGACAGCAACACCAGGCAGGTGGTTGTGGGAAGCCTTCAGGTCCAGAAAGCGAGCACTCAGCTGCCGGGCCGGGGTCTGCTCCAGAGCGCACTCGAGCTCCGCATCGCGGCTCCGGCCGCCATATTGGTAAAGTGCTCGGGCCCTGCCAGTCGCCCCAGCAGGGGCCGTACCCCAGTTCCGCCCGGCCACGCGGGTCCCGCAGAGTGTCCCCCCGGCTCTCACCTCTCAGGTGGCAGGCCAGCGGCAGGACGGTCCCCGAGCTCAATCTATCTCCGCATCGCGGCTCCGGCCGCCATCTTAGTGTAGTACGCGAGTTTCGCCGGGGGGTCCGGACACCCCAATGGGGTTCCCGCAGACAATGTGGGCTCCACACAATGCCCTCCTTTCACGAACCCGCACTGCGGCAGACAGCTGCAGGACCCAAGGGCAGGACTTCAGTGCAGTCTTCGATCTTCGGTTACCGCTGCCGCCATCTTGTCGCCGCCAGGCCTCCCGGGTCGATGTTACGAGGGCAGCGTTTTGCCGAATACCGTCTCGCCAACCTCAATGTCATGGTCCCTATGGGTTCTGGGGTCTCTGTAACGACCCCCCTGTGGTTTTGGTCGAGTAGGGTTGAATAGAAAGTCTTATTTGGATGCAGCTCGCCGGGAGCTCTGGAGAAGCACGTCTTAGCTGGCCATGCTGTTGGCCACGCCCCCGAGCACTAGGGAATTCTTGATACTTGGCAAGAAGGACTGCAAGGCTAGGAAGACTGCCCTCAACTCCAGTAGGTTGATATGGAGCTGTGTCTCCTGCGGTGACCGTCTGCCGCTGATCCGCAATTCCTGCAGGACTGCTCCCCAACCCTCCAGAGAGGCGTCCGTTGTAATGACGTGGGGCGCCACCGGAAGCAGGAACGGTAGCCCTTGCGAGAGGTTCTTGAGCGACCTCCACCACTGCCATGTCTCGACGATCTGCCTTGTGATCCTTATGCGGTCGTCGAACGATCCCATGCATTGTGTCCACTGCCTGGACAAAGCTTCCTGGAGCGGACGCATCCGTAGTCGACAGTGTGGTATGAGTAGAATACATGAGGACATCATTCCCAAGAGGGATTTGAAGGTCCGGACTGTCAAAGTCTTCTTCAAAGACACTGATGCGGCCAGAGAGATAAGCTTGCGTTTTCTCTCCTGAGAAGGGAAAGCCTTCGCAGCTATTGTATCTAGTGTCGCTCCGAGGAAGGTAATGACTCGAGAGGGATGCAAGGTGGAATTGTCTTGATTGAGTGTAAGACCCAATTGTTTGAAGAGATTGAGACAGGCGTTGGAGGGTTTGATCGCGCCTGACAAGGATGGCGCCTACACCAGCCAGTCGTCCAAATACGGGAAGACTTGATGGCCATGCTGTCTGAGGAATGCTGCCACCGGGGAGAGACACTTGGTGAAGATCCGGGGCGCAGACTTGAGACCAAAAGGGAGGACACAGAACTGATAGTGTTGGCCTGCCACTGCAAATCGTAGGAATTTCCTGTGATTCTTATGGATTGAGACGTGAAAGTATGCGTCCTGTAGGTCCAAAGACGTCATGAAGTCTCCCTCCTCCAGTAGGCCCAAGATCTCTTGAATCGTGACCATGCGAAACGATTGCTTCTTTAAGAATGCGTTGAGCGCCCTGAGGTCTAGAATGGGCCTCCATTTCTTCTCCTTCTTTTGAATGAGGAAGAAGCGGGAGTAAAATCCTCTTCCCTTGTGGGCTGATGGTACTCTCTCTATTGCCCCTTTTTGAAGCATGATTGAGATTTCTTGAAGGAGCAATCGTAGGTGTTTGTGGGGCATAGGGCGAGGAGGGGTTGTAGGAGGGATAATTTCGAATTCCAGAGAATGGCCGAATTGAATTACCTGGAGGACCCACCTGTCTGTTATTCTCCTCCAGTTGTTGAGGAAATGGGTCAGTTTTCTTCCATGTTTGGAAGAAGGAGGTAAGGGATGGACTGGCTGTAGTAATAGGTCATTGGCGTCCGCCAGCGGGTTTTCGCTGGGACTTTCCACGAAAGTTGGACCTTCCAAAAGAGGACTGCCTGCTCTGTTGTTGTTGGCGTGGCTGGTATTGAGACTTCATCAAAACATAAGGATTCTATCAATGTGTGGAGGTGCAATATATTTATAAGGATTTTTACGGAAATTTTTAATTAAAGTTGCTCTACCTACATCCCCTGTTTTAACATTCCCAGCCAGAGACTCCAATAAAGTGTATTTGTTCTACTAGCCAGGGAATTTTTAATTTTTGTATTTTTTGCACTCACTAGTTAGATCCCTACACTCCACTTTTCATCACTACACCTACACATAGCTCTGTCACATTTATAGTGCTCCCGCGTAGTCCGTCTGGTCGTAGCACGCCCCGCCCCGTTATAGGGACGGGAAGACCCCTATGATGAAGCATGACACTAACGGATTTTTTTAGTGTGTGAGGGGTATTTTAAACAAGCACATGTGCTCTCATCTTTTCATCTTTAAGAGAGAGCCTATCACTTCACTTTAATTAAAAATTTCCGTAAAAATCCTTATAAATATATTGCACCTCCACACATTGATAGAATCCTTATGTTTTGATGAACTGTCCAGGAGGGTGATTCTATCTCAACCTCTACGCTTCCCTCTTTTGATTTTTTGTGGTATTGAGACTTGCCTTGTCCATACGAATACGAGGACCTATTTTGATAATTGCCTCTGTAAGATGATTGTCCTCTGCCCCTGTTCCCACGAAAGGACTGGTTTTCAAATTGCAGCATGCCGAGTGCTCTCGCTGTGTCTGTGTCCTTCTTTATTGTTTGTAGCGCTTCATCAATCTTGGCGCCAAACAGTTGTTGTCCATCGTATGGCATGTCCAGGACCTTAGATTGTACCTCTTGTCTGAAAGAGGTAGACTTGAGCCATCCCTGCCTTCGCAATACAGCTGCTCCTGCTTGTTGTCTGAAACCAGTCATTGCAACGTCTAGAGCACAGTCTATTAATTTAGAGGCCGA
Organism: Lissotriton helveticus; assembly: GCF_964261635.1. NCBI lineage: Eukaryota > Metazoa > Chordata > Amphibia > Caudata > Salamandridae > Lissotriton > Lissotriton helveticus. Next base: position 2,143,137,727 of record NC_136065.1, read on the forward strand.
AGACTGACCTTCTAGAAGCAGAGCTTGAACCTCTTCCTTTGTGTCTTCCCGCAGTTCAGAAAGGTAAGGAGCAATGTCTGCCCATAATTGTCTGTTATATCTTCCTAGCAGCGCTATTGAATTCGCCGCTTTTATTGTCATTGCCGATGTGGTTGAGAATCGCTTTCCGATATTGTCCAGTTTCCTGCCTTCCTTATCTGGCGGGGCTGTTAACGGTGAGGAGGGATTTCTGGAATTTTTCTGTGCCGCTTGTGTAACCACAGAGTCTGGTTTGGGGTGTCCTGTAAGGCAGGCTGGCGCCGATGCCGGGCCTTGTATTTTTTGTCCAGTCTTGGAACCACCGCTGAAACTGAGGCATTAACTGAAGACCCTCATTCCAAATGTATTCGATGATCGGGATTGATTTGGTTGCCTTCCTAAGTGGCTCCTTAAAATCATAAAGGAAACAATCCATTTCCTGAGACTCCATCGTTATGTGGAACCTTTTGGCTGCTCTCTCCATCAAATTGTGGAACCCTCCTATGTCCGCCGGTGGAGAACCTGATGTTACGGGCTCCGGGGACGCTGGAGAAGAAATAGTATAATCATCTCCGTCATCATGATGGAAGACGCCATTCTTTCCTGCAGAAGTGTGTGGAACAGGGAATTACGTAAAGAATTATGTGCCGCCTCCTCCGCTCCCTGATACAAATTCCTGCGAACCGCGCACGATGCAACATACGCCACCCAACTGACCAATATGCTCTGCCCACCGCTTGACACGTGCTTAACTGTTTCACACTGACGACTGCTTGCCCCACTCCCGGACGCGCGCCACCACATGCGACGTTGCAACAGGAGCCCGGGCACTACACCGGAATACCACACCCAACGAACACTTGGGGACCCTCCCCCCTCCAATAGCTCCGCCACACGGACGGCCTGCACTTTTCCACACCCCCCCCCGATCTCCCGCCTACCTACCCCGTGAGACACGGCTGACACGCTGATTCCGACCCCCCCCCTCTCAACGATATGGCAAACTCTGCCCACACTCACCCCTACCTACCTCCTATATAACTCATGTTCCGGTTTTGTAGTTCATTACTGATTTGGTTTCATCTCCTCTTAGACCATGTCCGTACGCATACAACTCCACGTTTCATATCATTTTGCACCTCATGGCGCACTCGGACGTGACAGCTAGGGCTTAGGCACCTCACCTGGGCGCTAAGATACGGAGCAGCTATTTCCAACGAAATGGGCGAACAAGGCGGTTATGCGCCCCAAACGCGCTTAAGCACTGAACACCCTCATCACTCATTCATATGACACCATACCCGTCTGAATGTTGGCCCACAATGAGACGCTTACCAATGACACACGAAAGATATAGTGGGCTCGACTGACGCCACTGCTGTTGATGAGGGTTGGTTTGGCGCAGCTACTCTGGTCCACTGACTATATAAGGAAAATCCATAGACCACACACTTACATGACACGAAATGATTGCATGATTACAGTGTTATGTGACGTGTTAATATACGCTGCCGGACCCCAGGGTTGTCGGCCTTGAAGCTGTGTTCACTTATCCCACCTAACATAATGTTCATTATCTGCAGCTGGCCCGGCTGGGTTGTAAGCTACAATGCTGTGTATACTGTATGTTGGACAATAAAGGTCTTTTAAAAAAAAAAAAAAAAAAAATGATGGAAGACGCCATCTTGAATCTCCCCCTCTTCATTTTTATTTATTTATTCAAAGTTTTATATAGCGCGAACAGGATCCTTACAGATATCAGAGCGCTTCACAAAGACAGGGTAGGGGCAGTAGGAGTCAACAGGAACAATGGGAACAATATAATAGTCAATAACATGGTAATAACATGGATAATAAAAACATACATAAAACCAATCCATATACAATCAGGTAAGGAAGTAATATAGGACAGCACAAGTCATTGATCCCACTACAGAGGTGTTTAGGTGGATCAGTAAACCAACGTGTAACATATCTTGGTCGGTAGTAAGAGAGTAGCATAGTAGTGCCCCCAACAAATAGAGTATAGTGCCAAGGGATAGGGTGAGCAGTGGTATAAGGCAATGCAGAGTCTCTGAACCAACATCTATAACGATCAGGAGATCTTGGCCAGAAGGATTGTTTTCACCTCTTTCTTGAAGAGTGCAGTGGAGGAGATCAGTCTGGTTTCAGGAGGGAGCGCATTCCAGATCCTGGGTGCCATTCCTGAGAAGGAGCGCTTGTAAGTTTTCACTTTCCGGAATCTACGAGGTTTCAGGAGTAGATTTTTTGTACTCCTATTGGATCTCGAACCTCCTGATATAGACAGCTTTTGAGCGAGGTAGTTGGGTGCCTTGTGGTGCACGGCCGCGTGTGTCATAACTGCAATTTTTAGCTGTATTCTGGCTTCAAAAGGCAGCCATTTTAGTTGCCTAGATAGGGGAAGACTGAAACCCCTGATCTGCGCAGATGAGCTGCGACCACCGCCGTCACTTTCGTGAACACCCGAGGGGCGCTGGTAAGGCCAAAGGGGAGCACGGTGAACTGAAAATGCTCCTGGCCCACCGTGAATCGCAGGTAACGCCGATGGGCCGGCAGGACAGGAATATGAAAATAAGCGTCCTGCAGGTCCAGTGCAACCATCCACTCTTGTGGGTCGAGAACAGACAAGACCTGAGCCAGAGTGAGCATTTTGAGCTTCTCCTTCCAGAGGAGCGACCGACGTTCCGAAGGTCTAAGATAGGACGTAGACCATTGTCCTTCTTTGGAACCAAAAAGTAGTGGGAATAACAACCACGACCTACTTCTTACGTCAGAACGCGCTCGATGGCCCCCTTGGCCAAGAGGACCGCAACTTCCTTGTGGAGAAGTGCCAAATGATTCCCCGACATGCGGTGGAACTGCAGTGGCATGGCTGGGGGGGGGGGGGGGGGGGGGGGGGGGGAAGGTAGACTCGAAGGGGAGAGGGTAGCCCCTTCGAACAATTTCCAGAACCCACCTGTCTGATGTAATGGTGCGCCAGTGGGGGAGGGGATGACGAATCCTGCCCCCCACTGGTGTCTGGTGGGCCTGAAACACCAGACTAGGAAGGTGTAAAGACACTGACAGTGGGCGTGTTGGTGGACTGACCTGCACGCTGGTCCCGTGACCCGCCTCTGCGAGCCCCACGTCTACGGATGCGCTGGGACTGTTGCTGTGCAGGCTTGTTCTGAAAGGAACGTGTTTGCACGCCTCTTCCGGAGCCTTGAAAGGAACGAAAGTTAGAAGTGGAAGGAGTACGTGCGGCCAAAAATGTTGTGGTGTATGTTAAGATGTCCCCCCATGCTTCCGGGCACCTTTTCATTGTCGTAGCTTTAGAGGGGGCGTTTCTATGCCACTTTCCTGACTTTAGTTTATTGAAAGGGATAAAATGATGATCCCACCAGGGTACCGGTATCAGAGTGGCTACTATGAGGTCAGGGTCATTGGAAATTACCACATCCAAAGTGTGTCCGTTGACATGTGTGGCTGTTACTACCAGCTGCGTCAGTTGTAGGCTTTCCAGGTCTGTTAGAAGTCTCTTTACGCTTGGGTGACTTCTATCCTCCATATGAAGATTTAAGTCACCAAGTAAGCGACAAGCCATCACTTCGGGTAGTTCTTCTAGGAACTCACTACATGGACCCGGTGGTCGATAGATTAAGAGGCCTGATGGAGTGAAGGTGGGAGATAACTGTATTGAAAAAAGGAGACTGACATCCTTTCAGAGCCAATGGTTTTGTTGTGCATTTGTACTCCTTTTTTGGGAGAATGGCTATTCCCCTCTTATCTGGCCCATCCTATCCAGCCTATGTATGTCATAGTCTGGCGGTATTGCCATGACTATATCAGGGGATAAGTGCTCCTTAAGCCAACCTTCTGTTTAAAACAGGACATCTAATTTATTGTCCTCTATAAATAGGCGGAGTTCAGTTGTGTGTTTGGGCAATGGTCTGCTATTGATCATTCCCAGATTCCAGTTCTGGAGATTTCTAGTGTATTTGGTGTCTTATTTATCCTTCCTATGATGTGAGGGGTAATCCATCTTTGTTTACAATGTTCGCAATCTCTTACACTAGGTCTGCCCTTCGTAAAATCCCATCCTATTTCACAGTTCATTCATCTGAATATGTTATGGCCATATAGTTCCTCTTTGGTGTATTTGATTCTAGTGATTTTTCCAGGGGTCCTGGCCCTTTGACCCGGATGGGCGCAGACGGGCTTGCCTTAGGCGCGCCTTCGGCTCACAAATTATTTTGATATGTAAACTATTTACTAAATCGCACACAACCAAAAGGCAAGAAAACAAGAAATAATCAAATAATTGTTCTTCCAGTTTAAAGGATGGCCTCCAGGATAAAAGAGCGCCAAGATAGAGGATTCACTACATGCAAAAACAGTGGTGGTTAGAGTTACGTTACACAAATAACAGAACTAGGAAATTAACTCAGAGGCTACATCATTAAATTGGGCTTTAAGAATCTGTAGATGTCCACAAGGCAAAAGATTTAGACTTTGTCCACCACTGGGTTTAAGATACAAAAGGCTCATACAAAGCGGATGCATTGTTGATTTAAATATATTACCTGCAAACTCTCTCTGCCTTTGGCCTAATGAAAGCAACAACATATTGGCCAGAAAGAGGTTATGTTAAATGTACTAAGATTTCCCAGCCTGACTCCAGGGAGTAATCTAATAACGGTGCAAGAAATAGTAAAAAGAAAAACATTTATACGGTCAGGATACGTTACTAGAAGGAACAAAAATTAACAGTGGAAAAATGTATCCAGCATTAAAGCAAAAAGAAAACTGATCTGACAGCAGTATCGTTTTAAAATACGGACAAACGAAACAAATGTTAAGATCACAACGAACACAAAGTGGCACGAGTGGACAGAAAGCTGAACAACAATCATACAAAAGTGACCAGAGGAGTTCTATGAAACAGTCTCACTACTCACAATCGCTCGGAGCAGCATCACAACCCATTGTTTATCGCACACTGTGCAATCCAAGACAGAGACTGGTCTTATGCACGTCAGTAGAGCCCTTGCAACTTCAGGATGGACTGTTCCAATCAGGAGCATTAGAGACCCACTCTAGAGGATGTAAGAGGATTTGGCTTCATGGCTAGTGCTGTCGACCTTGAAGCGGAGTAACCCGGTTAGAGTCTTGACAGGGACACTCAGCATCCTGTGATTCTGGGCAAATCACTTAGGGCCAGATGTAGGTAATTCCGATTTACCTACCCTTAAATACCGAATCATACCGAATAGGTATTTAAGAGTAGGTAAATTGGAAGTAGGCAGATCTAGGTAATTTTTCTTTTACAATTACACATACATTATGATTCGGTATTTACCGATTCGGTAAATACCGAATCGGTATTTCCCATTGATTCCTATGGGCCTTGAAGCCCATGGGAATCAATGGGAAATACCGATTCGGTATTTACCGAATCGGTAAATACCGAATCCTGGCAGGGGGAAAGGGGTGTCACTTTGACACCCTGTAGCACCCCAATTGCAGGCTTGTGTGCCATGTGGCACACATACATGCCCTTAGGGCATGTATGTGTGCCACATGGCATAGGTGTACATGCACAGATGTGCATGTACACTGGAATTCGGTATTCTACCACCCAATAGGATTGGGTGGTAAATACCGACTCCTAAAGGGCCCGTGGCACTCTTTGAAGTGCCAGCTACATCTGCATTTACCGAATCGGTAAATATACTGATTCGGTCAAATTCGACCCCCTACATCTCAAAAACCAATTACCGGTCGGTAACGGCCGATATCGGCCGTTACCGACCGGTAATTGGCGACCTACATCTGGCCCCTAATCTCCCCGTCCCTAACAAAAAAGGGTATTTCCCTTAGGGCATGTATGTGTGCCACATGGCATAGGTGTACATGCACAATGTGCATGTACAATGGAATTCGGTATTCTACCACCCAATAGGATTGGGTGGTAAATACCGACTCCTAAAGGGCCCGTGGCACTCTTTGAAGTGCCAGCTACATCTGCATTTACCGAATCGGTAAATATACTGATTCGGTCAAATTCGACCCCCTACATCTCAAAAACCAATTACCGGTCGGTAACGGCCGATATCGGCCGTTACCGACCGGTAATTGGTGACCTACATCTGGCCCCTAATCTCCCCGTCCCTAACAAAAAAGGGTATTTCCCTTAGGGCATGTATGTGTGCCACATGGCATAGGTGTACATGCACAATGTGCATGTACAATGGAATTCGGTATTCTACCACCCAATAGGATTGGGTGGTAAATACCGACTCCTAAAGGGCCCGTGGCACTCTTTGAAGTGCCAGCTACATCTGCATTTACCGAATCGGTAAATATACTGATTCGGTCAAATTCGACCCCCTACATCTCAAAAACCAATTACCGGTCGGTAACGGCCGATATCGGCCGTTACCGACCGGTAATTGGCGACCTACATCTGGCCCCTAATCTCCCCGTCCCTAACAAAAAAGGGTATTTCCTTCTGTAACGCAACTGGTACTCATGTAAAGCGCTCTGATACCTTTGGGTCTAGTTCGTACTATATAAAACTCCAAAAACAAACAACTCCTAGACTGGGTTTTGCAAGTATCCCGCTCATCATCTGTTACGAGTTTTATAGAAAGCTGAACACGACAACTCTGCAAACTGTTACAGAACAAGGCATGGCAGGCAAACACTATGTTTTTCACTGAGGTAAATGCACTGCCAAGGCATAGTCTACAAGCAAAGCAAGACATCTTTCACCAACAGGAGGCCCTGGGAAAGACCCAAAGAGACAAACTGGCTTCAAAGTCTAGAGGGACAGAAGTACAGGCTTATCTACAGGGCCCAAATACACAACGTTTCAAGAGTTTGCAGGAGTTGGCCTGCTCTTCTCCTCGAGGGCTTTCTCTAAGTTGTCTTCAGGGGATGGACCCCATTCCCAAAGGGTTACTGAAGGCTCGCTCCTGAGATATAGCATGAGGCAAAGGGCTAGAAATATATTGGAACATTCCACTCACTAAAGGAGAATGTTCCAGCTGAAATGGGTACAAACAGAAAGGCAAATAATGGAATGTGGGAGCAAAATGTCTAAATCAACCACTACTGGCTTTCTTCTGTTTCCAACACAGCTCTCAATATTCCAAAGTTCTAACAGTCTTTGCATGAGTTGTGCTACAATCTCTATACTGGATCTTTCTTTAGTCTTTGCAGGGTTTAATCTACTCGCCCAGAAATTCTCCAACAATTGATAATTCTATTCTTGAGGCAAAGGCATATCATGAATCTTTTAGTTTTCTATGAACAGAAAAAGCATCCAAGAAGCACAGCTGATTGTACATGGTTATGTTTCACATTGTTGGTAAAACAAACACTCAGGGAAGGGCATGCCCGCACTCAAGTAATGCACGTTCCATTTGAAATTCCCTTAACTAAAATTCAGTGTGCGAGTCATCTGAGGATCTCCACCTTGGTGCAAGAGTGAAATACCTGGGAAGTCTGTAGTAGGAAAGCCCATCCAGGAGTCGCTCCCAATATCTGTTCAACTCAGCATCGATCTGCGACTGAAAAGAAATAGAATATGCTTGAACAAATGTAAAATATCACAATAGGACCATCAACCACTGCTCTAAGCATGTGTCAAGACACAATTCCTTCCTCATAGTGCACAACACAGAATGACAGCTCCACCGTCACAGGGAGCAGCTGCTCCTGGACTGAGGGGCATTGCAGAGTTAGCTTCTCACTCATGAGGTGATTCAGGCGTAAAGCTTCTTACTCTCAGTGATCCCCTCAAGCTATGTTGTGTGACACTAACATCCCTAGCATTAAATCACCCTGCAGAATTCATTACGGGGTGTAATTGCTTTTATGCCGAGGACTGCCTACAAAGCTCAACCAAGATGGCCAGTCTTGCCATACTGGGTGGGTAAGCGGTTGGAAATGCCGATGATGGGGTTTTCATCTTAGCATTTATCTAAACAAACCTAGATGTCACAAACACTATGCAAAGAGAAAGAAGGAAATTATTCTTTCACTCTTCAGCAGAGTATATGGCTCTGGAACAGGGGTATCCTTAAGAATATTTTGTAGATAGGCTGCAATTACTTTTAGCAGACAAGCCACTCGGCCTGCTTCAATTGCCTCAATTACAGGACTGGGAAAATGGTATTTATCTTGAGTGATGCATTAAACCCAGCCTAAATAGGCAAGGAAAGAAGTTGCACTAGGGAATGTCTACTTCGTTGATGTATCGACATCCCAAGCAGTTCTAGCATGTTAGTACTCCCAGAATCCTGAGTGTCTGCTTCACATCAGTAGCCGCGGTACACTTTGAGTGTTAACATTTTACACACCTTCCAGTACATGCTATGAAAATAAGTTACTTACCTGTAACTGTAGTTCTCCTGTATTGGTATCTTTCATAGATTCACATGATTGAATCATTCCCTGCCGAAGTGGGAGCCCCACTGTACCAGAAAAAGCAGGAGTCAATGATAAACATAGCTAATGTTGAAAAACATTTGCCTTAATTGGATTTGCTCATCATTTAATAAGAAACAAAGTTCAGCCAATCAGGCAACAGCCTCCTCTACAACATCCCACACGGGTTTCAATCCCTCAGATTTTCTAGCACAAGAGGGATATAAGAACCCAGATAATAATAAGGAGAGCATCTATGGGTAGGTGGGTGGGGTACTTGTGAATCTGTGAAAGATTCCAATACTGGAGGACCACAGTTACAGGTAAGTAACATTTTCTTCTTCAGTGTTGGATCTTTCATAGATTCACACGCTTGAATCAGAATAGTTAGCAGTAAAATCCCTCACAAGTAATAACAAACAGAATATAGCGGATGGAGGGACGTACTTTAAGAAAGTCCTCACCTTACTGAAATAGATGGCGCAACACTACTTGCCCACAGCCGCATCACTCGTCATAGGAATCACCTCTAACAAACACCTCATTGATTGAGGAATCCAGGCAGTAATGAGGTGTGAAGGTGCGACTGCTGGGCCATGTCCCTTCTCGACACATACTGAAAAGGCACACCAGCAAAGAGAGCAGTGGTTGTAGAGACAGCTCTGGCCCAATGAGCCTTGACTTTGTTTGTCAATTGTTTTCCAGCCTGTCTGTGAAAGAGCTGTGGAGCTGCTGAAATCCATCTTTATATGCTTTGTTTGGAAACTGGGAATCCTTTACATAGGTTTCCACAAGCGACGAACAATTGATCCACTTTGCCGAATTGCCTAGTCCTGTGTAAGTAGAAGTTGACACATCTTTTAACGTCCAATGTATGCAAAGATCTTTTGCCACAGTTTGGGGATTGGCAAAGAATGCTCTCAGTATTTATTATGAAATGGAAATCCGAAGGAACCTTTGGTATAAACTTAGGATTGGCCCTCAGCACAACACCCAGGAATGTCTCTTTAATTGTGAATGCTTGAATATCACTGACCCTTCTTGCTGAAGTAAGTGCTATAAGCAGCGTTGTTTTTCCATGTCAGGTATTTCAAGTCTGTCTTGTGAAAGGGTTCAATGGAGGCCTTCATCCATTGCCCGAGCTCAAAAGTTACCAACTGCAATCAAGGATTGAAGGTCCGGTCCTTTCCATCATCCTCACATCTAAGCAGCACGGGGGCAGAATCAAGAAAGGACGCAAAGACGGTGCTCCAGGCCCCAACGGTCTTCCGCCAATTATATTCAAACAGGATTCGAACTATTGGAGTAAAGCACTCCTCCCCCTTTATAACAACATCTTAGAAAGTGAGAGAATTCCTGACTCCTGGAAAGGTTCAATCATTTCTCCCATCCACAAACAAGCATTTACAATGCAATAGGTCTCGCAGCATTAAAGTTTGAGTTATTGGCATTGTGTATGACAATGCCAATAGTCATAACTTTCGCAAATGTGACACCTATTGCATTTGTACTGCAATATGTGTTGAGAGTGAGTGAGTCAGTGAGTGAGAATGAGTGGGCGAGTCAGTCAGTGGGCGAGTCAGTCAGTGAGTGAGTCAGTTAGTTAGTGAGTGAGAGAGAGTGGGTGAGTCAGTCAGTGAGAGTCTGGTAGTGACAGTGAGTGAGTGAGAGAATGGGAGAGTCTGTCATGATAGTGAGAGAATCAGTGGGAGTGAGAGTCAGTGTGAGTGAGAGTCAGTGTGAGTGAGAGTCAGTGTGAGAGAGAGTTAGTGTGAGTGAGTCAGTGAGAGTGAGAGTTTGTGAGAGTGTGAGAGAGGGAGAGTCTGTGAGAGTGTGATAGTTAGTGCGAGTAGTGTGCTGGGTGCAGGAAGGCTGACACATCCCACTCCTTCCCCCAGTAGGCCCCCAGAAAACACTTCAACAGAAAAGCAACAGGGTCACAGGAAAGGGCAGGAAACACACACACACCAAGGGTGTCCACGAGAGCCATGAAAACTTCTGCGAAGGCAGAGCCCTACGTAGAAATGCAGCGGCACAGAGTGCTTTTAACACTCCTCACCTCTCCTTCTTTCACATCTACCCTTCTACTGGTTTACTGTTTTCTTTATTTTTTAAACATCCCAAAGCACCAACAAAATTGACCCTCGCCCCGTTCTGCTCTAGGAGTGCCGTCTGCCCTTTGAGTCTGGAGTTCGGAGGGAGCCATCTGTGCCCCAGAGGACGGTCTCGTGAAGGAACAGTGACTGGGGACTTCCACGCAAACAGTGACCATGGGGAGCAGCAAATTAAGACGGGCAGAAAGGCAAAATCTTATATCCCTTAAATACAGAAATAAATGTTTATAGAGACGCTTTATTGTGATCATATCTATGAGAGAAAAATATGGACACAGTCGGAGTGCAAACCTAAAATTAGCAGTCTGTCCTTCGTTGCAATCGAACCCTTTTTGCTGCGACGGGGAAATGCGCTTGTTTATTATGGACACAAGACGGCACACGGGTTTTTGCTCAGTGAGTATAAAGCCACAGAATTTAAATTTTACAACAGGGCAGTGGATAGCTGAGACTTTTTTTCAATTGGAAGTGTGTTTATCATTAGTCTGAAGAGCAATAACCCCAACCCCCACTGCCAGGCATAGTGGGTGGGTCTCCGCGTTGCCATGTGAGTTCTTAGGAAAGTATGCCGATGTTCGGAAACATTAAAACGTTACAAGAAAAAAGCACACGTTTTTGAAGGAGCAGTAGTAGGGCTGAGAGAAGAGGAGGGTTGGGAAGACTCATTTTTATTAGTCATATCGTGCTTTGGGGAAGGAGTGCAAGGGTGGGGGTGAGGGGGCCTGCCGGAGACCGAAAGAGCAAAGGACATAAAACAAGTAACAACAGACAGAGATACACACAGGTAAGAGCGGCACACAAGCGGGTAAACAGAGACGCACAGACAACAAGAGGAGGGAGAGAGAAGAGAAACGAAGATAAGTGAGAGGGAGAGCAGCAAAGAGGTAGTGGAGAAACGGGGAGTAAACTGGTTGTAAAAAGAATAGAGTGAGGAGACGGGCGTTGAAGTTGGGCGGTTGTGAAGAGAAGTGTCTGGAAAGAATGTTAGTGGAATGGAGAAATGGATTTAACAAGACGGAGGGAAGAGAGGGGAGGGGGGAGGGGGGAGGAGAAATGCGACACGCAGGCAGGATGACTCAGGGGAGGGGGCGGAGCAGGGCAGAGCGGCATGTGGGTGTGAAGAACCGGGCCTTTGAAGTGAAGCTAAGCTTCACTTCAAAGGTGTCGGAGGAATGCGGGCGGCTGTGCACGCGCTTTTAAGCTCAATGCACATGCGCATTGAGCTTAAAAGTCACGGGCACTGCAAGGAATCGCCACGATTCCTTGCAAGTTAGATAAAGTGTAGATGAGCCCCTATAGTCTCGCTTGCTCGATGCGCATGCGCATCGACAGGCGAGACCTAAAAAGGGCGCCATGTCAGATCCAAAAAATTATAGGCTCATCGTTTTAATCGATATTGAAGCCAAATACTATGCCGGGCTTTTACTAAATGAACTCACAGTTTGGGCTCAGGAAAAAAATCTAATTTCCATCAACCAAACTGGTTTCCAGGAAGGTCTGGGGACCTCAACAAATATTCTCACACTTTCTCTCCTGTCTGACGCCTCCAAAAAGATTAATACACCGCTATGTGGAGTGGTGTGGCTCACTGGTTAGAGGCGGCAGACCCGGAAGCAGAGAACGGCCCGGGACCAGGGTTCAATTCCCGATGCGGCAGGGTCGTGGACCACGGTCAGCGGACTCGATAATTCTCGCCTCGGTGCCCAATCTAACCAGGGATCACACTCGGCAACTCTGGGCATTAGCTTGCCTCATCTCTACAACGGCCCCCCACATTCGCCGGGGATGCCTGGTTTCACCTTGGAGATACCCAGTTAGGGACCATCTCACAGCGATAGCCAGTACGGGTTCCCCAGCGGTCTACAGCGCCAGGACGCCTCAGGGCAGCAGTGCGCTTTACAAGACACATACATTTACATTTACATATTCGTCAGCTTTATTGATTATAAGGCAGCTTTCGATAGCATCGACAGGGGGTTACTTTGGGCCAAACTAGCCAGGTGGGGAATCCCTACAAATCTTCTAAACCAGCTAATCCTGCTCCACTCTGCAACTTGGGTCCAGATCAAAATCGGAACGGGAGATATCCTGTCTAGAAAAAATCCTACTACCAAAGGGCTGAAGTAGGGTTGTGTATTGGCCCCAACCCTGTTCAATCTCTTTGTCTCTGATCTCTCCACCGACCTGGACAATTGCATCCATCATGCCCCGAACCTGGGGGGCTTAACTCTATCGTACCTCTTGTACGCAGATGACCTCCTACTAATCAGCCGCACCCCAATTGGCCTCTAGCATCTGATAAACATCACAAGCACCTTCGCTGACAAAAATGGGCTGACCATAAATTTAGAAAAATCTAAAGTAATGGTACTAAACCAAGGTCGCAATAAACCCTATTCACGATGGTCAATAAACAATCGGCTGCTGGACCCAGTGGAGGAGTACAAGTACTTGGGAATCATATTTGAGAGAAACTGATCATTTTCCAAACAGAAAGCCTCCATCAAAGGCGGACTGTATTGGCTGTTGCTTTAAAAAACATCAAGCAAAAAACAACTGGCCCTAGCCTTCTCCCTTTGCTAGTAGTGCTTCGAGCACGGCTCCTTCCCTCCATCACGTACGGAAGCGAAGCAATGAGAGGTAGAGATGAAGTGACCCTGGACATTGTGGTTGCCAAGGCTCTAAGAATAATATTCAATCTTCCGCAATTTACCTCACCAGCGCAAATAAGATTAGAATTTGGATTGTTAAAGCAGGAAATCTCACGGAAAGGGGCCTATGCCAATTGCTGGTTTAAAATAAAGGGAGCCGCAACGGGCACATTGAACTCATATCTGTGGTTGGAAATCTCAAAGAGAACTGATAGCCCAGGGAAGAGCTACCTTCAATCAGCAATCAAGCTGTTAGCTTTACAGGACCTATGGGACTCATGTTTACCCCAGAACAGCTTTAAGGTCCTGGTAAATAAATCAGTAAAAATTGTTTCTTTCGCTGAAGATAAAGCTGCCCTTAGTAGGAGGGCCCACGGCTGGTACTTAATTCAGAGCTACGTGTCAACAAAGCCCCAATTATACCTAGGAACAGGCTTTGCCAGAAAAACAAAAGAACGGTTCCTTCATCTGAGGCTGGGAATCCTACCAGCAAAGCCCCACCTTCCTCCATGGAAACGTACAACCTCTTCAAATCGCTGCAGACTGTGCGGAAATTTAAACGAAGATATAATACATCTACTGTGCATCTGCAACGGCCTGAGAGCGGAAAGGAGACAGTTCCTAAAACAGCTCCTGATTGCAAGTCAGGTTCGATCCTGTAGGGAGGCGGTAAAGGCCTGTTTCGAGGGCAGCAACATCCGCCTGTCTTGCAGCCTTGTTCGATTTATGAGGGAAGCTACTGCAAAGTTAACTCGGGAAGACCCTCAAGTTATTGGTCTTTATCCTACCCCAGCGTGCTTATGAGTCAAGGTCAACAAATGTCTCTACTACTGCTGTGACTAAATCCTAAGAACATCTCCTTTTCTGCCAAGTACGTAGCAGTCAGCACGACCTGTCTCCAAGCTCATTGACTTGTATTCTCTACAAACACTTTTTTTCGGGGTGTACCTGTTAGAAATGGGATCCCTGGCTGGCCAGGGCTTGCGCCAAAGTCAGTCAGAGACCACCACATCCACGTCAGGGCAAGGGAGTTACACGCCAAGATAACCCCTGCTCACCCTCTAGGTAACGTGGCGCGAGCAGCAAGGCTAAACTTGGAGGCGATGTGAGTTAAGTATTTGCGCACGCACCCCAGCAACAACACCCAAGGCCCACCACAAAGGAAACTCCACACAAGGTTATATATAAAAATAGCCTTTGTATTACACCAAAACACATTAGATAGAAACACACACTTTACAATGTGCCAACAGGCACGGGCAGAATATACAGGGGATATGTACAAGACAGGGCCACCTGGACCACTGTCAGGAATCAGCACTTTTAGAACTTAGCACTTGGTAGAATTAGTACTTAGAACATAGAATGTAAAATCACTGTAGCACAAAATAGCACACAACCAGTAACTACTGGTAACCAGGACCTCACTAGCACCACCTGCACTAGGAGAAAAACCACCTAAGTATCACAATACCTGTAGGGGTATAAGCACATAACACATGAAGCATAACACACATTCGGAGGTGTAAGGAACAAGGCACATGATGCATAACATACATTCAGAGGTGCAGGGAAGGAAAACACATGATGCCTAAAAACATTCAGAGGTGTATCAAAGAACACAATTGCGCAAAAATCACATTAGTCACCACCTGTGACTGTCCCTAGGCCAACTGGCCTCTCTAGGGCTAGGACGCCCTGTGTCCCAGTGTCAGGGGCCTAAACGTGGCAGCTGCCCACGAAGTGCTGGGCAGCTGTGAAGACAATGGTGGGGACAACGTTGGAGCCTCCCGGGCTCTGCACAAAGCACTTGTGTCCCCCAAGAGCCTCGTGGCTCTAAACAAACAGAATGGCCCTCCCGAGCCTCTCAGACTCGAGGACCAATCATTTATGTCCCTGGGGGCCTCGTGTACCCGGGAATTGTGCCCTGTGTGGGGGTAGCGGCCCTCTGGTGGAGCCTTGCAGGGCTCAAAGCAAAGAATGCCCCCACGAGCCTCTCTGGGCCTGTCACTACTGTTGGGAGTCCCTCTTGGACTCGAAATAAAGAAATGGTCCCAGAGCCCTCGTGGCTCTAACCAAAAAAAATGGGCCGGTCGGTGGGGCCTCGGGGCCCTGGCACAAGATGCGGGGCAATCAGCGGAGTCCCCCTCCTGGGGACTCAAAATGACAATGGCCCCCAGAGCCCTCTCAGGGCTCTACCAACAACAATGCCCCAGGGTGCTGGAGGAGCCTCGTGGGCTCTGAGAACAACGCGGCCTCTCAGGCGCTACGGGCCTGTCTGGAGCTCTCCCGCCTGCCCGTCCACACTCACCGGGCTCGAGGGCGATGGCTCAGACGTCACGCTGGCTCTCCGGCGAGGGCAGCTCCCTCCTGTTCACCCGGTCCCGCTCCTGGGGGCCGGGTACTGCTCACGGCGGCGGGCGGGGCTCTCTTCCTCAGGAGAGCCCCGCGGGGGAACCAGCACACTTCTTTCCCCTTCTCCTCTCTGCCTGAGGGGGCAGGACTTCCGGCCCCTTCTCCCAGGGCGGCGGAGCGATTGGCCGGCCTGTCAGCTGCTTTCGGGTCAGAGCGGCGGCCCGGGGGGGGAGACTTTACGGCTGGAATCTGGGGCAAATGCCGGGTGGGCACCGGCTCCTTTTAAAAGAAAAGATCGAGGTGGGCACTCGATCGGGGCGGACAATGCCGGGTGGGCACCGGCCTCAGCAAAATAAAGCGCTCCCAGCGCTAGGCAGCATACAGCGCTCTTACGCGCTAGTCAAAATCAAGCGCTTCCAGGCGCTAAAGCAAAAGTAAAGCGCTCCCAGCGCTCGTGGCACAATTACAGCGCCCCCAGGCGCTGCGAGGAAAAAGTAAAGCGCTCCCAGGCGCTTGAAAGGCAAATGCAGCACCCACCGGCGCTTGCGGACTGATTTCCGCGCTGCCAGCGCTAACGAGATAATTACAGTGCTCCCAGCGCTATAGGACAGCACAAGTCCAGAGCAAGTCCTTGGAATGCAGCAAGATGGGGGCGGGGCAAGGCTGGGCCAGGGGCCAGCTCACTGGCCCTCCAGGCAGGGAGGCAGTCCAAGTGGCGGTTCCGCCTGGCACCAGCAGCAGCAGCAGCCCCCCTCAAGTAGGATCAGGAAAGAACATTTTGTTAGGGGACACAGCCCCTTCTTATACTACTAAATCCTTTGTATGTAGGTGCAGGGTGGGGGAGAAACCAGTCGCAGCTGGTTTTGGAGCACCCTTGATGGTTCAACCACCCCTTTCATTCACTAGGGAGGCTAGGGTCATTAGACGCACCACAGGGGGCGGAGCCAGCATTGTGTGGGGAAAGCCCAGCCCTATTCAGGACACAGGTGCAGCCCTCCCTCACATCACTCATGCTGGTCTCTCCACTCACTCCTGGGCAGACCCTACCAGACTTCCTGGAGCCAGGCTTGCCAGCCAGCTCCAGCCAATCACACTTCAGCACCCTCACAGCACACGTACAGCCATGTCTAGAAGTGGCACTTCCACACTAGACACACACACGCCACATACATCATTGCGAAGCATTTAATCACACGAGTCCACACATACCAGACTCGAGCCTGCACACCCCACGCATCAGGAACTACCAGGGACATATACATTCCCCATGCATTCCTATGGGAGGGCAGGCCTATCTCACCACATGCACTCAAAGTGCGCACGCACTTTCCACTGGGACACAGTGAAAGTGCGCAGAAACCAAAAATCACCATCACCAGGTCACCATTAAAAGCAAAAAGTTTAGGGGTGAACCTGCCAGAAGGGCCAAGTCCAACAGTACCTAAGCCTTATGCTGATTTACCGTTTTAAACATGAAGATCTATCTTATCTACAATCTTTTTTATTCTTTTGTAATTTTATTGGATTTCAACTTGTTCGTAATCTTTTAGTATCTTTTAAAGGAGAAGCTGCATTTTGTGAATTAATGTTTTACTTGTTTGCGAAGGTTTTAATTAATCATGCAAATAAGTCATTACTCCTTACTCCATTGCCCCAGCACTATAAAATGGAGCAAAGTAGGAGGAGGTTTATTTATAGGAGGAAACACTCTGAAAAGGAACTTAGATTACTTAATCACTCTACAAGCCCCTAGTGAAGGTAATTTATCTGATCTTCGAAATCGCTGCTCGGTGTCCTTTAACGGAGGAGTGGGTTAATGTAGACTTTGCCAACTGGAGCAGATACTTAATAAGCTGTTACGGAAATACTGAGACGCAATGAATATCAGCTTCCTGGCACCACAAACAAACGCTTCCATTCAAGTTTGTATATTCTATTGGCGGTATCGGCCCTGGCCTTTGCAAAAATCTCTCTGCAATCTGGAGGAAGAGTCAACATTGCAAATTGAATGAATTCAGGAGCCAGGCCGACATGTGTAGTGATGACGGATTTGAATGCAGTATCAGGCCGTAGTTCAATGTTAGCAACGTTGCTATGGGCTTTAGCTGAATGCGGGCCTGTTGTAAGAGCAGCAGGAGTTCTGTGAACGAGAATTAAATGTAAATCCAGAATTTGTAAAGTGCACAGCTACCCGGAGGTATCCCGGCGCTGCGAGGCCGTCATGAAGATTAAGCGAGCTATTGCCCAGAGTCACATGGTGCTGGGCTGACCTGCCGCCGGTGCCGGGATCGAACCGTGAGCCCCAGCGTCCGGTGTCAATCGCCCTGGCCGCAGCGCCACACCTCTTCCCTTATCTGGGAGCAATCCATTCCTCAGCAAGGTTCCCTCTGCAATTTCATGAGGAACCTCTGGATCAACAGAATTGGGGGTGAAGCGTATGCATAAATCCCTGGCCATCTGATCGAGAACGCATTCCTCCTCCCTTCTGTGAGTGACAGCTTGCGAAGAATTGGCATTTTCGATTCTCCTATGTTGCAAACAGGTCTAAGTTTGGTTTGCCCCACGCTTGAAGAGTCCTTAAAAATGTGTTGGCCGAGCACCCATTCATGAAAGCTGGCACTCCTCCTGCTTAACGCATCTGCTAGGACATTGGTTGCTCAGGGCATATGCTCTGCCTTGAGTGCTATTTGATGTTGCAGAGCCCATTTCCAAATTTCCTTTGCCTGTTGTGGCAGGGCTGATTGTGTGATGAATTCCAACGTGTGCCATTGTGTGATGACATCAGCATGGTAGAGAAGAATTGCCCAGTTTTATCAGGCCTACGTCCATCTCAATCTGGTGGCGTTGTATCAGGGCTGGATGGATTCTTTAAGCAAACCTGGGCCCCGTGTGTTATAACCGAATCTGGCTTGGCATGACCAATTAAAGAGGCCAGTGAATCGTCAGGCATTTTATACTTTTTATCCAGTCTAAGCAGCACTGTCGACACTGTCGCTGGATTCTTCATAGTCTTCATGACTTCCTATCAGAGAAAATCCACAATAGCTCTGATTGACTTATTCATGGGTTCTTTGAAATTGTAGAGAAAGCAGTCCGATTGTTTTGTTGTCAGATAGAGCTGGAACCTTTTAGCTGCCCTTTCCAAAAAGTTGTGGAAGCCACCAATGTCACTAGTGGAGAATCTACTGGTTGTGCCACAGTCGGGGATAGTGGTGGGATTAGAGAGTCCTCCTATTCATTGTGAATTGAAGCAATGTCTCTGATCTCACCTTCTTCCCTGTCCTCATCTGTGGAAGGTGCGTCATCCGTTGGTGGTACAGACAATATACTAGCCAGTGTGGGTAATGGGGTCCCTGACGCAGTTAATATACGCGGTTAGCGCGTGACCGGTCTATGTAATTGTGAATGCATTGGCCTTGGTGCTTGCGATGGCGGAGGAGTTGTTGCAGGATCTGGAAACCTCTTATCTTTGAGCACTTGCTGAAGATTATTGACCAAAGTCAGTGGCATTCGTACAGACTCTTCCTGGTGCTCATCGACCATAACCGGAGTACTTATCCTCATATTGCTCGGGTTCTCCTGAAGCATAATATTGGTCCCCATAATATCTATCGTCGTATCCATGATCCTCCTGACACTTCACATGTAGCTCAGAGGGAGTATGCACTACCCCATAGAAGCCTTTGTCCTCAGATTTGTCATCATCTGGCAGATGTGCAGGTGGGAAAGGCAAAACTTTACTTAGCAATGCAGGAGCTGGACATATTGGTTCCGTCTGGGACTTTTCTCTTACAGAAATGATTGATAGTGGCATCAATTGTGTCAATGGTGTTTTCGCCGTCGTTCGTATCGTCTTACACAAGATTTTCAATAGAGGTGTTGTCGTCGACGGGACTCATCTGGGTTGTTGGTCGTCGACGAGGCTCTTGTCGACAGGATTACCGTCATCTTCTTGTATATTCTTGGCTGATTGTGCCACCATCGAAAGGATTCCTGCTGTAATCGTCGATGAGATCATTATAGGTGATGCCGCGGACGTAAATGGTGACGTTGTAGTGGTGATGACCGTTGACAACTCAAATTGAGATGGGATTACTGTTTTTAGTGGTTTAATCATCGACGGAAGGCATTTGGATGATTTTTTTCAGTTGTGCTTCCTTCAGTGATAGAGTAGTAGGCTAAGATTGAGCCTTTTCTGAGGAAAGTGTCTCAGTCTGTGAAGAATATGAAAGTTCTTCTGATCTTTTGGAATGCCCTGAGGACTTATGGTGGGTCTTCTTCACAGCCTTTTTAGGTGACCCTGGAGGCACTCTCTCATTGTAGGGGAAACAACTGACCTTTGCCGCCACCGCCGAGAGTCAGTCGTGGGCTGACACTGCATACCAGAGGGCCGAAATTGCACCAGGGAACACCGCCGCCACCGCCAAGAGTCCAGAGGCATCGGACTCCGCGCCGCCGCTCCGGGAGACCACAAATCCCGGCAGGCCTCGCGGCGGCGCGTGCTGAGTGACGCGGCTCGCGCCCAGAGAGCGCCAGGCGGAGCCATAAAGCTCGGGAACCCCGGCAGAGCGGGGGGAAACAACTGACCTTTGCCGCCACCGCCGAGAGTCAGTCGTGGGCTGACACTGCATACCAGAGGGCCGAAATTGCACCAGGGAACACCGCCGCCACCGCCAAGAGTCCAGAGGCATCGGACTCCGCGCCGCCGCTCCGGGAGTCCACAAATCCCGACAGGCCTCGCGGCGGCGCGTGCTGAGTGACGCGGCTCGCGCCCAGAGAGCGCCAGGCGGAGCCATAAAGCTCGGGAACCCCCGCGTCGCGGGACGCGAGCGGGACGCCCGGGGCTAAGCCCGGGCAAAGGGCGGGCCCTCTGTGGCCCTCCGAGGCCTGAGGAGCCTGGCCTGGCCCAGAAACTCTGCCTGATTGCCAGTTGCCCACGGACTTGGTTACATCTGAATTGTAAGTAGGTTACCCACCCATTTCACTCGCAATCGCAACCTTGCAGGACATTGACATTTTGAGACTGGCTGCTGTATTCTCTAAAAATACCCTTTGCCTTATTTCCGGGTACTCGTAGGGTCTGCCATGAGTTGCCCAGAAACTAGAAGCAGGGCTGCTGCGGGGGTAAAGAAACTGACTGGTACCCTGGATGACTTCATTGTTCGTACCAATGCTTTAATCGATGAAGGGATTATAATTATGGATAGAAGGGTGTCCCAGGATCTAGCCGCAGCTAGACGCTCCTCTTTAGGTCTTATTGCCAAAGCTCGTACTCCTAATAGTGTATCTGCTTCGGGAAATCTAGGAAATGCACAGAATGATAGGGGTCATGACGCTCCAGGTTCACAGGAGGATCTGGAGGCTACTCCTAATCTTTCTTTGCTTGTGGCTAGCACTTCAGCTGAAAAGGAGACTGAAATGTTATCTATGGCTAGTGATTTAATCCATAGGGGTATGAAAGAGGGGGCGATTCCTAAACAGAAGACTAACATTCAAAAAATTGGTAAATCTAACTTGAGCAAAGGGAGAAAAGTACATACTAGCAAGAACCAAGACCTGACCATCTCAGAACCTGTGCCTTTGAATGTGAGCATTAATCCAGTTGTCCATATTAGTGACAATGGGACAGACCATCAGTCCAATGTTGGCCTACCATTGAGTCTCCCAGATGACACTGTTTTAGATAGCAGTTTGGAGGATATTTTGGATTTAAGCGGCGCAGTTATGAATCAAGCTGGAGGTAGTGAGGACAGTAGTAACCTAAATACGGCTAACAATAACATCTTGGAAATGCTAAAGACTCTCCTCGAACCAATCGAGGTTAGGCTACGCTGTCTGGAAACTATATTAAAAAACATCCATAAAGATATAACTGCCCCTAGCTTTAATTTGGGTAATAAAATTCCACCTGCAAAAAATCAAATAACTAGGCCGCCACCAGCTGCTAAAAATGTTACTACCACGAACCCATTGCCAAAAACTATACCAACCCCTAAAACTCCCGCCCCGACTGACAAAGTAGTGCCAGTCCAACAAACTCCTAAATTACAACAAGATAAAGATAACTCAGGAAAAAGGGATGTGCGTAGAAACATACACTTACCCCCAAAAGCTGCACCATATGTTGTGGTCCTTACAGGAGTCCCTCAATTAAATGAAAATTCCAATGAAAATAATGGCGGACTTGTAAACAAAACCATCCATTGGCTGAATGATAATTACCCTCTCCCGCCAGCTATTAAAAGTAATATTTTGATGGTTGAAAGGGCCCCATGGATTGGGTATAATAAAAAAAGGGGACACGGCGATTGTGTGGTAATAACATTTGAGAATCCACTAACTGCTAAATACATTACCACAAGACCCCCTAGAAATCATGGCCTCTCAGTTACGGCTAGGGCATTATCTTATTTTTATCCCGAGGGTGAACACCCTGACAATAGGTGGAGTTGTACTAGGGACAACAGATATCAAGGGGGTAACAAGGGTTGGGCTCCTGATAGTAACCACTATAACATACAAGGAGGAGGGAGAGACGAGGATGGTTGGAATGTAGTGAAACATAGATCAAGGTCCCCTTACTACCGACCACAGAGTTTTGACCCAGGATGGTTAGGCAATCCACAATTTCCTCCGATCTTCCCGTGTTCCAACCGGTTTGATTGTTTGGAAGCAGTGGATTGACTCCCCAAGATAAAAGAAGAGGTTTCAAAGACAACTAAACCTGTAGATTTGGGGCCTACAAAATCCTTGGGGTCCGTCGAGATTCAGGAATCTCATGTTGAGACTCACGAAATCCATGGGGAGGATGAGACTATACAAGGGAGTCAGGGTAGTGAAACTGGAGTTATTGCTGAAGAGTCACCTATAGAAGACTATTGCAAGGTGGTTTTTTGGAATGTGGCAGGTTTAAAGCAGAAAATTTCCAATCCGTCCTGGTGTGATGTAATTGCTGATGTGGGCATATTAGCCTTACAAGAAACCTGGACCACCGCACCAATACATCTTAATGGTTATAGAACTTATTTTACACCTGCGGTGGGGGGAGCACACGGAAGACCAAAGGGGGGACTGTCTCTGTATATATCGAACCTGCTAGTCACCGATAAAATCTCTTTTTCTCCAGGTTCCAGTTACTACCAGAAAATAGTAATTGTCACAAGGAAGGGTCCAACGATTGTTCTTTTTAATTTTTACAATAACTGTCTAAGTAGCACGATTAAGGATGTATTTGATAATATAACTGCAGATATACAGAATGAATTTGAGACAAAAAAGGGTGAAGTCATGGTATTATGGGGGGGTGATTTTAATTGTACTTTGTGTAAAAAGGGTCAGAAGGGTATTTGTGGCCTGATGTTGGAACAGGATATTAATTTGACGCATTTTGAACATACCCTTCTAGGTGATTCATTAAATGAGATGATTTTTAATTTTGATCTTGGTTTTACAAATGAGCTAGCCCACCACACAATGCCATTCGTTCCAACATTTGTGGGGCGGGGGGCTTCAACTAGCATTGATTTTAGTCTCTGTACAAATAGCTCGGCGGGCAGATTGATCAGCTCTAGTATCATGCACTTACCATTAAGTGACCACTACCCACAGGTACTAAAAATGGAGAACCTATTTTCTGTATCAGATCATGTAGTAGGTTCCAATAATAAGGCGCAGGACGTGAATTTAGGTACCCAAAACGGATATAGCCTTAAATGGAGTAGAGTGGTCCCGGTTGATTTTTTGTCTAAATTGCTGAATAAGTGTATGAGTAGTTTTTTGACCTGCCTGAACGAGCAGGCCGCGACTAATGAAATTTTAAATCATTTTTATATTATTTCTACTGCAATTAAGGAGGCGTTGTGGGTTGCAAAGAAAAACTCCCTAAAGCCCAATAGAAAATGGTTCGATAAGAAATGTACTAAAGCCTTATCAAAGCTTAGACATGCGATCCATAAAAGACCACGGGATGTAACCCAAATTAGAATTTTGAGGAGGGACTATAACATAGCACTGAAGGACAGGAAGGCCGTCATAAGAAAGGAGGCTTGGGATGATTTATGCGAGGCGTCACAATTAAAGGATTCGGCAGCTTTTTGGAGGGTTATTAATACCCCCCTCATATATGAAAAAAAGGCACGCTTGGAAATCGCCATCCCAGAAGACGAGTGGGTGGCGCACTTCTCCTCCCTTTACAGGGCGGTGGAACCAGTCCTCGATACAGGCCAGGACTTTATGTCCCCAAACATAGACACATCCAAAGTCTTGGTCGTAACCCTTCCTGAAGTTCTGGCGAGCTTGAAGGCAACCAAAGGGGGTAAGGCGGCTGGTCCAGATGGCATACCAGCAGACCTCTACAAGGCCAATACCGAATTATGGGGGCCTTTGCTTGTCCAGCTTTTTAATGTTGCTTTGACAAAGGGTTTAGTTCCTACCTGGCTTACATCGATTATAGTCCCAATCTTTAAGAAAGGTGACAGGCAGAATTGCATGTGCTATAGGCCAATTTCTTTATTGGACTCCTCTATAAAAATTTTGGGGAGAGTGGTTTTAGATAAGTTGCGAATCTGGTCAGAAGAGAATGGGGTGTTAAGCGATTTTCAATTTGGGTTTCAAAGGGGCTTAGGGACTATAGAGCAAGGATTGAATTTGTTTATCCTGCAACAGAAGTATATACGGGTCAAAAAACAACGTCTATACCTCACCTTTGTTGACTTATCGTCAGCTTTCGATTGTGTTTCACACAATAAATTGTGGTCAATCATGGCCGAGTTGGGGGTAGACAATGCCATTATATGCTTCTTGCGAGATCTATATTCCGGGGCCAATGCAAGTGTCCGTTTTGGGAAAGATGGAGAATGCACTAGACAGTTTGGGATTGGTCGGGGTGTACGCCAAGGGTGCGTTTTAGCTCCCTTTTTATTTTTGCTATATATAAATGGCTTGGAGAAACGTCTCGTGCAGGAGGGCAGGGATATGCCTATGGTGGGTGGAAGGCCCGTCCCTGCCTTGATGTACGCTGACGATGCTGTTTTGATGGCACGAACCCCAATGGCGTTACAAACCTTGGTTACTTCTTTTAACAGTTTCATGCTTGGCTTAGACTTAAAAATTAACTGTTCAAAAACCTTGTCCATGTATTGTGGGCCAAGATCTAGCAAGCATTCGAAACCCATTTTTATAAATTCCAATCCCTTAGAAAAGACCTCCACCTTTCCCTATTTGGGAATTCTGTTTCACGAAAGTGGCTCATGGACTAGTGCAATCCATGTTAGATCCCTGCTGTTTTCCAAAACCATTATGGCCTTACAATGTTTTATGAGAAAATTAGGGAAAAAACCCATAAAAGATATTTTAACTATTTATAGGGCAACCTGCTTAGCAGTAGCCACTTATGGATCAGGTTTGTGGGGTTACTCAAATATTAGTACAATTCAAACCATGGAAAATAAATTTTTAGGCCACATCTTGTCCGTGCCTGAAAGTACTGCGACCATGATATGCCATGTTGAATTGGGAGTAATTTACGTTACTGATACGATTAGGATCCAGCCAATCCTTCTTTGGCATAGGGTGTGGACAAATGATGAATGTGTGGTTAACCGGGCTATTTTAAAGGACGTTTTAGCATTGGACAATATCAACGATTTCAAATGGATATGTTATGTCAAGAACTTTCTCAAGGAAGTAAATTGTGCCCAATACTTCGAGGATCCGCCAACTATGGCATACATATCAAGAAGAGATCTGAAAAATTTGTGCATTGCCTATCTCAGGGACAAAAGACACTTAGAGGAGGCGAGAAAAAAGACTGTTTCTGCTCACCAGGATATTCTTTGTGGAGAGAAACTACAGCCATATTTATCCTTATATATGTCTAATCATGAACGTTTCCTTTTAACCCGGTTTAGACTCAATATTGTTTTTAGAGTCTTATCTTTTCCTGTGATGAATTGTTGGTCGAAAGAATTATCCTTTTGCCCATGTGATGATGTTTCCCCACAGTCTGATATACATATTTTATTTTTTTGTAAATTTTATACCTTTTTCAGAAAGAAACTTATCATCCCTATTCTCAAAGACTTAAACATATACAGGTGTCGCTTAGCGTTTTTAGAGTGCCAGAAAATGGAAACTGTTTTTATGGTAGCCTCATTGGGTGAATTTTTTTAATCCATTTTTAAATGTCGCAAATCGATTGTAATGAATTAATCTCTGTGTTGCACATATGTATTTTAAACAATGAACACATGACTCCCCTGTAAACTGTATTTTCTTCATGCTACTTTTATGGTTATTCTTGTCTTTTTTAACCGAATAAAGTATTTTGAATCTGAATCTTGAATCTCTCATTGTACCTCGCCCTCTTACGGGATTTTTCAGTCTTTGAGGAATCATCACTATCCTCCTCAGATACAGGGTATTCTTTGGATTTTAATATCTGAAGCCAAATCAGTAACCTTACCTCTCTGTCCTTGAACATTTTTAAAGAAAAAGTGCAGCATACCTCACAATCCTTTACTTTGTTTTTAAGATGTAGACTGTAGATTCACTCCTTGTGTGCAGCCTCTTTTTGCCACATGTTCCACATGGCCTGAACAGGCCTTTCTTATGATGTTTTGTAATGGCTGAGCAGTCAGAATATGTAGAAGTAGATATCAGTCTTGTCCTGAAGGAAATTCTTCATAAAATTAGAGAAAACTGTATTAAACTGAGCAGAGCTCCGGGAGACTCCCATCACATGAATTGCGGTAGAAAATATGAGTGATTGAAGCCTCAGTGGTGAGTGTTTTCTAGAGGGTGCTGTCACCTGATTAGCTGAACTTTAGATCTTATTAAATTATGAGGATAAGCTATTAAAGTGAATGTTTTTTTAACATTAGCCATGTATTTTATAGACTTCTGCTTTCTACGGTACTGTGGGACTCCCACTTCAACGACAGGGAATGATTCAAGCATGTGAATCTATGAAAGATCTAATACTGGAGAACAGAGATTTATTTTCCTCTGCTTCCAAAAAACATATTCCAAAAAACATATTTCTGGTCGCACATTTAATGCACTACCACCCAATGAAGTCACACTGAATCACTTTACAATACAGTAAGACTCCTACCTCAAAGAGCTAGGATACAATGGACATACACCTGGGGTATCTGGACATTTCTTATCCCTCCCCCCTTATGCCAGACTACATGAGCTCCGACACTCAAAGTCAAGTAAGAACAGCAATAACCTTCAATAAATATATAAATTTCTTGTGTGCTTGTGCTTGCCGAAAAGTGGAGCTGTGAACAGTGTTTTATACGCTACAGTTCGCCGGACCCGCTCCGCGGGTCCCGCTTCACCTACTTACTCCGTGGGGGCTTGTGAGGAGTCCAGGGCTGCGAGCGTGAAGGCAGGGACTCGAACTTCCAGGAGTCCCTGCGAGGCCGATAATCACCACCTGGCCCGCTCTCCCTGTTGACACGCCCACAACTCACTGACTGGATATAACCCTCATCGTCCCTTGGCTCCAGTGGGTCGCTTCTTGTGTGCTTGTGCTTGCCGAAAAGTGGAGCTGTGGATAGTGTTTTCTACTGCTGGGAAGAGCGTTGTGCAGAACGCTACAGTTCGCCGGTCCCGCATTGCGGGTCCCGCTTCACCTACTTACTCCGTGGGGGCTTGTGAGGAGTCCAGGGCTGCGAGCGTGAAGGCAGGGACTCGAACTTCCAGGAGTCCCTGCGAGGCCGATAATCACCACCTGGCCCGCTCTCCCTGTTGACACGCCCACAACTCACTGACTGAATATAACCCTCATCGTCCCTTGGCTCCAGTGGGTCGCTTCTTGTGTGCTTGTGCTTGCCGAAAAGTGGAGCTGTGGACAGTGTTTTTTACTGCTGGGAAGAGCGTTGTGCAGAACGCTACAGTTCGCCGGTCCCGCATCGCGGGTCCCGCTTCACCTACTTACTCTGTGGGGGCTTGTGAGGAGTCCAGGGCTGCGAGCGTGAAGGCAGGGACTCGAACTTCCAGGAGTCCCTGCGAGGCCGATAATCACCACCTGGCCCGCTCTCCCTGTTGACACGCCCTCATTACACACGTACATAAACAGCCTATTTCCCGCGTACGGGGTCGTGCGCGGGTCGAAGCGCGGAGCGAAGCCCGGGCAAAGGGCGGGCCGTTTGAGGCCGTTCGAGGACGGGAGAGACCGGGACCGGGCTACCCCCCTGATCTGGCACCTTCGTGTTTTGGTCTTCCCGCCTTCTAAAGACTGATTGACATACTGCCACAGGATGACCACAAGGGAAACCCGCAGTAAAAGCAACTCAGCGACAGTAGGAGCCGCTAAAGGTACACTTGAAAATTATTTTGCAAAGGCGGGCTCTCAACTGATAGATGAAATTACGGTGCTAGAAAGGCGTATTTCACTAGAACTGGATTGGGCACGGAGATCCTCCATGGGCCAACTGGCACATGCTAAGTCCCCCGTGCATGGAGACCCGAACATATCACCCACTCCCAATACCGATCCTGACACTGAGACACCCGGTGCTGCTAACTCTCCAGTGAATCCGGATACATTAAATTCAATATCACTTAGCATCACAAAGGACCTCAGTGAAATTGCGGATACGAGCATGTTGCACCTCCCAATGACACATTCACAGCAGAGTCCACAAACTATTATACCCTTAGTTGCACAGGTAAATATTGACAATGACACAGCCAATAATTCACTGCAGGGGGCAAGGGAGGGGGCAATCCCCAAAAGGAAACCTAATACCAAAAAAGAAGGGAAAAATAGACAAAAACTCCTAAACTAAATCCCATCCCCGAAGCCATTAGATCTGCCACACCCACTGCACAGACTAGGTCTTCTGAGGTAATAGAGATAACAGCCCTGGATGGTTTGATTAGAGAGACTACAGAGCATTCTATTAATTCTATTAATTCCTCTAGCGAGGATATTACCTTAGGTGACATAGGTAATCTCATTAGATCCCTATTAAGTCCTCTCGAAGCACGTCTAATTAAAATGGAAGCTACGCTTGTAACTATAGAAAAAACGACAGTTCAACTAGCTGATAGTTTAAAAGTGGATAATGGGGGTGGTAAAGGGGCTACAGAGACTAAGAACAAAAGGGAACCACCAATAAACGCCAGGAAAGAGAATAGGGCTGCTCCTCTGGCGCAAAAGGCGAAACTAACTCCCCCAACAATCACGCCCTCCTTACCCCAGACGAAGGAACAAAACTCCAGTACAACCGTAACGCATCAATCATTACATCCACCTCATCACGCTAATAACAAAGACAATAAGGATAATAAACAAGCTCCTACCGACTCACACTTTCAAACCTCACCAGCAGGCAAGGCATCTGGGAACACCAGAAAACCCAGACCGGTCCACCTTCCCCCAGAGGCTAGCCCCTATACAGTAATTCTAGCAGGAGTACCAGAGCTTAAATCCACCTTCAGGGAAACAACAGCTTCCCTGAAGAATAAGGTGATCAGCTGGCTATCCATGTATAGACCTCTACCACGGTGCATAACTGGTGATGTCCTGATGGTTAGAAGGGTCCCATGGATAGGCAACTCCAAGAAAACCATCCAGGGGGATTGTGTGTTGACAAATTTTAGAGACCCCAGGGCTGTCACCTTGATTTGTGGATGGCACTCGGATGACCAGGAAAACTCTATTAAGTCACTACCCCTATCCTTCTTCTACCCACCATTGACGTTTGAAGGGGATGTGGAGAGTTGGAGCATTCATTTTGGGAGGGGGGACGAGTGGGATCACTCTGGGAGAATAAACCCCAATTACCATAGAACCCAACATCAGCTGTTCCCCACACCGATCTAGGAGGAGGTGGGTTGGGAAACGTATTATGGGAGGGGAGGCGTCTGGGGGGAAAGAAATAGAAGAGAATATCGCCCCAAATTCCAACATCCAACTTACTTCCCAAAATCTAACAGATACAGTGCGTTAGAAATGGTGGATTGACAGGTGAGCCCTCATGACAAGGAGTTTTCCCCTGTTATAGAGAGGGCTCGGATAGGTCTATCATATTTAGCACCACGCAACAGAGAATAGTTAAGATCGGTCAGCTAAGAGAAGAGACTCATACAAGAGACCCTAAAATGGTTAATACTGATCATCTTGATAACTATAGGGAGAGAATAGAACCTAGAATGGACGTGAACATACCATCTAACCCCATGCCACCGGCAATTGATCAAGCTCCCCCTCCATTAATAACAGCAAATGACAAGTCGCACTTCCTGAAAATACTTTCATGGAATGTGGCAGGCTTGGGAAACAAGTGGGACCATCTGGGATGGTTACCATTTATCGATTCCAAAGATATATGTCTCCTTCAAGAAACCTGGGCGAGGGAAGACCTCCACCCGCAAGGTTTTGCATCATTCTACATTCCAGCTAAATGGGGGGGTAGAGGCCGCCCCTCTGGTGGCCTTGCAATATGGGTGGCAACTCACCTGGGATGCAAAGCTATGCGACTCCCACTGACCTCAGAAGATATCCTAGCCGTGCAGCTCGATTGGTCGAATTCTCGTAGACTGGTCTTGATAAATGTCTATTCTAGACCAATAAACGTAGCAAGAGAATTGACCACCATCGAGGAACTTTCAGATTTCCTAAATGATTTACCAACAGGGATTCCATTCGTCATAGGAGGCGATTTTAATTCACACTTTGAGCCTCTTACAGGCCTCCTAGACGGTTCCTCATTCGAAGAGGATGCAAGATGGCGAGTCCCTCCAACGGTAGCTCCACCGCCTAGAGCTTGGACCGCACTTGCATTACAGATTACTGCCCTAACCCTTAAACAAGGAATTAGGGCATGCAATGGTCGAACTAAATCTGATAATCCTAGCAAACATACTTTTAACAAGTTAGGAAGGGAGTCAAGAATAGATTATGTTTTAGTCCAATTGTCCTCTTGGCATCATATAGTCGACTTCAGAGTGCTACCAAGAACTGATAGTGATCATAACGCCCTGGAACTTGACTATGTGAATCCGGACAGGAGGGGAGGGACCATGCACTTGGGGCGTTAAACCCAAACCCAAGCTTGCGCCTTGAGAACAATAGGAAGAGAATCAGATGGGAAAAACTGGCTACCAATAGGGAAAAACTATCATTACTCTATACAAGAGCAATCCCAATATTAGAAAAAGTTGGCTGTCTTAATTGGGAATCATCCACTTAGGAAACATATACAATAATTTCCTCCCTACACGAGGAATTAACTAGGAATTTGGCTACAGTTCTCTCTTCTAAGTCCAATAACAGAGGAGCTGGCTATCACCGTCCCACATGGTATAATGCAAGTTGTCGCAAGTTAAAGGGGGGCCTTCTCTCTGCTATCAAAGAGGGTAAAACTCGGACAGAGATACAGTGCAGAAGAGGGGCATATAAGAAAATGGTCAAGAGCGCCAATATGGAATGGGACCAGAACAAGTGAGAGGAACTTTCAACTTCCCTAGCTTTAAAGGACTCCCGGAAATTCTGGCGCATAGTAAATAGGGGGTGTGAAGATCTAGCTCCTGCAATAGAACCAAACATTGCCCCAAGTGCTTGGCAAGAACATTTCTAATCACTCTATACAGAGGAAAATGGGGCCAGAGGCTATTTACCCCCTCCAGTTCAAATTCAACCAAGAGGGGAACTCTTCACAGAAAAGGAGGTTAGAGCCGTGATCACAGGCCTACCATCGGGCAAAGCCCCTGGTTTGGATGGTCTGCCTGGTGACCTGTTCAAACAGGAGCCGGAGGTATGGACCCCCTATCTACTGGTACTATTTAATGCTGAGGGGCATGGATGTGCCCTGTACTTGGTTGGGAGCGGAGGTGGTCCCCATATTTAAAAAGGGCTCCCCTCTACTCCCAGCTAACTATAGGCCCATCAGCCTCATAGACATGTCCCAGAAACTTTTTGGGAGGTTAATATTAGATCGGCTCCAGAGTTGGCTAGAGGAGCATGCTATTCTGAGCCCATATCAGGCTGGTTTTAGAACAGGGATATCAACAACTGACCAAATATTTCGTCTTAACCTCATCTATTGGAAGACCGCATTAGTTGAGAGGAGCAGCTTGTACACTGTGTTTGTGGACGTAAGAGCTGCCTTCGACTTGGTCCCTAGACCAAAATTATGGAGAGTCTTGGCAGAGATGGGTGTCCCGGCAGAAATTCTATCCATCTTAATTAAACTCCACCAGAACAACTTTGCTCGTGTCAGGTGTGGAAGGAATGGGGACCTCACAGACAAATTCCCCGATGACAGAGGGGTTAGACAGGGTTGCGTTCTTGCACCGACCCTGTTCTGCCTCTTTGTCAACGGGGTGATTGCTCACCTGACAAGGATTCCAGATATTGATGCCCCCAAGTTGGATGGCAGCAGGGTGCCCGCTATTATGTTTGCGGATGACACCCTGCTGCTATCTAAATCCCCCACGGGAATCCAAAGGATATTGGATGGATTTCTTGATTTCTGTACAGAAAGGGGACTTGAGATTAACGCCCAAAAAACAAAATACATGGTCCTAAATCCCTTTCAATCAACACGACCAAATCCCCTGCTTGGCTCGGTTCGCCTGGAGAGAGTCAATACCTTTGAGTACTTGGGGGTAACCATTAACGAGAAAATGACCTGGGACACACACATAACCAAATGTAATTTAAAATTGGTGCAGTTAGTGGGAGGGATATCAAGGATGGTTAAGAACTCCACATACCGCCCACGGAGTCCAATCATCCAAATTTATAAAGCACAGGCCCGGGGGGCAGTTACTTATGGAGGCGAACTTTGGGGCCACACCACCGCCCACAAACTGTTGCTTACTGAAAACAAATTCATCAGGCAGTTGGCAGCCCTTCCCGCAAGTACGCCCCTGCTGCCCCTGAGATTGGATTTGAACATTAGGCCAATTGAGGACAAATTGGGACTCAAGCCATTAACATTCTGGCAAAGAATATGGAGCAGCATTGATCTTGTCAAATACAGGACTGAGCTCCAGGAGTTTCTAAACACACCAAAAGCTAACTCCATTCCTTGGTTATCCTATATAAAAAGATCATTTATGTCACTTGGCTTACCAGAATTATGGAACGACCCGATAAATGCATGCAATAGGATTACACGGCAAGAACTCTTAAAGGTTTACTATAACTCAAAACTGTCTGCTGCTGTGAACAGCACGCGGGTGGGTTCTTTGACCAATCTATTTATCCAAAACAAAGATTTATACTTCTAGTGCGTTTTGGACGGAATGAACCCACCGCTTGCGAGGAAACTCTTCATGCAGTGGAGATACGGAACCCTCCCACTAAGGTCATTCACGAGCTCATGGTCCTCGCCTACGACTACAGAACGTTGCCCGGGGTGTGACTACCATCGAGAAAACGACATACATGTGATACTCTTTTGTCAATCCTATCGAAAAATCAGGAAATATTGGCTGATTCCCCTTCTCAAAAATATGGGCTTCAGAAAAATTTTACCGGCATATAGAACCTTGAAGACTGATTCCTCTCCACAAATTGTTTTTGCAATGGCAAAATTCCTAAATGCAATGTGGCATGCACGTTCTCGCATTATTAAGCTGAATCCAGACTTTTAAACACGTGTTATCAAATTTTATTTAACAAACTATAACTTGATTATTTATCTAAGACCAACTTTTAACTCTTACTGTGTACTGTAAATACTTTGTTGTTATAATGAATGTTTATCTTTTATGATCTAATTGGTCGAAATAAAGATTCAAAAGTAAGTAATAAACATTTCAAATGATACAGGACTAGAGAGCTCCAGAATCAGGATCTAATCTTGCACCGAACACTCGTGTCCGAGAATGACCCTGAGAGACACTTGTTACTCAATATCTAACCTCAACCAAGGCGCCCAAAGGCATTTGCATACCGTGATGCAACCAATTTCAGAAAAAGAATTGGGAAAATGCTTAAAACTATGAAAATCCATAACATCCATTAATATCAGCAAGCATGAACGAAGCATGTAAAAGTCATTTATGAACCCAACAGAAGAAACCTTCAGAAGCGTGAACCACGAGGGAGCTTCAAGTCTCGGGAGGGAAACTCGATCTAGAACTCTTACTACACCAAACACTAATGATCCCTAGAGTAAAGCTACAGCTTCAACATCATTAGATCAAGGAACAGGTATCCCCAACATTTAATTTGTGCTGGAGGTGGCTCCTGTGTGAGGCTGCATCACAATACTCATTTCTGAATCTGTGGCACTGCCTCCGCTTACGGTTCAGTGGCACAGACTAGGCACACAGCTCGGCGACATAGCCCTGCACATAGTACGACTCAGAGCATGTTAATATCAGCAGGTTTCAGACCTCATCTGTTGTGCACCACGTTGAAGGATCTGATCAGGGTATACAGACAAACTCAAACATTTCTAAAATCTGACAAACATACACTGGCCTGATGCGCTTAAAAATAACCCTCATCTCTTTGAAAACAAACCCTTCATCATATCGCTTTCTTATTCTCTTGGTTGCTCCTACAGGAGTTTCACTGTTAGAACAAAAGCAACACTCATTCCCCAGGTCACACACTGATGCCTTCTCCATAGTTGCGTTGTGTTGAGAGAAGCTGCAACAGCTCGTAGCAAAAAGCCAAACTGGAAAGCAATCACTTCAGACACTTACTGGTTCTCTTAGAGCAGAACGTCCCAACAGGATGGTCCATAATTCTCGACTGCTGCTGAAAACAGAAATCTCGGATCAGTGGGTTTAAAAGAAAAATACAAACAAAGCAGCCATATAGAATGCACAAATGCCCACATTTTCACACACCACCTCCCTTATCTACAACATTATGATGTAGCACTGAAGACGACCAGCATGTACCATCACTGCATTTTAATTTTGGTTAATCCAATAAAGCATCACAAGTTAGACCGTCTTAAGAACAGGCAGGCGCTACGCCCTTACTGCCAACAACCCTCCAGATATCGATATCCCTGAGTTCAGCCCCCTCAAAGCTAAATTTCTGACGGGGTATATTGCTCGGGGGCTATCTTGCAAGTTTACTATTCCTGATTCTTAACGCCAAAGCCGATTCAACGCACTTAACCAGCTTTGGGTGGGGTGGATCGGGGAACTGGACAAGACAGGCTGGAGGGAGGCTAGAATGGCCCCATGGGTGCGAGCTATCTCCACACGCTTTAGAATGATCCCGCTACATGCTCTTCACTTGACTTACATGGCCCCGGTACGACTCCATCGAGCCCGCAGGATTCCCAGCAGAATTGCTTCCACTGCTCTGCACCGGACGCGGATTTTATCATGTGATTTTGGGCCTGTCCTCTGATGGTGTGCCACTAGCAGAGAATAAAGCAAGAACTCTCATAGGGGCTGGATCGGCCATTGGATCCTTCCCTACAGTGGCCCTACTGGGTATCTTGGACAATCTGCAATGAGGTCACGTTTATTGGGGTCGCCTCTCTGGTTGCCAAACGTGATATTGCCTAGAGGTGAAGTTCTCCACAGGCCCCCTCCTTGGCGGAGTGGAGAGAGCAGGTGGACAGGTGCACCCAGCAAGAGAAAGCCTATCTATGCTGCATGGGGCTGCCTACAAAAACATAGAAGGATTTGGGGTCGATGGTGGGAATACTACTGTCTGGATTTGTAACTTAGCACTGCGACATATGTACTGTGCTGCTATTGAGATAATGGTGGTGTATAGGTTTTATTTCGGTGTTTGAAAAACAATAAAAAAGATATTATGGTATTTCTATGATGCACTATAATGTAAATAGACAAGGGCCCCCTGTTACTAGGTGTGAGTTCCACTAGACAGGGACCAAATGATATTGCAAAAACCAAGGGCAACTAAAATATAATCAAGACATGACAATAATTCATAATTAAACCTGAAGGGACAAAAACGCCATAATATAAACAAGTACAACAATCTTTTACTAAAGCAGTGCAATAAATATTAATGATAAAAAGATCCACATGCTTACAACAGTCGTATCAACATTCATTCAAAGATTTTATACAATGAAGACAGAAAAATACATAAACATACACACAAAAAAAAATGGGAACGTTTTCTCATATATGATATATATTATTAATCCTCAGTATCTGATCAATTTACATGATGTAATCATCAATGGTTAAAAACTGAATTCTTTTTCGAAGCAATCAGTGGCTAGGAACCAAACGGTGTCTACGCGCGTTTCGGCACAGGAGAGCCTTCATCAGGAAATGCCACACAATACCATTTCATGATAGCCGAAAAACTGGAATCTCTGATGCAGCTTGAATAAATAAGAAAAGGATTTACCCTCGAGTGCAGGCTTTCTTGCGAGAGAGGTGGCACGAGCAAAATCATATATATATATATAAACGTGAACAAGGGCTTGAAACGCGTTGTGTGTTTGGGTATCTCTAAATAAATAAGATTTCTGCCCAGATGAAACTACAGAGGTCTGTATGTGTCTCCTTTCTCGACAAAAACCGCCGTGTGTGGTATTGGGAAGTGGCTCGAGTATATATGTATATATATATATATCTTGTTACACCTGCAACAGTGGATTCCCTCCAAACAAAACAGGTCCGGACCACGGTATTGTGCCAATTTGTTTGTTTATTTCGTGCTTGGCGGCAAATATCACACACAGACACACACAGACACACACAGACACGCACAGACACGCACAGACACGCACAGACACGCACAGACACGCACAGACACGCACAGACACGCACAGACACACAGACACACAGACACACAGACACACACACACACACACAGATACACACAACCTGAACAATGGTCCAACCACTTAACTTGAAGCATGTTACAGCTTGGAGTACGATTTAAGTTTCAGTACCTTCTGGCAAAGCATGGGCTATGGAGAGTAGGGCAAGGCGGTGGAGCACGGCGGTGGAGAGTGGAGCACGGCGGTGGAGAGTGAAGCACAGCGGTGGGGAGTAGGAGCAGGGCGGTGGGGAGTAGGAGCAGGGAGGTGGCGAGTAGGAGCAGGGCAGTGGCGAGTAGGAGCAGGGCAGTGGCGAGTAGGAGCAGGGCGGTGGCGAGTAGGAGCAGGGCGGTGGCGAGTAGGAGCAGGGCGGTGGCGAGTAGGAGCAGGGCGGTGGCGAGTAGGAGCAGGGCGGTGGCGAGTAGGAGCAGGGCGGTGGCGAGTAGGAGCAGGGCGGTGGCGAGTAGGAGCAGGGCGGTGGCGAGTAGGAGCAGGGCGGTGGCGAGTAGGAGCAGGGCGGTGGAGAGTGGAGCACGGCGGTGGAGAGTGGAGCAGGGCGGTGGGGAGTAGGAGCAGGGCGGTGGGGAGTAGGAGCGGGGCGGTGGGGAGTAGGAGCGGGGCGGTGGGGAGTAGGAGCAGGGCGGTGGGGAGTAGGAGCAGGGCGGTGGGGAGTAGGAGCAGGGCGGTGGGGAGTAGGAGCAGGGTGGTGGGGAGTAGGAGCAGGGCGGTGGGGAGCAGGAGAGGACGGTGGAGAGTAGGAGAGGACGGTGGGGAGTAGGAGAGGACGGAGGGGAGTAGGAGAGGACGGAGGGGAGTAGGAGAGGACGGAGGGGAGTAGGAGAGCCGATGGTGGGGAGTAGGAGAGGAAGGTGGGGAGTAGGAGAGGACGGTGGGGACTAGGAGAGGACGGTAGGGAGTAGGAGAGGACGGAGGAGAGTACTAGAGGACGGAGGGGAGTAGGCGGACGGTGGGGAGTAGGAGAGGACGGTGGGGAGTAGGAGAGGACGGTGGGGAGTAGGAGAGGACGGTGGGGAGTAGGAGAGGACGATGGGGACTAGGAGAGGACGGTGGGGACTAGGAGAGGACGGAGGGGAGTAGGAGAGGACGGAGGGGAGTAGGAGAGGACGGAGGGGAGTAGGAGAGGATGGAGGGGAGTAGGAGAGGACAGAGGGGAGAACTAGAGGACGGAGGGGAGTAGGAGAGGACGGTGGGGATGAAGAGCTGATGGTGGGGATTAAAAGAGGAAAGTGGGGAGTAGGAGTGGGTTGTGATAAAGTCACTTGGGCAACAACATAGTGCTTCACCACAAGAAGCTGTGCATCAATTCTAAAACCTTTCTACTTAACACTACAAGAGGCTAACCTCTGATGAAGCATGACACCAATAGGGTGTGTGAGGGTTACCCAACAAAAAGGAATTGCTTCCTTTCCCGCGCCTGAGCGGTTGACACCTTGTGAGTCTAATTCAGTCTGACTGTTCTGCCACAACACTGACTCTGGACACTGGCTGAACTCTCAGAAGCTCACCTCAATGGTGACTCACAGAGCAGAAGCAGGCAGTGTGCTCAAAACATTTTTGTCATTATTTGCTCTTACACTCCCAACCCACTGAACCACAAGACACTCAACCTCACTAGATCTAATGTGAACACATACAAGTTTCTTATGCGGGCTACATGTCGGAATAAGTATACAAAACGGTGATCAACTGAGTGCTTGCATTAATCTCAGCTACTGCTAATCACTTGGGCGGCATTCCAATCCATGGTTATTTTGCACACCATGCCACCTCACTTTGGACCCAGCAATATGGTTATATGTGGGTATATATGCTCAGACGCGAGTCCTGTGCACACTGTGTCACTGAAACCAGGCTGTACCTAGCTGATGAACCCATAACTAACCAGTCCTGAGTTACTTGTGCTCCTGTTCAGGGAGGACCTGGCCTGGTAGTTCGGGATGGACTGTTCTCATGAGTAGGGTCCATACTGAACTGCATACGGCTGGGTCCAGACTGAGGTGGCATGGTGTGCAAAATAACGATGACTGAAAGGATGCCTAGGTGATTACGGAGAAGTGTGGCTCAATGGTTAGAGCGGCAGACTCTGATGCAGAGGTCTGGCCCGGGACCAGGGTTCGATTCCCGCCTCGGTGGGTCTTGGGCTCAATTTCCCCGGACCTGATAATTCTCGCCTCGGTGCCTAGTCTAATCATGGGTCCCACTCTGTGACTCTGGGCAATAGCTTGCTTAATCTCCACAACGGCCCCAGCAGCGCTGTGGATGCCTGGCTTCACCTTGGGGGTGCCCAGGAGTGGACATTTCACAGGAAAGCCAGGATGGGTTCCGCAGCGGTATGAATACAGCGCTACGAGGCCTCCGGGTAGAAGTGCGCTATATAAAATACAAACATTTACATTTTACATTACCAGTGGCTGAGACTAATTCAAGCATTCCAGCCATCACTGGTTTGTGTACTTATTGCTACATGTTGGAAACATGGGGCCTGGTTTCCAGAATCACATGACTTCCAACATGCACGTAGTGAATGGCACAGGCCAAGTTCTGCCTCATCCACCTGCATTTGTCAACATCTGATCAAGCCAAGGAGTCTGGAGCAGTGAAACCAACAATGGGCTGAAATATAGAACCCGACATGAACTGTAGTCCACCTCCCTCAGAAAGAGGACTACCGTGCAGGAGCACGAGATACCGACTGCCACCACATGAACTGTAGTCCACCTCCCTCAGAAAGAGACTACCATGCAGGAGCACGAGATACCGACTGCCACCACATGAACTGTAGTCCACCTCCCTCAGAAAGAGGACTACCGTGCGGGAGCACGAGCTATCGACTGCCACCACATGAACTGTAGTCAACCTCCCTCAAAAAGAGGACTACCGTGCAGGAGCACGAGATACCGACTGCCACCACATGAACTGTAGTCCACCTCCATCAGAAAGAGGACTAGCCTGCAGGAGCACGACCTGCCGACTGCCACCACACGAACTGTACTCCACCTCCCTCAGAAAGAGGACTTCCGTGCAGGAGCACGAGATACCGACTGCCACCACATGAACTGTAGTCCACCTCCCTCAGAAAGAGGACTAGCGTGCAGGAGCTACCGACTACCAGCACATGAACTGTAGTCCACCTCCCTCAGAAAGAGGACTACCGTGCAGGAGCACGAGCTGCCAACAGCCACCACATGAACTATAGTCCACCTCCCTCAGAAAGAGGACTAACGTGCAGGAGCACGAGCTACCGACTGCCACCACATGAACTGTACTCCACCTCCCTCAGAAAGAGGACTACCGTGCAGGAGCACGAGCTGCCGACTGCCACCACATGAACTGTAGTCCACCTCCCTCAGAAAGAGGACTAACGTGCGGGAGCACGAGATACCGACTGCCACCATATGAACTGTAGTCCACCTCCCTCAGAAAGAGGACTACCGTGCAGGAGCACGAGCTACCGACTGCCACCACATGAACTGTAGTCCACCTCCCTCAGAAAGAGGACTACCGTGCAGGAGCACGAGATACCGACTGCCACCACATGAACTGTAGTCCACCTCCCTCAGAAAGAGGAATACCGTGCAGGAGCACGAGATACCGACTGCCACCACATGAACTGTAGTCCACCTCCCTCAGAAAGAGTAATACCGTGCAGGAGCACAAGATACCGACTGCCACCACATGAACTGTAGTCCACCTCCCTCAGAAAGAGGACAACCGTGCAGGAGCACGAAATACCGACTGCCATCACATGAACTGTAGTCCACCTCCCTCAGAAAGAGGACAACCGTGCAGGAGCTCGAAATACCGACTGCCACCACATGAACTGTAGTTCACCTCCCTCAGAAAGAGGACTACCGTGCAGGAGCACGAGATACCGACTGCCACCACATGAACTGTAGTCCACCTCCCTCAGAAAGAGGACTACCGTGCAGGAGCACGAGATACAGACTGCCACCACATGAACTGTAGTCCACCTCCCTCAGAAAGAGGACTACTGTGCAGGAGCACGAGATACCGACTGCCACCACATGAACTGTAGTCCACCTCCCTCAGAAAGAGGACTACCGTGCAGGAGCACGAGATACCGACTGCCACCACATGAACTGTAGTCCACCTCCCTCAGAAAGAGGACAACCGTGCAGGAGCACGAGATACCGACTGCCAGCACACGAGCTGTAGTCCACCTCCCTCAGAAAGAGGACTACGTGCAGGAGCACGAGCTACCGAGTGCCACCACATGAACTGTAGTCCACCTCCCTCAGAAAGAGGACTACCGTGCAGGAGCACGAGATACCGACTGCCACCACACGAACTGTACTCCACCTCCCTCAGAAAGAGGACTACCGTGCAGGAGCATGAGATACCAACTGCCACCACATGAACTGTAGTCCACCTCCCTCAGAAAGAGGACGAGCGTGCAGGAGCATGAGCTACCGACTGCCACCACATGAACTGTAGTCCACCTCCCTCAGAAAGAGGACTACCGTGCAGGAGCATGAGATACCGACTGCCACCACATGAACTGTAGTCCACCTCCCTCAGAAAGAGGACTACCGTGCAGGAGCACGAGATACCGACTGCCACCACATGAACTGTGGTCCACCTCCCTCAGAAAGAGGACTACTGTGCAGAAGCACGAGATACCGACTGCCACCACATGAACTGTGGTCCACCTCCCTCAGAAAGAGGACTACGTGCAGGAGCATGAGCTACCGACTGCCACCACATGAACAGTAGTCCACCTCCCTCAGAAAGAGGAATACCGTTCAGAAGCACGAGATACCGACTGCCACCACATGAACTGTAGTCCACCTCCCTCAGAACGAGGACGAGCGTGAAGGAGCACGAGCTGCCGACTGCCACCACATGAACTGTAGTCCACCTCCCTCAGAAAGAGGAATACCGTGCAGGAGCACAAGATACCGACTGCCACCACATGAACTGTAGTCCACCTCCCTCAGAAAGAGGACAACCGTGCAGGAGCACGAAATACCGACTGCCACCACATGAACTGTAGTCCACCTCCCTCAGAAAGAGGACAACCGTGCAGGAGCACGAAATACCGACTGCCACCACATGAACTGTAGTCCACCTCCCTCAGAAAGAGGACTACTGTGCAGGAGCAGGAGATACCGACTGCCACCACATGAACTGTAGTCCACCTCCCTCAGAAAGAGGACTACCGTGCAGGAGCACGAGATACCAACTGCCACCACATGAACTGTAGTCCACCTCCCTCAGAAAGAGGACTACCGTGCAGGAGATACCAACTGCCACCACATGAACTGTAGTCCACCTCCCTCAGAAAGAGGACTACCGTGCAGGAGCAAGAGATACCGACTGCCACCACATGAACTGTAGTCCACCTCCCTCAGAAAGAGGAATACCGTGCAGGAGCACAAGATACCGACTGCCACCACATGAACTGTAGTCCACCTCCCTCAGAAAGAGGACTACCGTGCAGGAGATACCGACTGCCACCACATGAACGTAGTCCACCTCCCTCAGAAAGAGGAATACCGTGCAGGAGCACAAGATACCGACTGCCACCACATGAACTGTAGTCCACCTCCCTCAGAAAGAGGACTACTGTGCAGGAGCACGAGATACCGACTGCCACCACATGAACTGTAGTCCAAATCCCTCAGAAAGAGGACTAGCGTGAAGGAGCACGAGCTGCCGACTGCCACCACATGAACTGTAGTCCACCTCCCTCAGAAAGAGGACTACCGTTCAGAAGCACGAGATACCGACTCCCACCACATGAACTGTAGTCCACCTCCCTCAGAAAGAGGACTACTGTGCAGGAGCACGAGATACCGACTGCCACCACATGAACTGTAGTCCACCTCCCTCAGAACGAGGACGAGCGTGAAGGAGCACGAGCTGCCGACTGCCACCACATGAACTGTAGTCCACCTCCCTCAGAAAGAGGAATACCTTGCAGGAGCACAAGATACCGACTGCCACCACATGAACTGTAGTCCACCTCCCTCAGAAAGAGGACAACCGTGCAGGAGCACGAAATACCGACTGCCACCACATGAACTATAGTCCACCTCCCTCAGAAAGAGGACAACCGTGCAGGAGCACGAAATACCGACTGCCACCACATGAACTGTAGTTCACCTCCCTCAGAAAGAGGACTACCGTGCAGGAGCACAAGATACCGACTGCCACCACATGAACTGTAGTCCACCTTCCTCAGAAAGAGGACTACCGTGCAGGAGCATGAGATACAGACTGCCACCACATGAACTGTAGTCCATCTCCCTCAGAAAGAGGACTACTGTGCAGGAGCACGAGATACCGACTGCCACCACATGAACTGTAGTCCACCTCCCTCAGAAAGAGGACTACCGTGCAGGAGCACGAGATACCAACTGCCACCACATGAACTGTAGTCCACCTCCCTCAGAAAGAGGACTACCGTGCAGGAGATACCAACTGCCACCACATGAACTGTAGTCCACCTCCCTCAAAAATAGGACAACCGTACGGGAGCACGAGATACCGACTGCCACCACATGAACTGTAGTCCACCTCCCTCAGAAAGAGGACTACCGTGCAGGAGCACGAGATACCGACTGCCACCACATGAACTGTGGTCCACCTCCCTCAGAAAGAGGACTACGTGCAGGAGCATGAGCTACCGACT
Organism: Lissotriton helveticus; assembly: GCF_964261635.1. Taxonomy (NCBI): domain Eukaryota; kingdom Metazoa; phylum Chordata; class Amphibia; order Caudata; family Salamandridae; genus Lissotriton; species Lissotriton helveticus. The sequence continues at coordinate 2,143,180,721 of NC_136065.1, forward strand.
GCCACCACATGAACAGTAGTCCACCTCCCTCAGAAAGAGGAATACCGTTCAGGAGCACGAGATACCGACTGCCACCACATGAACTGTAGTCCACCTCCCTCAGAAAGAGGACTACTGTGCAGGAGCACGAGATAACGACTGCCACCACATGAACTGTAGTCCACCTCCCTCAGAAAGAGGACTACTGTGCAGGAGCACGAGATACAGACTGCCACCACATGAACTGTAGTCCACCTCCCTCAGAAAGAGGACTACCGTGCAGGAGCACGAGCTACCGACTGCCACCACATGAACTGTAGCCCACCTCCCTCAGAAAGAGGACTACCGTGCAGGAGCACGAGATACCGACTGCCACCACATGAACTGTGGTCCACCTCCCTTAAAAAGAGGACTACCGTGCAGGAGCACGAGATACCGACTGCCACCACATGAACTGTAGTCCACCTCCCTCAGAAAGAGGACTAACGTGCGGGAGCACGAGATACCGACAGCCACCACATGAACTGTAGTCCACCTCCCTCAGAAAGAGAACTACCGTGCAGGAGCACGAGATACCGAGTGCCACCACATGAACTGTAGTCCACCTCCCTCAGAAAGAGGACTACCGTGCAGGAGCATGAGATACCAACTGCCGCCACATGAACTGTAGTCCACCTCCCTCAGAAAGAAGGCTAGCGTGCAGGAGCACGAGCTACCGACTGCCACCACATGAACTGTAGTCCACCTCCCTCAGAAAGAGGACTACCGTGCAGGAGCATGAGATACAGACTGCCACCACATGAACTGTAGTCCACCTCCCTCAGAAAGAGGACTACCGTGCAGGAGCACGAGATACCGACTGCCACCACATGAACTGTAGTCCACCTCCCTCAGAAAGAGGACTAACGTGCGGGAGCACGAGATACCGACTGCCACCACATGAACTGTAGTCCACCTCCCTCAGAAAGAGGACTAGCGTGAAGGAGCACGAGCTGCCGACTTCCACCACATGAACTGTAGTCCACCTCCCTCAGAAAGAGGACTACCGAGCAGGAGCACGAGATACCGACTGCCACCACATGAACTGTAGTCCACCTCCCTCAGAAAGAGGAGTACCGTGCAGGAGCACGAGCTACCGACTGCCACCACATGAACTGTGGTCCACCTCCCTCAGAAAGAGGACTACGTGCAGGAGCATGAGCTACCGACTGCCACCACATGAACTGTAGTCCACCTCCCTCAGAAAGAGGACTACCGTGCAGGAGCACGAGATACCAACTGCCACCACATGAACTGTAGTCCACCTCCCTCAGAAAGAGGACTACCGTGCAGGAGATACCAACTGCCACCACATGAACTGTAGTCCACCTCCCTCAAAAATAGGACAACCGTACGGGAGCACGAGATACCGACTGCCACCACATGAACTGTAGTCCACCTCCCTCAGAAAGAGGACTACCGTGCAGGAGCACGAGATACCGACTGCCACCACATGAACTGTGGTCCACCTCCCTCAGAAAGAGGACTACGTGCAGGAGCATGAGCTACCGACTGCCACCACATGAACAGTAGTCCACCTCCCTCAGAAAGAGGAATACCGTTCAGGAGCACGAGATACCGACTGCCACCACATGAACTGTAGTCCACCTCCCTCAGAAAGAGGACTACTGTGCAGGAGCACGAGATAACGACTGCCACCACATGAACTGTAGTCCACCTCCCTCAGAAAGAGGACTACTGTGCAGGAGCACGAGATACAGACTGCCACCACATGAACTGTAGTCCACCTCCCTCAGAAAGAGGACTACCGTGCAGGAGCACGAGCTACCGACTGCCACCACATGAACTGTAGCCCACCTCCCTCAGAAAGAGGACTACCGTGCAGGAGCACGAGATACCGACTGCCACCACATGAACTGTGGTCCACCTCCCTTAAAAAGAGGACTACCGTGCAGGAGCACGAGATACCGACTGCCACCACATGAACTGTAGTCCACCTCCCTCAGAAAGAGGACTAACGTGCGGGAGCACGAGATACCGACAGCCACCACATGAACTGTAGTCCACCTCCCTCAGAAAGAGAACTACCGTGCAGGAGCACGAGATACCGAGTGCCACCACATGAACTGTAGTCCACCTCCCTCAGAAAGAGGACTACCGTGCAGGAGCATGAGATACCAACTGCCGCCACATGAACTGTAGTCCACCTCCCTCAGAAAGAAGGCTAGCGTGCAGGAGCACGAGCTACCGACTGCCACCACATGAACTGTAGTCCACCTCCCTCAGAAAGAGGACTACCGTGCAGGAGCATGAGATACAGACTGCCACCACATGAACTGTAGTCCACCTCCCTCAGAAAGAGGACTACCGTGCAGGAGCACGAGATACCGACTGCCACCACATGAACTGTAGTCCACCTCCCTCAGAAAGAGGACTAACGTGCGGGAGCACGAGATACCGACTGCCACCACATGAACTGTAGTCCACCTCCCTCAGAAAGAGGACTAGCGTGAAGGAGCACGAGCTGCCGACTTCCACCACATGAACTGTAGTCCACCTCCCTCAGAAAGAGGACTACCGAGCAGGAGCACGAGATACCGACTGCCACCACATGAACTGTAGTCCACCTCCCTCAGAAAGAGGAGTACCGTGCAGGAGCACGAGCTACCGACTGCCACCACATGAACTGTGGTCCACCTCCCTCAGAAAGAGGACTACGTGCAGGAGCATGAGCTACCGACTGCCACCACATGAACTGTAGTCCATCTCCCTCAGAAAGAGGACTACTGTGCAGGAGCACGAGATACCGACTGCCACCACATGAACTGTAGTCCACCTCCCTCAGAAAGAGGACTAGCGTGAAGGAGCACGAGCTGCCGACTGCCACCACATGAACTGTAGTCCACCTCCCTCAGAAAGAGGACTACCATGCAGGAGCAAGAGATACCGACTGCCACCACATGAACTGTAGTCCACCTCCCTCAGAAAGAGGAATACCGTGCAGGAGCACAAGATACCGACTGCCACCACATGAACTGTAGTCCACCTCCCTCAGAAAGAGGACTACCGTGCAGGAGATACCAACTGCCACCACATGAACTGTAGTCCACCTCCCTCAGAAAGATGACTAACGTGCAGTAGCACAAGATACCGACTGCCACCACATGAACTGTAGTCCACCTCCCTCAGAAAGAGGACTACCATGCAGGAGCACGAGCTACCGACTGCCACCACATGAACTGTAGTCCACCTCCATCAGAAAGAGGACTACCGTGCAGGAGCATGAGCTACCGACTGCCACCACATGAACTGTAGTCCACCTCCATCAGAAAGAGGACTACCATGCAGGAGCACGAGCTACCGACTGCCACCACATGAACTGTACTCCACCTCCCTCAGAAAGAGGACTACCGTGCAGGAGCACGAGATACCGACTGCCACCACATGAACTGTGGTCCACCTCCCTCAGAAAGAGGACTACCGTGCAGGAGCACGAGATACCGACTGCCACCACATGAACTGTAGTCCACCTCCCTCAGAAAGAGGACTACCGTGCAGGAGCATGAGCTACCGACTGCCACCACATGAACTGTAGTCCACCTCCATCAGAAAGAGGACTACCATGCAGGAGCACGAGCTACCGACTGCCACCACATGAACTGTACTCCACCTCCCTCAGAAAGAGGACTACCGTGCAGGAGCACGAGATACCGACTGCCACCACATGAACTGTGGTCCACCTCCCTCAGAAAGAGGACTACCGTGCAGGAGCACGAGATACCGACTGCCACCACATGAACTGTAGTCCACCTCCCTCAGAAAGAGGACTAACGTGCGGGAGCACGAGATACCGACAGCCACCACATGAACTGTAGTCCACCTCCCTCAGAAAGAGGACTACCGTGCAGGAGATACCGAGTGCCACCACATGAACTGTAGTCCACCTCCCTCAGAAAGAGGACTACCGTGCAGGAGCATGAGATACCAACTGCCACCACATGAACTGTAGTCCACCTCCCTCAGAAAGAGGACTAGCGTGCAGGAGCACGAGATACCGACTGCCACCACATGAACTGTAGTCCACCTCCCTCAGAAAGAGGACTAGCGTGAAGGAGCACGAGCTGCCGACTTCCACCACATGAACTGTAGTCCACCTCCCTCAGAAAGAGGACTACCGAGCAGGAGCACGAGATACCGACTGCCACCACATGAACTGTAGTCCACCTCCCTCAGAAAGAGGAGTACCGTGCAGGAGCACGAGCTACCGACTGCCACCACATGAACTGTGGTCCACCTCCCTCAGAAAGAGGACTACGTGCAGGAGCATGAGCTACCGACTGCCACCACATGAACTGTAGTCCATCTCCCTCAGAAAGAGGACTACTGTGCAGGAGCACGAGATACCGACTGCCACCACATGAACTGTAGTCCACCTCCCTCAGAAAGAGGACTAGCGTGAAGGAGCACGAGCTGCCGACTGCCACCACATGAACTGTAGTCCACCTCCCTCAGAAAGAGGACTACCATGCAGGAGCAAGAGATACCGACTGCCACCACATGAACTGTAGTCCACCTCCCTCAGAAAGAGGAATACCGTGCAGGAGCACAAGATACCGACTGCCACCACATGAACTGTAGTCCACCTCCCTCAGAAAGAGGACTACCGTGCAGGAGATACCAACTGCCACCACATGAACTGTAGTCCACCTCCCTCAGAAAGATGACTAACGTGCAGTAGCACAAGATACCGACTGCCACCACATGAACTGTAGTCCACCTCCCTCAGAAAGAGGACTACCATGCAGGAGCACGAGCTACCGACTGCCACCACATGAACTGTAGTCCACCTCCATCAGAAAGAGGACTACCGTGCAGGAGCATGAGCTACCGACTGCCACCACATGAACTGTAGTCCACCTCCATCAGAAAGAGGACTACCATGCAGGAGCACGAGCTACCGACTGCCACCACATGAACTGTACTCCACCTCCCTCAGAAAGAGGACTACCGTGCAGGAGCACGAGATACCGACTGCCACCACATGAACTGTGGTCCACCTCCCTCAGAAAGAGGACTACCGTGCAGGAGCACGAGATACCGACTGCCACCACATGAACTGTAGTCCACCTCCCTCAGAAAGAGGACTACCGTGCAGGAGCATGAGCTACCGACTGCCACCACATGAACTGTAGTCCACCTCCATCAGAAAGAGGACTACCATGCAGGAGCACGAGCTACCGACTGCCACCACATGAACTGTACTCCACCTCCCTCAGAAAGAGGACTACCGTGCAGGAGCACGAGATACCGACTGCCACCACATGAACTGTGGTCCACCTCCCTCAGAAAGAGGACTACCGTGCAGGAGCACGAGATACCGACTGCCACCACATGAACTGTAGTCCACCTCCCTCAGAAAGAGGACTAACGTGCGGGAGCACGAGATACCGACAGCCACCACATGAACTGTAGTCCACCTCCCTCAGAAAGAGGACTACCGTGCAGGAGCAGGAGATACCGAGTGCCACCACATGAACTGTAGTCCACCTCCCTCAGAAAGAGGACTACCGTGCAGGAGCATGAGATACCAACTGCCACCACATGAACTGTAGTCCACCTCCCTCAGAAAGAGGACTAGCGTGCAGGAGCACGAGCTACCGACTGCCACCACATGAACTGTAGTCCACCTCCCTCAGAAAGAGGACTACCGTGCAGGAGCATGAGATACAGACTGCCACCACATGAACTGTAGTCCACCTCCTTCAGAAAGAGGACTACTGTGCAGGAGCACAAGATACCGACTGCCACCACATGAACTGTAGTCCACCTCCCTCAGAAAGAAGACTACAGTGCAGGAGCACGAGATACCGACTGCCACCACATGAACTGTAGTCCACCTCCCTCAGAAAGAGGACTACCGTGAAGGAGCACGAGCTGCCGACTGCCACCACATGAACTGTAGTCCACCTCCCTCAGAAAGAGGACTACCGTGCAGGAGCACGAGATACCGACTGCCACCACATGAACTGTAGTCCACCTCCCTCAGAAAGAGAACTACCATGCAAGAGCACAAGATACCGACTGCCACCACATGAACTGTAGTCCACCTCCCTCAGAAAGAGGACTAGCGTGAAGGAGCACAAGCTGCCGACAGCCACCACATGAACTGTAGTCCACCTCCCTCAGAAAGAGGACTAGCGTGAAGGAGCACAAGCTGCCGACAGCCACCACATGAACTGTACTCCACCTCCCTCAGAAAGAGGACTAGCGTGAAGGAGCACGAGATACCGACTGCCAAACTGAAGGCCCAGAGGGCGGCTTACGGCGACACCCAGATAGGCAAAGACGAGCTGCAGCACGCCTTTGAAACAGAACAAACAAAACAAGTACTCACTTACAGAAACAAACAATTACTGATGTGGAACCAATGCCTAGGAGATAGTCTTGATCAATCATCCTAACAACAGACATTCCACGTTATAATAGATCTGAGTTAGGACACAAATCAAACATTTACATTTCCATATGAGCCAAAGCAGATGCTAAACATCGTAAAATAGTAGGGCTGCTAATATAAAAAAATAAACACCAACATTGTGAAAAGGATGTAGTGCAAACCCTACGAGAATGCAGAGGGTTGAACCAACAGGTAGAAACAACTGGAAAAGCAAAGGGAGGACAGCCATGAGCTGGGAGGACAGCCATGAGCTGCGAGGACAGCCATGAGCTGCGAGGACAGCCATGAGCTGCGAGGCAGCCATGAGCTGCGAGGACAGCCATGAGCTGGGAGGACAGCCATGAGCTGGGAGGACAGCCATGAGCTGGGAGGACAGCCATGAGCTGCGAGGACAGCCATGAGCTGGGAGGACAGCCATGAGCTGGGAGGACAGCCATGAGCTGGGAGGACAGCCATGAGCTGGGAGGACAGCCATGAGCTGCGAGGACAGCCATGAGCTGGGAGGACAGCCATGAGCTGGGAGGACAGCCATGAGCTGGGAGGACAGCCATGAGCTGCGAGGACAGCCAAGAGCTGCGAGGACAGCCAAGAGCTGCGAGGACAGCCACGACCTGGGAGGACAGCCACGACCTGGGAGGACAGCCACGACCTGGGAGGACAGCCATGAGCTGGGAGGACAGTCATGACCTGGGTGGACAGCCATGAGCTGCGAGGACAGCCATGAGCTGGGAGGACAGCCATGAGCTGGGAGGACAGCCATGAGCTGGGAGGACAGCCATGAGCTGGGAGGACAGCCATGAGCTGGGAGGACAGCCATGAGCTGCGAGGACAGCCATGAGCTGGGAGGACAGCCATGAGCTGGGAGGACAGCCATGAGCTGGGAGGACAGCCATGAGCTGCGAGGACAGCCATGAGCTGGGAGGACAGCCATGAGCTGGGAGGACAGCCATGAGCTGGGAGGACAGCCATGAGCTGCGAGGACAGCCATGAGCTGCGAGGACAGCCACGACCTGGGAGGACAGCCATGAGCTGGGAGGACAGCCATGAGCTGCGAGGACAGCCATGAGCTGCGAGGACAGCCATGAGCTGCGAGGACAGCCACGACCTGGGAGGACAGCCACGACCTGCGAGGACAGCCATGAGCTGGGAGGACAGCCATGAGCTGGGAGGACAGTCATGACCTGGGTGGACAGCCATGAGCTGGGAGGACAGCCATGAGCTGGGAGGACAGCCATGAGCTGGGAGGACAGCCATGAGCTGGGAGGACAGCCATGAGCTGCGAGGACAGCCAAGAGCTGCGAGGACAGCCAAGAGCTGCGAGGACAGCCATGAGCTGGGAGGACAGCCATGAGCTGGGAGGACAGCCATGAGCTGCGAGGACAGCCAAGAGCTGCGAGGACAGCCAAGAGCTGCGAGGACAGCCACGACCTGGGAGGACAGCCACGACCTGGGAGGACAGCCACGACCTGGGAGGACAGCCATGAGCTGGGAGGACAGTCATGACCTGGGTGGACAGCCATGAGCTGCGAGGACAGCCATGAGCTGGGAGGACAGCCATGAGCTGGGAGGACAGCCATGAGCTGGGAGGACAGCCATGAGCTGGGAGGACAGCCATGAGCTGGGAGGACAGCCATGAGCTGGGAGGACAGCCATGAGCTGCGAGGACAGCCATGAGCTGGGAGGACAGCCATGAGCTGGGAGGACAGCCATGAGCTGGGAGGACAGCCATGAGCTGGGAGGACAGCCATGAGCTGCGAGGACAGCCATGAGCTGGGAGGACAGCCATGAGCTGGGAGGACAGCCATGAGCTGGGAGGACAGCCATGAGCTGCGAGGACAGCCACGAGCTGCGAGGACAGCCACGACCTGGGAGGACAGCCATGAGCTGGGAGGACAGCCATGAGCTGCGAGGACAGCCATGAGCTGCGAGGACAGCCATGAGCTGCGAGGACAGCCACGACCTGGGAGGACAGCCACGACCTGCGAGGACAGCCATGAGCTGGGAGGACAGCCATGAGCTGGGAGGACAGTCATGACCTGGGTGGACAGCCAAGAGCTGCGAGGACAGCCACGACCTGGGAGGACAGCCATGAGCTGGGAGGACAGCCATGAGCTGCGAGGACAGCCATGAGCTGCGAGGACAGCCATGAGCTGGGAGGACAGCCATGAGCTGGGAGGACAGCCACGACCTGGGAGGACAGCCACGAGCTGCGAGGACAGCCATGAGCTGGGAGGACAGCCATGAGCTGCGAGGACAGCCATGAGCTGCGAGGACAGCCATGAGCTGGGAGGACAGCCATGAGCTGCGAGGACAGCCACGACCTGCGAGGACAGCCACGACCTGGGAGGACAGCCACGACCTGCGAGGACAGCCATGAGCTGCGAGGACAGCCATGAGCTGGGAGGACAGCCATGACCTGGGTGGACAGCCATGAGCTGCGAGGACAGCCATGAGCTGCGAGGACAGCCATGAGCTGCGAGGACAGCCATGAGCTGCGAGGACAGCCATGAGCTGCGAGGACAGCCATGAGCTGCGAGGACAGCCATGAGCTGCGAGGACAGCCATGAGCTGCGAGGACAGCCATGAGCTGGGAGGACAGCCATGAGCTGCGAGGACAGCCATGAGCTGCGAGGACAGCCATGAGCTGCGAGGACAGCCATGAGCTGCGAGGACAGCCATGAGCTGCGAGGACAGCCATGAGCTGGGAGGACAGCCATGAGCTGGGAGGACAGCCATGAGCTGGGAGGACAGCCATGACCTGGGTGGACAGCCATGACCTGGGTGGACAGCCATGAGCTGCGAGGACAGCCATGAGCTGGGAGGACAGCCATGAGCTGCGAGGACAGCCATGAGCTGGGAGGACAGCCATGAGCTGGGAGGACAGCCATGAGCTGCGAGGACAGCCATGAGCTGGGAGGACAGCCATGAGCTGGGAGGACAGCCATGAGCTGGGAGGACAGCCATGAGCTGGGAGGACAGCCATGAGCTGCGAGGACAGCCATGAGCTGCGAGGACAGCCATGAGCTGCGAGGACAGCCACGAGCTGGGAGGACAGCCACGACCTGGGAGGACAGCCATGAGCTGCGAGGACAGCCATGAGCTGCGAGGACAGCCATGAGCTGCGAGGACAGCCATGAGCTGCGAGGACAGCCATGAGCTGGGAGGACAGCCATGAGCTGGGAGGACAGCCATGAGCTGGGAGGACAGCCATGAGCTGGGAGGACAGCCATGAGCTGCGAGGACAGCCATGAGCTGGGAGGACAGTCATGACCTGGGTGGACAGCCATGAGCTGCGAGGACAGCCACGACCTGGGAGGACAGCCATGAGCTGGGAGGACAGCCATGAGCTGGGAGGACAGCCATGAGCTGCGAGGACAGCCATGAGCTGCGAGGACAGCCATGAGCTGGGAGGACAGCCATGAGCTGCGAGGACAGCCACGAGCTGGGAGGACAGCCACGACCTGGGTGGACAGCCATGAGCTGGGAGGACAGCCATGAGCTGGGAGGACAGCCATGAGCTGGGAGGACAGCCATGAGCTGGGAGGACAGCCATGAGCTGCGAGGACAGCCATGAGCTGCGAGGACAGCCATGAGCTGCGAGGACAGCCATGAGCTGCGAGGACAGCCATGAGCTGGGAGGACAGCCATGAGCTGGGAGGACAGCCATGAGCTGGGAGGACAGCCATGAGCTGCGAGGACAGCCATGAGCTGGGAGGACAGTCATGACCTGGGTGGACAGCCATGAGCTGCGAGGACAGCCACGACCTGGGAGGACAGCCATGAGCTGGGAGGACAGCCATGAGCTGGGAGGACAGCCATGAGCTGCGAGGACAGCCATGAGCTGCGAGGACAGCCATGAGCTGGGAGGACAGCCATGAGCTGCGAGGACAGCCACGAGCTGGGAGGACAGCCACGACCTGGGTGGACAGCCATGAGCTGGGAGGACAGCCATGAGCTGGGAGGACAGCCATGAGCTGGGAGGACAGCCATGAGCTGCGAGGACAGCCATGAGCTGCGAGGACAGCCATGAGCTGCGAGGACAGCCACGACCTGGGAGGACAGCCACGAGCTGCGAGGACAGCCATGAGCTGGGAGGACAGCCATGAGCTGCGAGGACAGCCACGACCTGGGAGGACAGCCATGAGCTGGGAGGACAGCCATGAGCTGGGAGGACAGCCATGAGCTGGGAGGACAGCCATGAGCTGGGAGGACAGCCATGAGCTGGGAGGACAGCCATGAGCTGCGAGGACAGCCATGAGCTGGGAGGACAGCCATGAGCTGGGAGGACAGCCATGACCTGGGTGGACAGCCATGAGCTGCGAGGACAGCCACGACCTGGGAGGACAGCCATGAGCTGGGAGGACAGCCATGAGCTGGGAGGACAGCCATGAGCTGCGAGGACAGCCATGAGCTGGGAGGACAGCCATGAGCTTGGAGGACAGCCATGAGCTGGGAGGACAGCCATGACCTGGGTGGACAGCCATGAGCTGCGAGGACAGCCACGACCTGGGAGGACAGCCATGAGCTGGGAGGACAGCCATGAGCTGGGAGGACAGCCATGAGCTGCGAGGACAGCCATGAGCTGGGAGGACAGCCATGAGCTGGGAGGACAGCCACGACCTGGGAGGACAGCCACGAGCTGCGAGGACAGCCATGAGCTGGGAGGACAGCCATGAGCTGCGAGGACAGCCATGAGCTGGGAGGACAGCCATGAGCTGGGAGGACAGCCACGAGCTGGGAGGACAGCCATGAGCTGCGAGGACAGCCATGAGCTGGGAGGACAGCCATGAGCTGCGAGGACAGCCATGAGCTGGGAGGACAGCCATGAGCTTGGAGGACAGCCATGAGCTTGGAGGACAGCCATGAGCTGGGAGGACAGCCATGACCTGGGTGGACAGCCATGAGCTGCGAGGACAGCCACGACCTGGGAGGACAGCCATGAGCTGGGAGGACAGCCATGAGCTGGGAGGACAGCCATGAGCTGCGAGGACAGCCATGAGCTGGGAGGACAGCCATGAGCTGCGAGGACAGCCATGAGCTGCGAGGACAGCCATGAGCTGCGAGGACAGTCATGAGCTGCGAGGACAGCCATGAGCTGGGAGGACAGCCATGAGCTGGGAGGACAGCCATGAGCTGCGAGGACAGCCATGAGCTGGGGGGACAGCCATGAGCTGGGAGGACAGCCATGAGCTGGGAGGACAGCCATGAGCTGGGAGGACAGCCATGAGCTGCGAGGACAGCCACGACCTGGGAGGACAGCCACGACCTGGGAGGACAGCCATGAGCTGCGAGGACAGCCACGAGCTGCGAGGACAGTCATGACCTGGGTGGACAGCCACGACCTGCGAGGACAGCCATGAGCTGCGAGGACAGCCATGAGCTGCGAGGACAGCCATGAGCTGCGAGGACAGTCATGACCTGGGTGGACAGCCACGACCTGCGAGGACAGCCATGAGCTGCGAGGACAGCCACGACCTGGGAGGACAGCCACGACCTGGGAGGACAGCCATGAGCTGCGAGGACAGCCACGACCTGCGAGGACAGCCACGACCTGGGAGGACAGCCATGACCTGGGAGGACAGCCATGAGCTGCGAGGACAGCCATGAGCTGGGAGGACAGTCATGACCTGGGTGGACAGCCACGACCTGCGAGGACAGCCATGAGCTGCGAGGACAGCCATGAGCTGCGAGGACAGCCATGAGCTGCGAGGACAGTCATGACCTGGGTGGACAGCCACGACCTGCGAGGACAGCCATGAGCTGGGAGGACAGCCATGAGCTGCGAGGACAGCCATGAGCTGCGAGGACAGTCATGACCTGGGTGGACAGCCACGACCTGCGAGGACAGCCATGAGCTGGGAGGACAGCCATGAGCTGGGAGGACAGCCATGACCTGGGTGGACAGCCATGAGCTGGGAGGACAGCCATGAGCTGCGAGGACAGCCATGACCTGGGTGGACAGCCATGAGCTGGGAGGACAGCCACGAGCTGCGAGGACAGCCACGACCTGGGAGGACAGCCACGAGCTGCGAGGACAGCCACGAGCTGGGAGGACAGCCATGAGCTGGGAGGACAGCCATGAGCTGGGAGGACAGCCATGAGCTGCGAGGACAGCCATGAGCTGGGAGGACAGCCATGAGCTGGGAGGACAGCCATGAGCTGGGAGGACAGCCATGAGCTGGGAGGACAGCCATGAGCTGCGAGGACAGCCATGACCTGGGTGGACAGCCATGAGCTGGGAGGACAGCCACGAGCTGCGAGGACAGCCACGACCTGGGAGGACAGCCACGAGCTGCGAGGACAGCCATGAGCTGGGAGGACAGCCATGAGCTGCGAGGACAGCCATGAGCTGGGAGGACAGCCATGAGCTGGGAGGACAGCCACGAGCTGCGAGGACAGCCATGAGCTGGGAGGACAGCCATGAGCTGCGAGGACAGCCATGAGCTGGGAGGACAGCCATGAGCTGCGAGGACAGCCATGAGCTGCGAGGACAGCCATGAGCTGCGAGGACAGCCATGAGCTGGGAGGACAGCCATGAGCTGGGAGGACAGCCATGAGCTGGGAGGACAGCCATGAGCTGCGAGGACAGCCATGAGCTGCGAGGACAGCCATGAGCTGGGAGGACAGCCATGAGCTGCGAGGACAGCCATGAGCTGGGAGGACAGCCACGACCTGGGAGGACAGCCATGAGCTGCGAGGACAGCCACGACCTGGGAGGACAGCCACGACCTGGGAGGACAGCCATGAGCTGCGAGGACAGCCATGAGCTGGGAGGACAGCCATGAGCTGCGAGGACAGCCACGACCTGGGAGGACAGCCATGAGCTGCGAGGACAGCCACGACCTGGGAGGACAGCCATGAGCTGCGAGGACAGCCATGAGCTGGGAGGACAGCCATGAGCTGCGAGGACAGCCATGAGCTGGGAGGACAGCCATGAGCTGCGAGGACAGCCATGAGCTGGGAGGACAGCCATGAGCTGCGAGGACAGCCATGAGCTGGGAGGACAGCCATGAGCTGCGAGGACAGCCACGACCTGGGAGGACAGCCATGAGCTGCGAGGACAGTCATGAGCTGCGAGGACAGCCATGAGCTGGGAGGACAGCCATGACCTGGGAGGACAGCCATGACCTGGGAGGACAGCCATGAGCTGCGAGGACAGCCACGACCTGGGAGGACAGCCATGAGCTGGGAGGACAGCCATGAGCTGCGAGGACAGCCATGAGCTGGGAGGACAGCCATGACCTGGGAGGACAGCCATGAGCTGGGAGGACAGCCATGAGCTGGGAGGACAGCCATGAGCTGGGTGGACAGCCATGAGCTGGGAGGACAGCCATGAGCTGGGAGGACAGCCATGAGCTGGGAGGACAGCCATGAGCTGGGAGGACAGCCATGAGCTGAGAGGACAGCCACGAGCTGCGAGGACAGCCATGAGCTGGGAGGACAGCCATGAGCTGCGAGGACAGCCATGAGCTGCGAGGACAGTCATGACCTGGGTGGACAGCCACGACCTGCGAGGACAGCCATGAGCTGCGAGGACAGCCATGAGCTGCGAGGACAGCCATGAGCTGCGAGGACAGTCATGACCTGGGTGGACAGCCACGACCTGCGAGGACAGCCATGAGCTGGGAGGACAGCCATGAGCTGCGAGGACAGCCATGAGCTGCGAGGACAGTCATGACCTGGGTGGACAGCCACGACCTGCGAGGACAGCCATGAGCTGGGAGGACAGCCATGAGCTGGGAGGACAGCCATGAGCTGGGAGGACAGCCATGACCTGGGTGGACAGCCATGAGCTGGGAGGACAGCCATGAGCTGCGAGGACAGCCATGACCTGGGTGGACAGCCATGAGCTGGGAGGACAGCCACGAGCTGCGAGGACAGCCACGACCTGGGAGGACAGCCACGAGCTGCGAGGACAGCCACGAGCTGCGAGGACAGCCATGAGCTGGGAGGACAGCCATGAGCTGCGAGGACAGCCACGACCTGGGAGGACAGCCACGACCTGGGAGGACAGCCACGACCTAAGAGGACAGCCACGAGCTGCGAGGACAGCCACGAGCTGGGAGGACAGCCATGAGCTGGGAGGACAGCCATGAGCTGCGAGGACAGCCATGAGCTGGGAGGACAGCCATGAGCTGGGAGGACAGCCATGAGCTGGGAGGACAGCCATGAGCTGGGAGGACAGCCATGAGCTGCGAGGACAGCCATGACCTGGGTGGACAGCCATGAGCTGCGAGGACAGCCACGACCTGGGAGGACAGCCACGAGCTGCGAGGACAGCCATGAGCTGGGAGGACAGCCATGAGCTGCGAGGACAGCCATGAGCTGGGAGGACAGCCATGAGCTGGGAGGACAGCCACGAGCTGCGAGGACAGCCATGAGCTGGGAGGACAGCCATGAGCTGCGAGGACAGCCATGAGCTGGGAGGACAGCCATGAGCTGCGAGGACAGCCATGAGCTGCGAGGACAGCCATGAGCTGCGAGGACAGCCATGAGCTGGGAGGACAGCCATGAGCTGGGAGGACAGCCATGAGCTGCGAGGACAGCCATGAGCTGCGAGGACAGCCATGAGCTGGGAGGACAGCCATGAGCTGCGAGGACAGCCATGAGCTGGGAGGACAGCCACGACCTGGGAGGACAGCCATGAGCTGCGAGGACAGCCACGACCTGGGAGGACAGCCACGACCTGGGAGGACAGCCATGAGCTGCGAGGACAGCCATGAGCTGGGAGGACAGCCATGAGCTGCGAGGACAGCCACGACCTGGGAGGACAGCCATGAGCTGCGAGGACAGCCACGACCTGGGAGGACAGCCATGAGCTGCGAGGACAGCCATGAGCTGGGAGGACAGCCATGAGCTGCGAGGACAGCCATGAGCTGGGAGGACAGCCATGAGCTGCGAGGACAGCCATGAGCTGGGAGGACAGCCATGAGCTGCGAGGACAGCCATGAGCTGGGAGGACAGCCATGAGCTGCGAGGACAGCCACGACCTGGGAGGACAGCCATGAGCTGCGAGGACAGTCATGAGCTGCGAGGACAGCCATGAGCTGGGAGGACAGCCATGACCTGGGAGGACAGCCATGACCTGGGAGGACAGCCATGAGCTGCGAGGACAGCCACGACCTGGGAGGACAGCCACGAGCTGGGAGGACAGCCATGAGCTGCGAGGACAGTCATGAGCTGCGAGGACAGCCATGAGCTGGGAGGACAGCCATGACCTGGGAGGACAGCCATGACCTGGGAGGACAGCCATGAGCTGCGAGGACAGCCACGACCTGGGAGGACAGCCACGAGCTGGGAGGACAGCCATGAGCTGCGAGGACAGCCATGAGCTGGGAGGACAGCCATGAGCTGGGAGGACAGCCATGAGCTGGGAGGACAGCCATGAGCTGGGAGGACAGCCATGAGCTGGGAGGACAGCCATGAGCTGGGTGGACAGCCATGAGCTGGGAGGACAGCCATGAGCTGCGAGGACAGCCATGAGCTGCGAGGACAGCCACGACCTGGGAGGACAGCCATGAGCTGCGAGGACAGCCATGAGCTGGGAGGACAGCCATGAGCTGCGAGGACAGCCATGAGCTGGGAGGACAGCCACGACCTGGGAGGACAGCCACGAGCTGGGAGGACAGCCATGAGCTGGGAGGACAGCCACGACCTGGGAGGACAGCCATGAGCTGGGAGGACAGCCATGAGCTGAGAGGACAGCCATGAGCTGCGAGGACAGCCATGAGCTGCGAGGACAGCCATGAGCTGGGAGGACAGCCATGAGCTGCGAGGACAGCCATGAGCTGCGAGGACAGCCATGAGCTGGGAGGACAGCCATGAGCTGGGAGGACAGCCATGAGCTGGGAGGACAGCCATGAGCTGGGAGGACAGCCATGAGCTGGGAGGACAGCCATGAGCTGGGTGGACAGCCATGAGCTGGGAGGACAGCCATGAGCTGCGAGGACAGCCATGAGCTGCGAGGACAGCCATGAGCTGGGAGGACAGCCATGAGCTGCGAGGACAGCCATGAGCTGGGAGGACAGCCATGAGCTGGGAGGACAGCCATGAGCTGGGAGGACAGCCATGAGCTGGGAGGACAGCCATGAGCTGCGAGGACAGCCATGAGCTGGGAGGACAGCCATGAGCTGCGAGGACAGCCATGAGCTGGGAGGACAGCCATGAGCTGGGAGGACAGCCATGAGCTGGGAGCTCTAGGAGCAGAAAGAACAACTGAGGAGAGATGAAATAAATATATAGTGGCCGCATTAGAGAGGCCAAAGGTTTTTTCATGAAGGACCACTGAAGGGGACTTGTTAATGCGAAGCACACATCCATGAAAGGAGCTGCTGAGGTCAGTAAACAAGTGAGTGTACATATTCTTACTGGACACAAGCGGCAGCGAGAGGAAGGGAGTGTTCGTCAACAGGTTATCGAATCCACTCCCTCCCATTCGGGGGTTAACTCGAGGGAAGCTAAGTATCACAGAAAGACAGCATGACTGAGAGAGCGCCTGCAGTGATCACCGAGAGCGCCTGCAGTTATCACCCAGAGCACAGGAGTTTATCTCAGGGTCACTGCTCGGTCGCCTGATCCCCTCTACGAGCAGATATGATCCGAGTGGAAACTAGGAAGAGGGTTTATACATGTGAAGCACCGTGCACATGCATGTAAAAGCGATTCTTCAGGAAAGGAGAGACGTGCATTAACTAATATTGTATGCGTGTTTTCATCAGCAGGTATGAGCTGACATGAATACATGTTTGAGCGCTCCATACAACACTCGTGCAGGTTCTAAGCACTGCAAACAACAAGTGTTACACATTCTCGATGTAATAACACTGTTGTTGTAGGGAGAACAGGAAAAATAGAGCTCTTTCTGATGAAATACAACAGGCCTCGTAGGCAGGAATTTCTGAAATCCCACACAGCCCACAAACCAGAAGGGCAAGGAAAGGTGGAGGCTCGAACATACACAGAGCTGTGCGTCCCCACCGGGGGAACAAGTGTTTCTGGCTCTTTAGCGATCCACTGATGTCTTTTGTTAAACAGCTACTAATAACTGGGTATTTATTTTATAGTAACATTGAGAGTTAAGAGACTGGAGGGGGTAGAAAAGCAGTTTATGGCTCGAGAACGGGGCCGAACCCCCACTGATGTTTCTTCCTCGGCCTCCAAGGGCCCCATAGGACTGCAGGGAGCGGGGCTGCCATGGGGAGCTCTCTGCGTCCACCCCAGCACTGGTCACCTATGGTCCCAACACTTGGGAGGAAGAAGATGCTGAAGGCATGACTGTGCCTGCACCCCCCGTCGCCAGAAGCTGAGCCGCTCCCTGTGGAGACCAGTTCATGGGGCACCAGGGCAAACAGGGGTACTGGGCTCAAGATAGGGGATACTGGGCTCAGGGCAGACACGGGGTACTGGGCTCAAGATAGGGGATACTGGGCTCAGGGCAGACACGGGGTACTGGGCTCCAGTTGCATGACTTGGAGTTGCCCACTGCTGGTGTCCAGGTGCCACAGTACCACTGGACTCGGTGGGGCCCACCGACACTCATCTTAGAGTACCGTCACATATTAGGTCTGGCATGAGAGAGCATGCACTGTCGCTTGAAGACATTTTGTTTACATACAGGGATCTTAGAGCCCGCCCACTGATTGCCATTCGTCAGCTTCATGATCACTCTTATTCGCTGGTTCTTGTTTGGTCAAAATGTAATGGCTTCACTTCCTGTTTGGGTGTTTGCTCATCCCGGACCAAATACTGCTTCCTTTTTTGGTAGTGCTGTTCCACTGCTTCTGCTTCCCGTCTCAGAGGATTTTTTTCTTCCTAAAAGCGTATGTTTTTGGGTTCTTTTGATCCTGGTTTTTCTCTGCGCTTTTGTTTACACTGTTTATTTCCGTGTTAGTGTTCGCTCCTTTTTGCTTTTCATCCTCTACCCTTTTACACGGGGTGCAGCATATCACCACTAGCAGCCCAAAGGTTGGTAGCGCCACTTTTAACAATCATTTACAAACCCACTCATGGCTTTGAGCCATCATTATTAAGTAATCACTCATTAAGTTTGCAACAAAGTCCTTTTTTGGTCCGTTGTGCACTATTTATTGTATGTCTTGAGTAGGGTTAAAATGTTACATGCAAAAAAGCAGGGCGTGTTTTAAATTGTTTATAACCTTCTAGTGTGAAAAGAACATTTTGTATAGCAATTATTTTGCTTCTTTTACTGCTACTATTGTGCTTCCTCCCGCAGCTTAAGGGGTGCATGGTGACAAACCTTACCACACCAGACTACACAATGCCATAGTACAAGACAGGTCATAACCTACCGTACCAGAACATACTTAAACCATACAATGATAGGCCATAGCACACCACACTACCCCACCAGGCCCTAATACACAATGCCAGGGTATACCAAACCATACAATGATAGGCCATAGCACACCACACTACACCAGGCCATAATACACAATGCCAGGGCACACCAAACAATACAATGATATGTATGGTCATAAGGTCCTGTACAATCCTTCTGGAAAGAAGGTACTTCTGCTTTGGGGTGATATCCTGCCGTATTCAACTTAAAACAAAGGTTTGCAGCTTTATCCTTGCTACTGGCGAATAGTCTGGTTGCAGGAATAGGGAAGGGCCAGAGCTTCCAACTGTAAGTCCTGGCTGGAATCACTCAACATGAATAGTATGCAGATCTCCCCTGCCTGCATCGAGACCCACAGAAATCTGCTCCCCACCTCCTCTTAAATCCAGCAGATGCTACTGCGGAGACCTGGCCACGTCTGGTTCACCTATGCTCCAATAAACATGAATCACCTCAGCCTCTCTAATACTTCAGTGGTTGCTATGCATGATTGCGGTCTGTTGGTGCTCATCATGACACAGGTCCCATTAGAGGGATGTGCAGATTGCTTTGAGATGGCCTCTTGTTTAAATACAGATTCATTATTAGGCTCATACCACCTACAACGCATTCCCAAGAAACGAGTAAAGTAATTCTGCTACGCAACCCCTTTTTAGGTCGAGCCTTGGCAGGGCATGCGCATGGACTTGAAGCTCCTCCCACTCTCCACCCATATTTTTCAATGGCTTGTGTCATTGACCTTTGTAAATGCTGGCTTCTGATTCGTTAATAGAGTTGTTAGTCCCTCCTTAGTACCGCCTTGTCTTCATTTGTAACCTCCCATGAGGACTGGCCCTTTTACTTCTGTTACATGGTATGTCTTTCGTCTGTAAGCACTAGTTTCTTTACTGAGTTTCTGCTACTGCAGGCAGGACATGCTTTCCTGCAACATTCAGCGTGCCAGGTGCGCTTTCACTTTCCAAGCAGCCCGGGACAATAGCGGCCGCTTCTTTGAAGTGAAATAGGTCTCACATTTATAGGAGTTTTAGCTATTGGCATTGTAAATGACAATGCCTTTTTATTTTTGTGTTAATTATCAAAACAGATAAATAAAAGTCATTGCCGTTTACAATGCCAATAGTTTAAACTCTCGCAAATGCCACACCTTTTACATTGCAAATGTTCCTTTTGTATATACTGTTGGTATAGGACTTCTTTTCTTTACTAAAACTTCAAACAAATGCAAATTTCTGAGACATGAGCTGGGGAAGGGTGGCTGGGGTAAGCGTTCATGTATTTTATCCTAGTCCCACATGTCCTCCACACCACTGTGGCAGTGACTTCTTCTCAGCTGCAGGTGTAGTTGTGTCCCAATGCATGTGTTTCACTCTTTCAGTGTGTTTCATCTTTGCAGACTCCGGCCTTTTGGCCTCATTGCATGAACGTGACTGGCAAGCACAACAAGAATGGGATCACAGGCTCGTGGTACAACGTTGATGGCTCACACTGAGTAGAGGAGGCATACCTAGATAAATCTACAGAGGAGATTCTCAAGACTTCCAGGCACAGGAATTGATGAGGACTGAAAGGAGTACACACGAGTGAACAAACAAGGACACCAACTGTCAACCAGAACAAGAAAATGGACTTAAAGTGCTGGTACTCGCGAGTATACAAATTGCAACAAAATGTCATAGATTCCAATTTTGAAGTACGTAAATAGGTGGGGTCACTGAAGGGACTCACAAGGCAATATCTGTCTGACACACTAATAGGTGAGTAACAAGGGGAGATTATAGTGGCGTGGTAGTCATTACTGAGTAAGTGGATGATGTGATCTCTCACTAGAGCGACAGGCGGGCAGAATTTTACTGCAGTCCGTACAGAGGAGGATTCACACTCAAGCCCCAGAGTCAAGGCCTGCATATACTCACCCTGTACCACGATTTGTTTTGTCCAAAGGAGTATTAAAGAGTTTTACCGGACAGAAGGTGAGGGAGGGCAGGCGTTTGGTAGCTCTGTAACCAGGGGGAGCACCCAAACGATGACTGGATGGTCATTAGTTCACTGTAATGTGGCCGCCCGAGGGAGGCGGTTGTTTTTAAAGTTACACGCTGGAAGATCTATTTTGAACCAGTAAAGAAACATGCTACAGCAATGAGCAACTTATGTATATGGAGAAGAGGAGGAACATACTTCCAGTGCGACAACCACCATGTACAAGAGAGGGAAAAGTAGCTTTGACAGTCAACACACCAACCTGATACTTTGAATCTACATGGGATAAATAGTTATTCCAAAAGGCATAGAGTATTCTCATATCTAAGACGCTATCAGATGGGGATAACATCCCTTCACGAGACCGGTATTTAGACATCAGAAACAAATTATGTATGTATGTATGTATGTAAGATGTACTTATTTATTTATTTATTCAAAGTTTTATATAGCGCGAACAGGATCCTTACAGATATCGACTTATATAGCGCATGCTGTCACCCAGAGGGTATCCTGGCGCTTTGACTCAAATCACATCACATGCAGAGAGGATCACGCAGCCCTAGGAAAGAGATGGGACTTCAGGCCCTTTTTGAAGAGGGACAATTTGTTCAGATTCCGTAAAGAGAGTGGAAGAGAGTTCCATAGTTTAGTAGCAGTGAAGCCAAAGGAACGGACTCCCATCCGTGTCCTCAGGATTCGGGGAACAACCACCAGATATGCAGAGGAAGAGCGTAAAAGTCTGTCTGCCGAATACCAGTTAAATACATTCCGAAGGGCAATGGGCCCCATACCATGAAGTGCTCTGAAGACAATGCAAGAAGCCTTGAAGCAGATCCGCTGATATATAGGCAGCCAATGAAGGTCCCTGAGTGCCAAAGATGACGAGGCAGAACGCACCCGGGAAAGGGGCAGCTTGGCTGCCATGTTCTGGATCCGCTGCAATTGTCTAATCAGAGAACTAGGGCCACCAAGAAGCAGTGCGTTACAGTAATCAAGCCTACTGAGTATGATGCTACACACTACCTCAGGTCTGGCCGACACAGGTAACATGGGGAGAATTTTGCGCAGCATTCTTAGCAGCATCATGCAAGTGCAAATGGTCTTATTCACAAAAGCATCCAGCTGCAGATGTGGGCCAAAAATAACACCCAAATTACGAGCAGCGTCCGCTGTTCAACAAAGGCCGTGGTATCGGGAGGCCAGAAATCCACCGGCAGTGGGCGAGGAATTTTGTCTAGTGAACAGTGCAGCACCTCTGTCTTTGATCCATTAAACTGAAGGGAATTTTCCCTCAACCAGTCCGCAGTGGCTAACATACAACGATGAAAGGTCTCTGTAGAGACAGCATCCTTACCTTCAAAAGAGAAGATAAGTTGCGTGTCATCGGCATAGTTTATTACGGTAATACCAAAGGATTTAATCAACCTAATCAGGGGGCAGAGGTAAAGGTTAAATAAAATGGGGCTGATTGCGGACCCCTGAGGAACGTCATGCCCTACCATTCTAATACCAGACCTAAATGGAGGCAGACTCACTACTTGATGTCCATTGTGGAGATAAGAGACCAGCCAGTCCCGCGCTGCACCCACCACTCCATTATCTTCCAACCTTCTGATCAGAGTAGAGTGGTTCACCGTGTCGAACGCGGCCGAAATGTCGAGCAGCACCAAAAATGCTGCATGACCACTGTCGACACGCGAACGTAGGTCATCCAAGACAACCACCAGTGCTGATTCCGTGCCGTGGGCCAGCCGGAAACCAAATTGGGCCACATCTAGACAAACATTTGCCTCAATAAAACATGAAAGAGACTTAGTAACATATTTTACCAAGATCTTAATTGGGAAAGGCAGTAAGGAAATGAGTCTGTAGTTCGCGGTACAGAGGGGGGTCCAGTGTGGCTTTCTTTAATAAAGGGGATACCACCGCCAATTTCCAACTGTAAGAAATAGTGGCAGTGCTAAGAAACTGACAGCAGATTGAGTATAAGAAAGGGAAGAGCTCCGTTTGGAACAGCTTCCAAAACTTATGTGGCAATGGGTCCAGCGGAGAGCCTGATACACTATTGGCCAATATACAAAAGTCCTCGAAAGATGGAGGGGTAAAGCTGGATAACACCGTATGTGCAATACAGTCCCCAGTGTCAACTGGAGTCTGTAGACAATGCGATTCTATAGTAGTCTGGATGTTAGAGGCACTTGAGGCAGACAGTCCATTCAAAATGGCAGATATCTTGTCCTCAAAAGTAGAGGCCAAGGAGTCACAGAGTGCCTGAGAAGCTGGAATACTATTAGTAGCGCAGGCAGGGTTGGACAAATTGTTAATTATTTTAAAGAGGGTTTGTGACTTATTAGCCGAATGTGCCAACGTAACCTCTAAAAATTTAGCTTTAGCGTCTTTTATCAGCGCTTTATAACCCTGGAGCAGCTGTTTTAGAAGGATTTTATCTGACTCAAGATAGTGCTTCCTCCATGTTCTCTCAGCTTGTCTACAGCACAATTTCAGCTGGCAGAGTTCTTTAGAGTACCAGGGGGCTGCACGTTTGGGTCTATCCTTCACTTTCCTTAGAGGAATCGCTTTATCTAAGGAGCAGAGGCTCTGTTAGTTCTCTTCCACTCCTTTCTCCAGGGCAAAGCCACTGGGTAACAGACTAGGTAGTGTAGAACATTTCAAAAATTTAGACCACTGCCGACAGGATTTGATCTAGCTATGCTGTTATCGGTATAAGAGTCATTTGGGAGTTGCAATGAGAACTGAATAAGGGCAAAAATAAAGGAGAATCTTATAAGCAACTTCATCATATGGTAGTTATGTCACAATTTGGATAGCCCCTGATGTACCCTTTCAACTATGCTCCTCGAGTCCTCCTGAGGCGGAAGCCGGGAGCGGACATATTGATATTTTTAAAATTGCACAACTGAATCTGTTGTTTTTAAAATTGTGTTGGGACTTTAAAAAACCTACTTGCACTTGATTCCGGGTCCCCGCACAGCCGAGTCAACGCTGTTGCGGCAGGTAATCCGAGCACCTTCACCCCTTTCCGCCACTTTGGCGAGCGCCGAGGCCACGCCCCCTCACTGAGGCCACGCCCCCTCCCAGCGCGCTATATAGACGCTGAATACAAGCGCCTCCTCAATGCTCTTCGAGTCCTCCTGAGGCGGAAGCCGGGAGCGGACATATTGATATTTTTAAAATTGCACTACTGAATCTGTTGTTTTTAAAATTGTGTTTGGACTTTAAAAAAACCTACTTGCACTTGATTCCGGGTCCCCGCACAGCCGAGTCAACGCTGTTGCGGCAGGTAATCCGAGCACCTTCACCCCTTTCCGCCACTTTGGCGAGCGCCGAGGCCACGCCCCCTCACTGAGGCCACGCCCCCTCCCTGCGCGCTATATAGACGCTGAATACAAGCGTCTCCTCAATGCTCTTCGAGTCCTCCTGAGGCGGAAGCCGGGAGCGGACATATTGATATTTTTAAAATTGCACTACTGAATCTGTTGTTTTTAAAATTGTGTTTGGACTTTAAAAAACCTACTTGCACTTGATTCCGGGTCCCCGCACAGCCGAGTCAACGCTGTTGCGGCAGGTAATCCGAGCACCTTCACCCCTTTCCGCCACTTTGGCGAGCGCCGAGGCCACGCCCCCTCACTGAGGCCACGCCCCTTTCCTCTCCCTGACCTTCCATAAATTATGTGCCTTCACCGGACGCGCAGCGGACGAGCGCAGCGGGCGCGACGTTTGCGCACCGAAGGCGCGCCTAAGGCTAGCCCGTCTGCGTCCGTCCGCGACCGACCGTGCCCAGTGCCTGGGCCACCCCGCTATCCTGGCCCTCTACAATACTCACTAGCACAACTTACTGCTCTCCAAGGCCCCTGGTCTATCGAGGCCTCCCTGACCACCCACATCAATAACTTGGGACTGACAATCCCAGCTGCTCTTCCCACTATTCACGACCCAACGCACCCGCTTCCGCTCCCCCCCCCCTTTTCCCTCCTGCTCCAATCCCCAGGCCGGCCCTAGGCAGACGCCCCTTTCCATTTACTACCTTAACACGCGTTCTGCAGTCAAGCACTGCCATGAACTTTTTGTCCTGCTGGATCTTCACAAACCGGACCTCCTGTTTCTTACGGAGACTTGGTTTCGTGATAGCTCCCTTCCCATCTTATTAGCATCTCTCCCTGCTACCTACTACGTCCTCCGAGCTGACCGGCCAACCGGTAAATCAGGCAGGGGTGTCGCCCTGATTGCCCGGAAGGATTTGCCATTTCAACCTCTCAGCTTTCCCCCGATTGGCACATCAGACTTCCTAGTGGTTCGCTCACTCTCCCTTAAAGTGCCCCTCACTTGTCTGCTTATGTACCGTCCCCCCCCCAACCTTCTCAAACCTTTCTTGACGGGTTCCAAGAACTTGCAGCCACCCTAGCAGTTAATAAATCCTCTGTTCTGGTGCTGGGCGACTTCAACTTCTGGCCTTCTGATCCAGCTGAATGCCCCACCTCTAAGGAATTATCTGAAACTTTACGTTCCCTTAACTTCATCTCGCACATTCACTCCCCTACGCACACCCAAGGTCATACCCTTGACCAGATCTGGTCCCTCAATTGTCCTATTGCGTCCCTATCTGTCTCCCCTTGCCCCTGGTCTGACCACTCACTGATCTCTTTTTCCTCTCAAATCGGCCCGCCCACCAAGCCCTCGCACCCTAAAAATATCTGGGTAAGATCCTGGGGCCAGGTGGATGTAGCCTCTCTAGCTTCCTCTCTTCCCGCTTCCAGTCCAGTCGCATCTGGCCTGTCCTCCTCAGACCAAGCCAACGCCATCAACTCTTGGCTTCGTTCAGTTGGTGAGTCCATCGCCCCACTTAGGCGGGTCCCCTCTAGACGGATGAACGATTCCAACCTCTGGTTCAACGATGAACTGAAATTGTTAAAACTTTCAGTTCGTCAAGCAGAACGGGCCTGGAGACACCAGTACTGCCCCACTCTCAAAGCTCAGTACACCTCCCTCTTGTTGCAATATAAAAAACTTATTTTTCCCACCAAAAAGGATAATTTTCCTCTAAAATTCTAGTCGCGGAGAATAAGCCCAGAGAAATCTTCTCTACTGTTAACAAACTGGCCTACTCCGATAGAACTACCCTCAAGCCTTCCCCTTCACAACCTTTATGCGACTCCCTGAATTCTTACTTTCTGGATAAAATTGCAACAATCAGAGCTAATATCCCCCCCTTCCCCTTCTTTCCTCACCCCGCTCTGTACCCCTACAGAGGCTTGCCTAGACTCTTTCCCTCTACTAACAGAGGAATCATTTCTCTCCCTCCTGCCTCTGGTTAAATCCGGGTCTCCACTTGACCCATGCCCTGCCCATGTTCTCTGTCGCATTTTCACGTGTTGTCCACTTCCCCCGCTTACCTTCCTTAACTGCTCCCTGTCCCAGGGCATGGTTACCCCTGCTCTGAAAACCGCAATAATCCTCCCCATTCTCAAAAAACCTGGTGCAGACCTTTCTGTCCCTGCCAACTATCGCCCTATTTCCCTGCTCCCCTTCCGAGCGACATGTTACCAGAGTACTCACCACCGACGTGGAAGAAAACCATGTCTTAGCTCCTCGCCAGGCCGGTTTTCGCCCCGGTCACTCCACCGAGTCAGTCGTGCTCTCAGTACTTGACAATCTTAGAGAGGGATCAGACACAAACATCCCCCAGGCCTTGGTGCTACTTGATCTCTCCGCCGCCTTTGACACGGTGGACCATTCCATCTTACTCTCCCGTGTCGGGGCGGCGGGGATCGGTGGCACGGCCTTGGTTTGGCTGTCCTCCTTCCTAAATGGCCACACCCAAGCGGTCCACCTGGGAGACTTCTCGGCCGAACCCCGGAAGTTGCTATGCGGGGTTCCTCAAGGTTCTTCCCTCTCTCCCTTACTATTTAACTTGTACATTGCCCCCCTCATCTTTGCACTTCAGCAAATGGAGGTATCCGTATACAATTATGCGGATGACCTCCAGCTCATTTTCTCTCTCTCTCACTCCCCTGATTCTAAATCTAATTTTCAATCCACAATGCTTTTCATCCGGGACTGGATGAATCACAACCACCTGAAACTAAACCCAGATAAAACCTAGTTGGTTTTGACAGGTGGTTGCTCCAGTCCCTGGTCCCCCCTCTTTTGGCCCCCTTCTCTTGGGCCCCCTCCCTCCCTTCCCCCTCTGTTAAAACCCTCGGCATCAAACTCAATGACCAACTCACTTTGTATTCTCAGGTGAGCTCGGTGGTCTCCTCCTCTTTTCTGTCTCTCCGCACTATCCGCAGGGTCTCCCGGTTCTTCTCCTTCACGGCCCTAAAGCTTATAACCCTGGCTATGGTCGTCTCTCGATTGGATTATGCCAATGCCCTCTACCACGGCATGCCCGCCTACAACGTACGACTACTGCAGCTGGTTCAGAACCAAGCAGCTCGCTTGGTTTACAATCTTTCCAGATCTCACCATGTTACTCCCCTTTTGAAATCCTTACACTGGCTTCCCATTCATGAACACTCTCAATTTAAGGTAGGCTGCCTCGTCTTTCAGGCTCAGCTAGGCTCAGCTCCTGCGTTTATCTCGTCAGAGATCAAACTTTACGCCCCCACCAGGGAACTCCGCTCCTCTTCCCAACACCTGCTGACCATCCCCCGCTTTCGCCGGAAAAAGTGGGGAGGCTCTAAATTTTCCACCCTTGCCCCCACTTTCTGGAACTCCCTCCCAGCCCACCTCAGATGTACTACCCAATATTCACTTTTTAGAAAGGCTTTAAAAACCTTTTTATTCACCAAGGCCTTCCCCCAATAAATTATCATTAGTCCCCCTTCCGTTACTTTTGTCTCTGAGGACTTGGTCTATCATAGCACCATGGAACCGTTCCGGTGAACGCACGCTTTATAAATAATTTAAAACTCAAACTCAAACTCAACATAAGAAAATAGCAAAAGAGAATAGATACATTAGGGTCTATGTAAAGTACGTCTTATCAATATGCAAGCACCAAACAGATGATATACAATTTGTTTCTCTTAATAGCTTGATAGGCAGCACTCCCTGCCATGGATGGTGCCAGAGGTCGACTGGTGATATCAATAGTGCTGTAGACAGCCTGATGGACAGACATGTGGCCAATGTGAAGCCCAAGTAAAATGTGTTACAAGAGCTTAGAGAGGTAACAATAAAATCACTGTCGGGGCGGCCACCTGAATGACAACAGTTCTACTATACAAAGACTAACACCACAGTAGAGTGGACTATATGTTATTCTGTGACAGAAATGTGTAGATTCATGAATCCATAATACCAGGAGAGATTTAAGACAGATCACTCACCTTCACAGGTGTCTTGCTCCGGTGGATCACAAATACATGCCTGCCATCTACACA
Source organism: Lissotriton helveticus (assembly GCF_964261635.1). Classification (NCBI taxonomy): domain Eukaryota; kingdom Metazoa; phylum Chordata; class Amphibia; order Caudata; family Salamandridae; genus Lissotriton; species Lissotriton helveticus. The sequence continues at coordinate 2,143,208,898 of NC_136065.1, forward strand.
TGGAGGCGCTCCAAGACCCTACCTTCTCCCAAAATATGAAAGAGAGGCCAGTGCACTATTTGACAAAAATGGAACACCGTAGTGACAGAATGGAAAAAAGCATTTCACCTAGTAATCAGGGAGGCTAGCATCCACAGAATCTAGAGCAGAAAGATACCTTTGGAACAAACCATGTCAAATCCTGACAATACTTTACAGAGAATACAGAAGAAGCTAATAAATGACTCTGAGAAAAAGTAACAAGTTGTGGAAGTAAAACCCAGATTGGGAGACTAAGTGGACACCCGAAATTTACAAGCATACAATACAAAGATTAGATAGAGGAGGAGGCAAATCGGCACACTGTTTGGTAGCTCCGACGGAACCCCCAAATACAGTCTGCGATGGGAATCCATGGCACACTCAGTTCAGAAACAGACCATAATTATACCTTTAAATAATATGTAACGCCCCTTTATGCTCAGGCTAACACACCCGATGTAGATCACATGACCTTCGTTAGTCAGTACACCAATGGTCATGCTAACAGAAAAACATTCTATGAACATTGTACAATTTTAAAACCTGTCAGTGACCCATCGAATCATACATTATACAGATCAATATCAATGATTAATACAGAGGTCAAAGTATGGAGTATGATCTACACAGAGGCTTAGCAAAGTTGAGAGAGACCTGGTGCACCCGGACGGGTGTAGATTTATCCAGTGTAGGACTACTATCCTTTGCCTGATGCCTTACACAGGTCATATATCAGGCTGCTCAGAGTACGACCGGCTAGTTCTCGCATCACTTGAAGCAGAAAGGGCCTTCGATACCATTAGCTGGGAGGGACGGAAAACAATGAGGTTCAGCGTCAAATTCCTAAACTGACGAGAATTAATGTATTGAGCCGATGACGAGAAAACCAACTGGTTGAACGGTCGCAGAGAGAGGGTTATGAGACAGACCTTGACGAGAGCGGCAGCTGGTTGAATGGTCTCAGAAAGAGAGCGGGAAATAAAGCAGAGTCCGTGGCAAGAGCAACGACTGGCTTAACTGTCTCAGAAAGATAGAAGGTAATAAAGCTGAGAGTGGTTGAACGATCTCAGAAAGGGTAATGAGGCTGAGTTCATGGCAGAAGTGACGACTGGTTAAACGGTCTGAGAGAGAGGGTTATGAGACTGAGACCATGGCAAGAGGAAGAATGGTTGAACGGTCTTAGAAAGATAGAGGGTAATAAGGTAGAGCTCATGGCGAGAGCGACAGCTGGTGAACAGTCTCAGAAAGAGAGGGTAATGAGCCCTGACCCCATGGCGAGAATGCAAGGCGCGATAATTGCCAACTGATGTCGCCGCTGCTCGCTCCCGCAAGGGAAACGCCAAACGTGCACAAGTGCCCATAGAAAGCAGTGCAAAACATGCACGAGTTTTAACAAAAAAGCTGAGCGATGCCAGGAGGTCTCTCTAAGCAGCGCTTGCGCGCTGCTTAGGCGAGACCTAAACATGAAAAAACAAAAGTGGCACCTATACTTACCAGAATAGTGAGCTTCACAAATATTGTAATATGGTGGTGATAATCATAAACCTCTCCTTATATTAATATATTGATTATCATCCACCTTTCTCTCGCTTAACCGAGCACCAAAGGGGGCACGGGTCACCCATATACCCTTCTGAACAGAACGGGTGTTTAAGTACAAGTGTGTGTGATCCTTTTTGCGTCAGCAGGCATAACGACAATCCTGCCAAGTGAAAGCTAGATGTGCTCACTGCAGCCTTCAGTGATGGGAGGGGATTACAGCTCTGTACAGCCTGCTGTCTGGAGCCCCAGCTACTAAATTCCTCTCTATCACTTAAAACTCTCTTCATAATTAAAATGTTGTGTCGTTCCATTGTTGAATATTTTAAGAATGAACGATCAGCAGAAAGGCCCTTGCACCAATTCACTTACTTCCATTCTGTGAAACCTTGCCTTTGGTTTAAAAACAAAGAAAAAGAGAAGTTATCCCATTCTATGAAGCCTTCTTCATTATTTTAAAAAGAATCACTGGAAAAGAGAAATCGATCTATACTAATAAAACATAAACAAATAAATAGATGTACATTTCCACCCGCCGGCAGCACGCCCACACCAGGCGAGGCGGGGGGCCTCCCAAATTAGCCCAGACTTGCACTCCACTTCTCCGCGCCACCATGCACGGCCGCCAGCTGTCAATGGTCAGACGCCGGGGCCGGACCGGCGACTTACGGTTTGCGGCCCCGGTGTTGTTGAACTGAGTGCCGGCCACACTGCTATCACTCAAGCCCCCGGCTCCGGAGGCGAGCGGCGTATCTCCGGCCCCCGATGTTGTAGAGGGGCCGGGATCGCTGCAGGGAGCATCGCTTATATTCCGCTGTCAGGCGGTGGGGTCTAACACCAGGATCAGTGCCAGGATAGTAGGGCTGGTGGAAGGGGTCGGCGGAGCAGAGCTCGTACGAGGCCATCTTGGACCGGCGCGTGGCTCCTCCTCCAAGGTGCTGGGTTTTAAGTGAGAGGGTGCCCCTGCATAAGCAGAGCCCCTATACAGCCTTCAGAACCTATTTTACGGGGTTGTCTGTGATGCAGCCAACCATATATATTTTAGTGCATTATAACCTTGCGGTAAATGCTAACTAAAATAATGCCTGCTTAGAAACATATGTTTGGTGTCAAACACCTTGGAATATCTCCCCGCCAGTAACTGGTGGGGTACGTATGATTCCACCCTTCTAGAGGGACTTTGTGAAACACCGGTACACCCAGTACCAGCTTTCGTGACCTGGGCATCACAAAATGGATGCTGCCAGCCACAGACTGGCCCTCCGGCTGCTGAGCCAAGCTCGAGCAGAGGAAGGCCTGACAATAAGTTTCCTGTCACAGGGAGGTGTGACCACCTCCCAGACAGGATTTTGTGTATTGGGGCTGGGTGGGCGCACTCAGTGCCATAAAGTCTGCACTGGGGGGCACATTTGGTGTCCCTGTGCATAGTCCAGCTCAAACCGATGGCAGGAGCCATTTGCTCCTGCTCTGGTGCGAAACTGGACAAAGGACATGTGTCCCTGAGGTTGATCTGACCTCTCAGCAATTTTGAGACCAGTATCCCTCGTGGGGACCGTGCAACTCCAACCCCTGTGCACTGTGTACTTTTGCGGCAGCATATGCTTTGTGGCAATCCCTGAGGCTGTGCTTTGGGCTACGTCTAGTCCGGACCCCGAGCAGTATTCCGTGGGCTGGTATTTCGCGATTCAGCTCGAGGTCCCTTCGAGATCCCTGATCCGTTGGCCTGTGGGTCATTGTGAAGGTAACAGACTTTCCTTGGGCTTCCCTGGTTGCTCCAGATGTGCCCTGACTCTCCATTGCTTGGAGAGTCCCCAGGACCTTACTGGTCCCCCCCCACCCCCAGCACTCGACATCCTTTGTGGGACAGCTCACCTCCGGACTTTGGTAGTCATCGACGTCTCCTGGTCCCCGTGGCTGCAGAGTCAAGCATCCTATCTTCTCACCTGAAGCACCCGAAATCAGTGGGCATTCGTCTACCGAGCCCCGGGTAACCCTGAAGTGACCCAGACTCTGTCCCCTCTGCTTTCAAGTTCTTCTCCCCTCAGATCCAGGCTTGGATTCCCCCAGACACTTTTTCATCTTCCCGGCAGCAGCACTTCGAGTCACGCCACTGAAAACAACAAAGGTGTCCGACATTACTTGACCCCTATGTACCCGGCTTCCCTGGGATAGGTAACATGGGAACCTCAGTACTCACAAGGTGCTGACCTTAGAACCTTCTATGTTCCAAAGGGTTTGCTTGAAGTCCTCGCCGAAGTGTCCTTAAACTGTAATTTTCCAACCACAACTTTCCCATAGAGTTGTACGGAGCTCTAGGCACTGTGTCTAGTGAAGTCGCTTTAATACCATTTTTTTTAGTATATGGTTCGGTCTCCCACCTGGAGCCCGCTGTGTATTGTGCTGTGCTATTTACTATCGTTCTATTGATTCAGTATTGTGTTTCTTGTGCTCTAATCTCATAAAGAAGTTAGTAGAGTGTTTAGTAATAAATGCATATATTTTATATAACTTGTGTGGTTCTCCTTTCATTTGGTCATTCAGGAGGTTCTGATCTGGAAAAACAAGCTGCTTTACATTCCTTCGAGACTTAGCCTGAAGGTTGCTCTCCACAGCTACCACTAGGATAGCTTTCTATAAAGGATGTCTTTAACCTAATCATCAATAAGGGTTGTTTGGGCTGGTACAAGGTGCCGACTTTAATTAGTAGACAGCATATACCAGGCCAACTCCTCACATGGAGAACTAACATCCTAATATGGCTTGAGGCAGGGGGACATTGAACCCAACTTCATGTGGTGCACTGTCTCGCACGGCCAATCCATAATTGGACACTTTGATCAAACAGTGCAACAAAGTCTTCTACCGAGAAGAGCACCATGTCAACATACTTAAAAATTGATCATTAGTGACTAATGATGCTCAACCTTGAACCTTCCCATTGCCCTTAAGGCAACCTGAAGTGACTACTGCAGGATAGAATTGTGTGCTTTGTTGAGGAAGTTTGGATGGGGACTGATAATGTGTTATTGGGTCCTGTTCTGGGGGGAGGGTGCTGGGTGTTGTCTGGGGAGTTGTGGGCTCGGGTTTCAATGGTTCTGGTGTGGGCTGGCGAAATTTGGAGGAGGAGATGCTGAGGGACTATTGCAATGGGGACATTACCTGAACTGAAATGTATTACATGGAACGTACATGGATAGCATACTATGTCCAGACGCCACAAAGCGCATGCTTATTTGGTAAGACGTGGAATCCAGATAGCGTTGCTGCAAGAGACCCATCTCACCAGACAGGAGTGTACGGCGTTGCAGAGGCGATGGGGGGGCCAGGTGTTTGGCACTGCCTACTCTGCGTTTGCCAGGGGAGTCTTGGTGTGGGTGAGGGTGGGGATTCCTTTCCAAGCCACGAACAGTGTTATTGACCCGGAGGGCAGATATGTGGCTGTTGAAGGGAGATTGTATGGAAGGGATGTGGTGCTGTGTAGTGTCTGTGCCCCGAACACGGACCAGCCCCGATTCTTAGACAGACTCTCGGGGTCGTTGGCACATTTTCTGGTGGGTCAGGTGATAATGGGAGGAGATTTCAATTCAATCACTGACATAACATTGGACAGGTCACACCCACCACTTGTAGATTCCCAGGTGCGCAGGATAGCGAAGCAGAGGGCGGATTGGCAAGACAGAAGGGGGTTGACTGACATATGGAGGGGGCACCATCCCGGGGAAAAGGATTATTCTTTCTTTTCCGCGCTACATGAACTGCATGTACGGATTGATACTGTCCTGTGCAGCCACGCGTTAGCTTCTCTGGTGACACACTCTGAGTGCTTGGCTAGGACCGTCTCTGATCACAATCCTCACCTAGTGACCCTTCAGTGGCAGCGAGTGAGGGCTGCGATCCCCACTTGGCGATTGCGCCCGGACACCCTAGAGGATCAGGTCTTTAGCTCTGAAATTCGGGATGGCATTGAACGCTATTTCACAATGAATACGGAGACAGCCTCTACTAGAGGGATAGAATGGGACGCATTTAAAATAGTGGTGAGAGGGTTGTGCATTAGCAAACATTCAGGTGAAAGAACAGTGGTACTGGCCGATGTTAAAAAAGCAGAGGAAGTACTGCGGGACATAGAGAGGCAGAGACCAGAGCGGAGGGAACTGCAGGAGCAGCTCTTGGCGGCTAAAGAACTAGTGGCGACGGAAACGGAGAGATTGCAGAGCTATGATTATAGACAATATATGGTGAAGGTTCATGCTGAAGGGAACAAGGTGGGCAAGCATCTAGCGAGACTAGCGAACCCGGTGGCGGGTGGGTGCCCGGTTTTGAGTGTACGTACGGAGACGGGTGAAATGGTCTATTCCCAGACTGCGATCCTCACGCGCTTCTTGAGCTACTATACGACACTCTATCAAAGTCAGCTGGAAGCGGAAACGCAGGACATAGAGGGCTACCTGGCAGGGATTCAGCTCCCACAATTAGATGAAGAGGATGCTGAAAATCTGGGTCGGGCTATAACCTTGGACGAGATTAGGGGAGCGATCAAGCAAATGGCTAGGAATAAGACCCCAGGAGTAGATGGACTCCCTATAGAATTTTATGTGAAATACATAGACATCCTGGCACCCCGCTTGTTGGAGGTGTACAGCGAAGCGGTGGAGCAGGGCCACCTTCCACAATCTATGAGAGAAGCGCTGGTCGTCCCCTTATTGAAGCCTGGGAGGGAGAGTAGTGATGTGACCTCCTACAGACCGCTGTCTATGTTGACGGTGGACTATAAAATCTTGAGCCGTATATTGGCCACGAGACTACTGCCCCACATGACTGCGCTAGTCCATGAGGACCAAGCGGGGTTCATTCCGACTAGGAATACCTCGATTAATATCCGCCGCCTCATACGAGTGTTGGGGAGCGAACTGGATGTGGATATGCTGCCGGCCGTGTTGTCAGTAAACATAGAAAAGGCGTTTGATAGCCTGGAATGGGAGTACCTCGATAGGGTGATGGAGAAATTCGGCTTAGGCGTGCAATTTAGAAGTTGGACGAAGGTCTTGTCTCCTTAGCAACCGGCAGGGTGCGATTAGTATCCGGTACGGAGAGGAACGAGGCAGGGCTGTTCGCTTTCGCCCCTGTTGTTCGCGCTGGCAATTGAACCTCTGGCGATCCGTGCGCGCTGAGAACGAGACGCTGCCTTTCTCCTGCCGAGAAATCCAGCTCCGGCGCTTCCGGGTAGCCCTCGCAGGCAGCCTGGAATATCGAGACCAGAGACGAGAGATACCATCCCTCATTCATCCTAGATTCCAGGTACAGAACTGAATAACCCCTTGCAGAGAATTCTTTAGTCAGTCACTTGGCAAAACAAACTTAACTTAAACTGTAACTTTCTACTCCCGCCCACGTATTAGGCTTAGGTCAGGTACACGGGGTAGGCGTAGTTAGAAACACCAGTTGAGTACGATTAGTCAAATGTAAATGTGTATGTATTCATTTTATTCATTTTAAACCTTCATATGGCTTAGAAACCATATCAATGTTTTTACAGTATTATTTTATACTTCTGCTTTTATTGTATGCACTTTACTTGACCATAAGTATTGCAATAATATCGATCCATTTCTCTTGTATGAGAAAAGAGACTGATCAATAAATAACATCTTTTATTGAACACGCCCGTCTCTTCCTTTTCTCTACAATCTGGTGAGACTAAGAATGCACGTACTGACTGAGTAAAATAAGTCGTCTTTTGTTTTCACACGACTCTAGAGATACACTCTTGATTAGGGGAGAGCAAAGTTGTCATGTTCTATGGTTGTCAGAAACTAAATCCCTTCTTGTCTATCCAGGGAGGTTCAACTCCTCCTTGCCTATTCGAGAAAGTTTCTAGTGAACTCTGAGCTAGCTGGCAAACCCAAAACTTTAAGTCTAATATCGACAATAGAAGACTTAGTTAACGTCTGGTCTAGGCCTATACTAATGAAGGTATTATTCCAATGCGCAGAGCCTATTGGGATAATAGGAACTACACTACATGGCGCCCAACACGTTTGGAAGGGCGATAAAACTAACGTAAGACATTTAGAGTAACTCAGTCGTGCTTTTTCACTCAGACCCCTTTTCCCATAATACTCCAAAGACGTCTGGAGTGGGTAAAAGGTAATATCCGCCAGACCTCGCAGGAGGAAACTCCTATGTATGGTTCTTGGTTTAGTCAACGTTGAAGGATACACTGTTCCAAAATATTGTGCATCTAATCTTTGTTTCCATAAGAAACCTGATCTGCAAACAAACTAAATAACCTTCCTGTCGGTAAAATGGTAGACAGTGATGATGAAAGAGAGACAGTTAGGATAGCAACTGAACTCGCAGCTGCTGATAATGCACTGCAAGACGCTGACCAGGATATAATACTCATCCCGGTCGTCAAGAGGAAATCTATAACTTTAAAACTTATAGAAAATGGACTGACACCTAGAGGTGGCACAGTCATATTCGTGATTGAGGCACACGAATATCGGCAGACAGAGGTATATTATTCATGGATACATTTTCCAGCAGCAAATGCTGTAACAAAGTACTTCCACTATTACAAAACAGAGGACCCTCCGAATGAGTACACTCCTTTCGAGGAGGTGGAAGTACCACTTAAATTTCAAGAGCATCTGCTCTTATTTAATGGCGCCCTAAAACATAATAATCACATCACCAGGCTCGGTCCCTTAGGTAGACCAGGAGCAACGTGGCCGGTCCTAGCCGGATACACACCACATCCAGACATCAATGGGATGTCTCAAGCAGAGCTTTTAACACAGCTAAAACAATTAATAAAATTACATAGACAATTAGTCCAATATGTGATGCGGACTTCAACAATTCAACCAGCAATTAAAATTCCACAGCTGACCCCTCACCAGGGGAACACAAATAAAATTACACCACAGAACATACAATCCTGCCTAGGTAAAGAACCAGCTAAACGGGAACAAATACCATTCTGGTTAGCACAAAAAATCACCCAAATAGAGGCTGTGTTTCCAGACACCACCCAGTTAGAAAAACACAGGATTCTGACTATCTGTCTTCCAATGGGAATCGCACCACACGTGGAGGACTGTGACACTTGGGGTACAGTCTTTGCTTCCATTTACACAAAAACGCACGGTGTTCCATCCATTTCGGTAATACCAGATGTGCTAAAACAAATTCAAGACGAATACGGTCCAGAACCCGCTTTAACTCTTGGTATGAAATTACTAAAAGACTTCAAGCAGGTCTCGGCTATATTATTAGCCAACATAAAGGGAGAAGCAGCAAACGTGGCGATCCGCCAGAGGTTAAAGGAGACAGATATAGCAGACCAACCAGCTGAAATTGCCAGAATTATAGAAAAATCCTATGAGGAACTAGGTAGAGATAGTTTAGGTGGAATACCAGTAAAACCACAACTGATTGAAAGACCCGAAAAAATATTTTTTAATAATAATTCAACATCACAAAAAAAGAGCTGGGATGGAAACAAACAATCCAATCCTAAAGAAAAGAAATTCCAGTCCAGAGGAAGGTCTCCTCGGCGGAGAGAAAAATCTCCGAACCAGAGACACAGGTCACCCCAAAGTGACCCCTCTGGGAAAAGATATAACCTTAGAAATAGGGATAATATAAAAAAGCCTGATAGATATCAAGACATTGATACACGTCCCTCTCAATCTTTTCAGACTTCCTCGCAGAAATCGGAAAGAATAGGACGATCAGAACAAAGAGACGAGCACGCCAAGTCCAAAGACAAGGAACCTGCTCATCTAAAAAAGAAATTACAATTTCCAAAAAAGAAGGTAGCCAGTATCAAGGTAGTTAACAATGCCGAGAATACTGAGGACACAACTGAAAAACGGAGAATGGGCTCAGACAATGCTAGACAGCGCAGCAGAAGTGAGCATAGCTCGCAAAGTCCTTATAAATCATCTGGAGACAGTGGACACGAATGAATATCTTCAAGTGGAAACTGCAGTCACCAGAGTTAGCAAACCTCACAAAATATATGAAATAACTTTACGTATAGAAGGGGATAAGACTAGAAAAATAAGGGGACTATTTTGGGATAATCTCTCCAAGGGCTATGACATCCTTCTAGCTGAAAAAGACTGGCCACCAGAGTTTGTCAGGGAGTGCCCTCATGGCGAAGAAATAATTATGCCTGCCTTCTCAAATCATATCCCAATTCATAAAAAATACACACTTGCCAGAAAGTGGGCAGTAGCTCAAGCTCCTGCTTTATATAAAAATCATGTAGGATGGGATGAGGACTCTCCTCCTCACAAAATCCAGTTAAAATCACAACCTACTGCACAAAGACAGTACCCAATTAAGCAAGAAGCTAAAAAAACAGGTAAAAGAAATCCTAGATCAATTAGAATACCAGGGGGTGATTGAAACTTGCACCTCACAAATGAACAACCCTTTGTTTCCGGTCTCCAAACCAGACAATTCATATCGTCTAGTTTTGGATTATCGACACCTTAACTCATGTTGCAAAACTTTTGCAGTGCAAAATTCGCATAGTGCTGCACTAATGAATAACATAGTGCGCAAAAAATACAAAACAACATTAGACATCTCTAATGGATTCTTTTGTCAAAACATAGCACCAGAGAGCAGATATTTGTCTGCATTCTCAATAAATGGCACTCAAAAACAATTCTGTCGGCGGAATTACTACAAACATACGATGACGAAGCATTATCTTATGTCGATGACATATACTTAACAGATGATGACTTGGATACTCACTTAAAGAGAGTGAACACCATAATACTTGGGTTCGCAGCAGAGGGTTACAAATTCAACTTTAAAAAATCCAGAATTGCCCATCTAACAGTCCTGTTCTTAGGATACGAATTATCAAGTGAAGGCAAAAGCCTGGCTGACAATTTCCTAGAGAAATGTGCCGTACTCCAAGCACCTAGAACACTAAAAAACCTACAGTCAATTCTAGGCTTCCTAAATTTCGGAAGAACATACATCGCAAATTACGCAGAAAGGGTCAAACCCCTTTATGATCTAATAAAACCAGATTTTAAAAGAACCAATTGGACTCAAATACACACAGAAATTTTGAGATCCTTACAAACAGACATATTAATTAAAACAAAATTAGAAACACGTGATAACACACGCAATCTTGTGATTCGAGTCATCCCAGGAAGATGCGGATTCACATACCTGACCTCTAATGAGGGAGAAAAGGTACCAATTGCATTCAAATCACACTTGTACACAGAAGCTGAAAAGAAATTCAGCATTAAAGAAAACATTGTTCATGCAGTTCAAACCGCAATAGCTAGAGAAAAAGATCAAGCGGACGGTAGACATATCACAATCAGAACAGCAGAATCAGCCTTTGAGGCACTAACAACACCTTGTAATTTACCAACAACAACATTGAATCCGGAATGGATACAATGGGTGAATTCAATTACAAGGGACAAAGTATACTACTACTTTGATCCAGAACTAAAGGAATTGAAAAATCTAGAATATGAAAGAACATTCCCTCTGCCTATCGACATTCTGCCCTTACGACAATACGCTTTTGTAATCTATACAGACAGACATGCTCAACCCTCCGTTTGGGGAGAACAAGCATACAACCCCACATGTGAGATTACAAAAGAAGTGTGGCGCGGAGGTAAACTAAGACCTCTATTAACAAAAACACACTCAGTAGAAACTAATTCAGAACAACAGACTGAAATAATAGCATTGAAAATGGCGCTAGATAATGCGGATCGCGAATTCCCGACACTTATAGTGTCCGATTCATATTACTGCGTCAAATCATATAACAACGATTTGCAGACATGGATTCAAAACGATTACAAAGATGACACAGATGCAACAATAAAGCAAAAACTGCTTTGGGAACAAATAGCTCTTTTACAAAAAGAACTACCAAAGACTCACGTGACACACTCACTGAGTCATCAGCGTGATGGCGTTCCCGTTGCAGGGAATTCATTGGCTGAGACAGCCACAGCGGTAGCAACTAAATCGGCTTCCGTAGCTCGAAAAAAGCGTACAGTGAAGTATATTGACGGTGAAACAGTGCTGGCGGTGAAAACGTCATTAAAAGGCGACTGCTCGGCGCTACCGATCAACTATCCACTCAATTATACATACATAATCGATGCAAACTCCGTCCCTTTTGCTCGAATCCCTGGAGTGGGGGATAGAGTGATTCCAAACATGGACAGGAGAAACTTGTTAATAGCAGACGCACATATGGGCGAGGGTCTCAGACACCTCAAACTAAAAGATTCTCTGGAAGAATATCAATCGAGGTACTGGTGGCCAGGCATGAGCCTGCATCATACCATTTTTGTAAAGAACTGCCCAAACTATAACAGAAATCGCAGTGGTGAGAGAAACGGTGTAATACCGTGTCGTTTCACTCCAGAAAAGATCAACAGTAAAAAGCAAAGCGTCCGATTAACATATACAGGCTAGTTCCCATTTATAATGTAGATCACCAGTACTCGGCTGACGTCTGGACTGTTATACAAAGATTTGCGAGTCTAAATGGCATATACGCTAGAAGCATGCTACGTTTGACCATTGTTTTCACTCCAGCCTGAGGGGAAACATGGCCAAATGAGCATAGCACAGCGGGACTCTTCTCACTTCCTTCCTGAGGGATACGGGATGGTGTAAAGAAAAAACCAAGGCATAAAGCTATCTATAACAGAAAGGATATTAGGTTCGGGAACTGGGTGGGTCAAACATCTAATAAGTGTCCAACGTAGTCTAAATAACTTGCCAAGAAATTCTCTGAAGGGATTCAGTCCGTACGAATTATTGTTTGGAACTAGGATGTTAGTCTTAGATCTCAACAGTCAGACTTCAGTGGTGAAGGAAAAAAGCTTTGATATCAAAGATCGTTTGGCTGTTTTGCAGGACTTAAACGAAACAAGAAAAGACCTGAGCAACATAAAGTTGAAACAGCAGCCAACTACCACTGAAGAACCACCACCTGTCCCAGCAAGACCTGTCTGGATTCCAAAAGTCGGGGATCTAGTCAGAGAAAAGATCGCGGTAAAGAAGGAATTTGGGCCTTCTTACAGAAAAGCAGTTCCTGTCTTGTCTGTCAACGGGACAAGATCAGTTGTACTACCGCCGCTTGCTGGTAAAAAGGAGAACCGAGTTGTATCCATCGACCTGGTAAAACCACAACATGTGGCCGATAACAAATAGTAGGCCAAGTGGACTCCCGAGAAGTAGTAGAACACCAAGATTTGCTACTAACACAGAGGTTCAATCTAAGAGGCTAATCACATTCGAAACGCCTACAGAACTACAACAAGGACTATGCAACAATGCAATGGAACTTAGACCTCTGAAAACCCAAATAAAAACATTTAGCAGAGACACACCAATCTATAATGAAGTAACAAACGACTATGCAAGAAACAGTAATCCTGAAGCAATTGGAATAATAGACAGAACTGCATCCGGCTACTTCATAAACTTCGATGATTCCTCTGAAGGCTTCACTGAATCAAAAACACAGCCATCAACAAAAACCTTTAAAGATAAAGTTAAAGTACTTTTGAAACAACTGAAAGAAACATATCTAATTTCTCCATGGATTGAATTTTGGGTGAGTTTTGGTGCATTTATCCTCATACTTTGGCTCATCATGGTACTAACTTTGGGACGCTTCATTGAGGGAAAATATGCTAAAATGGACACAGCAAGTCAGAAAATCAACTTGATCCTCAAACCACACACATCTTCACACGTCGAGAAAAGAGAACTTTCTTCAGTCAACTTCACAGCCAATCCTATACCGGGTGGGGTAGCATGGGACAAAACTGACTACTAAATTTATGGTCCGGTTGAAATCCTGAAATATCCACACCAAATTAAGATCTCATTGAGTGACTTTGTAAAACCAAGCTCATTTGCTGATGATTGGGACTTTGAAAGTATAAATAATATGATGTCTGACTTAGTAATGTCTGCTAAATTTACCAAACATGATTATTTGCAGGGTTCGACAAATTATGATAGTATGTACTGTTATAACCACTATGGTAACCATTTTCTACATAGATCAGCACAACCTAGAAATGTTTTAAATTATAATCAATGGGAACATTGTGCAACCCCTCCAAAAGGAAGCTCAAGAACCGTTTATGACAAATATTCATACTTTTCAGGTTTCAACTCAAGTAATGCTGAAACATTTTATTTCAAATTGTCAAATAAGACAGGAACAAAGACCATGATAACAAACACGAAATTGATATATTCAGACTCATTCTTTGAACAAATGAATACTTTTGATTTTGATTATTGGGACAAAAATGTTGAAGTAAAAAGTGTTTGGGGTACAAAAGAATGGCAAGTACAGGGTATAGAGTCCTTGTTTAGAGCCTGCACGATCCCAGAACAAATTATATTTTTAAATGACACTGTTCAACAAACTACCTGTCTTGGCTTAGCCAAAATCAAAGACTTAAATAAACCGTCTATTCCAAAACCAACAATGAACAGCAATAGCTCTACAGATGAAGAGATAGACGTAAATTATGTATTAAACCAAAACAGAACACATCCTGATTGGAAACAGTGGTTGATCTGGCCCACAGATACTAATAACTGTCAAAACAGATTCCTGAATAAAACACAGGGGTTCAGAATGACCAGGCCAGACCCTAGATATTCCCAAAGACAACACCCAGGGATAATAACCACATACAGTGTGGGCAAATTATGCCTTCAGTGGCTACAAACTTCCACACTGGCAGAAATTAAGCAACACCTAACTTTACTTACTGATGGTGCTGACTTGCGTGATTTCATTATGGGACCGCGCAAACAGCGTCAGAAACGTTTCATAGCAGCCTCTGTATATGCAGCATACAACGAGGCCTGGAAGGTGACTCAAATTGAGACAGCAGAAAGAATACGGGAAATTGACCGTATTAATTTGGAAAAATCACTTTCTGTAGTGGACAATGGGTTAATGACTCTGTCCTCCAGAATTTTTTCTCTGGACAGCATTGTGTCTTCAGCAATCGACATAATATCGCAAGACTTACTGTTGTTACAACACGGTCAGTCTCAATTGCGTTCTATTGTACAGCTTGGCTGGACGTTACAAAACCTGCGTTCAGGCTATGTGCCTTGGCGTTTAATCAACACAACGTCACTATTCAATATCTTTAACCTTACTGATAAACAAATCAGTATGGCCCAGAAGGGTGCTGATTATACAATCCTGAGCATTGAGAAACTCGAGAGATTACCAGTGACAATGTCAGAACGACCTGTCAGTGAATGGATAATACATGGGATAATTAATATTCCAATATCAACCTTCAGGTTTCAATACTGCCAAAAATATATACAGGCTGGCATGTACGAAAAATTGGGAAAGGGGTACATTAAAACAACATGGAACTTGCCCTATTCACATGCATGTGTCAGTAATAAAGGCCAGAAAGTGTTTCTTAGTGGCAATAATTGTGCTATGTCACTGAGCGGTACACTTCTGTGTAATGGAATTAGTTTGCATGGAGCCTGTGAAGGGAACTCAAATAACCTTTCATGTCACCAGCTAGGCGCACCTGCAACAGAGATAGAACCATTCTTTCAAAGACTCTATAATGGGAGTTACATTCTAATTGTAGATCGCAGATGCTGTAGTCTTATGCCCGGGACTCCATATCTCGTAACTACGACTGCGAAGGTCAAGTGCTGTGGACGCTTATTGTTCCCCAGCTCCCTTCCAGACAGGGAGGCAAGGGCATGGCCCAACTTGAAAATGACTTCTATTCGAATAGATACTTTAAGCAGAATGAAAACAGTGCTTCTTCAGACGCCGACCAGACTCACGTCATCAAAAGAAACGTATGATCTCCTAGTCGCAAGGACGACTGCAGAGATTCACTCCTTATTATCAACTAATTCCCCCATACATTTCGCAGAAATCCTGAATGAAATCTTAAATATTTCTGATACCAGTGGAGTCTCACAAGTATTTAAGACAGTATTTTCGATGGCATTAACACCATTCAAAGCCATACTGGGTATTTTTCCAGATTTCGTCCATTCGATTTTTGGCGGACTTCCCCTCATTTTGGGACTAATTGCAGGAATCCTATTCTTAGTCCTTATATTTCGTTATGGCAAACCATGTCACAGACAAAACACCTGCGACAAGGGAAGAAACAATCCTAGCCATTGGATACCGGGACCGGATATCAAAAATCCTGGGACTATCCCGGCTTAGAGACCTGAACATGACTTGGTTTCTTTCATTTCGACCAATGTGGCATCGATGTGTTTTACCTGTATTAAGGTGCTTGCTATGCAGAGAAGAATGCGTGTTAGACACCTGTCTGACTCTACAATCAGATGCGCCAATGGATGCAGAAACATTGTTGAGTCCAATAAAGGCTCATACTTTGTGCTGCCCTCAACGGCTACCAATCCTGATGACGGCATTCGTGGAAGCTTCACCACTACGATTAAGGGGTAGTGAAGTTCAAGATGAAAGCAGCATTGATCAGGTACGACCTTCTGTCAGCAATACTAATCAAAACGTCAATGGAGACAATCATGCGCACGAATGCATGGTTACATCTTTTCCCGAGTTAGTGGAACTCTCCCAGGAAGCTGTTGACAACTTTTTCAAGAGTCTAAATGATATGATGTCCTCACCAGAGCAGAAATAGAGACTTTTGAGCAAGCTCGCACACGGCGTTCCCTGAATTTGGCCTTCAACTAGAATAGCAAAATACTGTGAACAATTTTCCCTCCAGTTCACGGACAGCAATTTTTTTTCAGCAGCCCCAAAATATTTTTACGAATTTTTCGGGACACTTAATTCTGCTTAAAGTAAGAACTATTCTTAGAGAACTAAGATTTCTATTTTTAGATACTTTATAGACATTAGCTGCCCGCTGGTATGTTCATAATTATTTTATTCTGTGATGGAATGGTCTCGAAACTTTTTTCTGTATTAAGAGCCATTTCATGTGTAAATTCTCATATACAAATTAGTGATAATGTATAGGTATGCGTGATAACTTTAGCATTATTCTACAGCTTGAGTGCATATATTACATGTGACTGTTTTTTCCGTATATTTGATAATTTCAAAATGCATTTATGTATTTTGGGGTGGTAAGGTATACACGATACTCTACAGTATGTTTTACTATGCATAAATTTGTAAATATGTCCATAGTTAGCGTGGAGTGGGTGTGATGTATTCCTATAGGTTCTGTATCGATCCCCCTATTCCTGACCCTATTCTGGTTAACAAGTTAACTAGCAGCCATCCCATGAGGCAGAAAACCCCCATGATGCAGGAACCGTTATCTGATAAAGCCACACTACGGCACAGGAACGTGTTATCTGATTAGGTCATAACGCTTGCCATCTAATTAGACAAGCGATATTCCTCCAGCCCCTGATAAGGCATACGGAGTTCTCAAAACAAATCAAACCTATGACAGACCTGGGAAAAACCCTGCGGCCATTGTTTTGATTTCACCGAGAACTTCAGCAAAAGAATGTGCTAACGACGGTATGACATCCTTATTGACGTATTTATGTCCATCCTTACGTCAATCTCGGCACCTTAAAGGTATAAATATTACCGATATTGCCCTATGCAAACACACGCGGTGGTGACGAGATCGGAGCAGCCAGACTTGCCGAAGCCCAGAGCAGAGCAGACCCCGCTGGCGCAGCCCCGCCTTTCCTGACGCGCTGAGAACGAGACGCTCCCTTTCTCCTGCCGAGAAATCCAGCTCCGGCGCTTCCGGGTAGCCCTCGCAGGCAGCCTGGAATATCGAGACCAGAGACGAGAGATACCATCCCTCATTCATCCTAGATTCCAGGTACAGAACTGAATAACCCCTTGCAGAGAATTCTTTAGTCAGTCACTTGGCAAAACAAACTTAACTTAAACTGTAACTTTCTACTCCCACCCACGTATTAGGCTTAGGTCAGGTACACGGGTTAGGCGTAGTTAGAAACACCAGTTGAGTACGATTAGTCAAATGTAAATGTGTATGTATTCATTTTAAACCTTCATATGGCTTAGAAACCATATCAATGTTTTTACAGTATTATTTTATACTTCTGCTTTTATTGTATGCACTTTACTTAACCATAAGTATTGCAATAATATTGATCCATTTCTCTTGTATGAGAAAAGAGACTGATCAATAAATAACATCTTTTATTGAACACGCCCGTCTCTTCCTTTTCTCTACAATCTGGTGAGACTAAGAATGCACGTACTGACTGAGTAAAATAAGTCGTCTTTTGTTTTCACACGACTCTAGAGATACACTCTTGATTAGGGGAGAGCAAAGTTGTCATGTTCTATGGTTGTCAGAAACTAAATCCCTTCTTGTCTATCCAGGGAGGTTCAACTCCTCCTTGCCTATTCGAGAAAGTTTCTAGTGAACTCTGAGCTAGCTGGCAAACCCACAACTTTAAGTCTAATATCGACAATAGAAGACCTAGTTAACGTCTGGTCTAGGCCTATACTATTGAAGGTATTATTCCAATGCGCAGAGCCTATTGGGATAATAGGAACTACACTACAGGATTTAACCTTAGAGGAGAAGACCCAGAGACTGTGCTGGAAAAAAAAACAGAGGAGGGCGGGAGTAGCACACCCATATGCACCCGAAATCCCTCTGGGCATGTTGACAGCCTTGCCACACGGAGGGGACTGGTCCCCGCTCCTGGAATGGGAAGACCTGGGGCTTCACATGATAGGAGACCTTTATGCTGATGGTGAATTGTTACCCTTTCGGGCAGTCCAGGATCAATTTGGCATCCCTGACAGGAGCTTCCTCTTGCACATGGCTTTCACAACGGCGATACGGAAGCATTGGAAATCAAGGCGGTCAGAACCAAGGACCACGATGGCTTGCCAGTACGTGGTGATGGAGGCGGGCACGGTTAAGGCGGTTACTTGCCTGCATTCTAGGATGTTACACGAAGGTCTGGAACCACTAACAGTTCTCAAACACAAGTGGGAGACGAGTGTGGGGAAACCCATCCCGGACACGACGTGGGGTCATATCTTGAGGAGGACATGGAAGGGGTGCAGGAATGCTCGCTTTCAGCAAGTGCATTTTATTTATAGTGCACAGAGCTTACCTTACCCCAGGGAGGATCCGGAAATATTTCCAGGTACAGGATGCAGCATGCCCTAGATGTTTGCTGCCTGATGTGGAATTGGATCACATGTTATGGGACTGTCTGAAACTGGGGCTCTATTGGTCTGAAGTAGGGGCGCTGCTTAACGAGGTTACGGATAGGCAGGTGGTCTATGATATGGCGACTTGCCTGTTGCTATGGTTTCCTCACACGAAAAGTACCAAAATCACTAGTAAATTCATTGATCTGGGTCTCATCTTAGCTCAGAGGGAGATAACCTGGCATTGGAAATCAAAGGAGGGTCCATCTATTGGCAGATGGGCGAGGGAATTACATAAATGGGCCCGTAGCGAAGGAACGGTTAGACTTAGACAGGCAGCCCGTACCAATAATGAAAAGAGTCTGGAGATGACACGGGCTTGGAAAGAACTAGTACGGACGTTCAGTAACAGTCAGGCGAATGGAGAGGACTAGGGAGGACAGGTTTTGAATGGAGTTCCATGGGATGCACGGAAGGTTTCTTCCTTTTAGGAGTTGAAATAGATGGACCAGGCCCACACCAGCAGCGGTTAGGGGTGAGGGTATGGGTGGGGGGGGGATAGGGAGTCCTAATATTGATATAGGAGGAGACCGACCTTTGGAAACCGTGGGAGTTGACATTTGTGTTATGTGCTTGATCGAATGTTTCCCTACTTAGGGGTAGGTACACAGAGTTTAGTTTTCATGAGACGATTAATCAAAGGGGCATGACGGTTGGAGGTGGACCACCAAGTTATGATTGCAGTTACAGCTAGTATTTATTATTTGAGTTCTAGGATAGGTTATTTGTTGGGACGGGGAAATAAAGAAAAGCAGATGCTGGATTGTCTTGCCGAGCAGTTGTCATTGTTTCCTTTTGCTTTTTCATGTTTGAGCACTTTCTAGCTATCGCCGCCCGGCCTCCGGGATGTGGGCTAAATGGCTGTGTGATGCTTGCTTCACGATATCTGCAGGACATTTGTGAGTGACGAGACAGTCGGAACAAAAGATTGTATTTTTTTTTTGAATCTGCAATAAAAACACAGTTTAAAAAAAAAAAAATGATGCTCAACCATGAAACATGGAGGAGCAAGGGGGTAGAATTTCTATTGCCCGACGAGTTGGTTGTCCACCTGGAAGTCTTTTGTGTGGTCATGGTAGAACAATGCTCCTTTTGGGTCAAGACGATGATGACACTCCTCTGCATTAGCGGGACGTGGAGTAACAAATGGTGGGCAGTGTGACCGACTGACCGAGTTAGAATGGGGTCAAAACCTTAGGAAGAAGAGAGGCTTGGGTGCGAAGCACCACCTAATCTGGGAATATCATGAGATAGGGAGGCTTGGATGATAAAGCCTGCAGCTCATTCACTCTCCTGGCAGATGATATTGCCACTAGAAATGCTGTTTTGATGGTAAACAACCTGAGGGGAAAATTAAGTAGCAGCTTAAAGTGAGCACACATGAGGTAGGTGAGAACTTTATTCAGATCCCACTGAGGCATTACAAATCGCGTAGCATTAAACATATGTACAAGCACTTTCTAGAACATATTTACATTAGGGTACTTAAATAAAGATGGTTGGTCAGGCAGCTGCAGTAAAGCAGACAAAGAACAAAATTATCCCTTTAGAGTGCCCAGAGCCCTGCTGGACAAGGGTTAGAATAAAGAAAAGAATATCAGAAAGGGAGGCAGAAAGAGGGTCAATAGATTTTTCTTTACAATATTTTACAAACTTTTGCCAATGGCAGGCGTATACAGTTTTGGTAAAGGGACATCTGGCTGCCAAGATCACCTTAAAGACTTCAGGAGGAGGATCAAAAGCTATCAAACTGTCATCCGCGCAAGCACTCAGAGAGTTGACAGATTCAGGTGGAGGACCCTCCCCTGCTGCTGCAACAGAAGATCCTCCCGAAGGGTCAGCCTGATCAGAGGATCGATGCTCATTCGAAGTAGTTCAGGATACCAGACTCTCCTTGCCCACGCCGGAGCCACAAGAATGAGTTGGGCCCGGACGTTCTTGATCTTCTTGAGAACTCTGGGCAGAAGTGGTATGGGCGGAAATGCGTACAGGAGACCTAAGCTATGCTTGCGACGAAACAGTCACTGAGCGATAGCCGCGTTGGAAGCTCCAATGTACAATACTGCTGACATAGCGCATTCTCCTCTAAGGTGAACAGATCTAACCAAGGCTCTCCCCACTACTCAAAGAGAACCTGCCCCACCTCCAGCTGCAGACGATATTTTTGATCTGCTAGGCCTCAACAGCTGAGTTTGTCTGCCCTTGTGGTCGCAGAACCTGCCAGATGGTGAACCATCAGGGTAATGCCCTGCTGTTCCAGCCATGTCCAGAGGCGCAGGGCCTCTTGACAAATGGTCCACGATCCGACCACGCCCTGCTTGTTGCAGTACCACATGGTGGTGGTGTTGACACTTGCACTAACTTCCCCTTGACAGACGGAATAAACGCTTTCATGCCAATCACATTGGCCACAGCTTCAACAAGTTGATGTGGAGCCCTGATTCTGAAGACCAAAGACCTCTGATCTCCACCTCTCCAAGACGGTCGACCCATTCCAGGAGTGAAGGTCACCACTGTGAGATCTAGTTCCTGCCTCTGACCATACTGCGGTCTGTTAGCCTCCGCTGCATGTCCTTTGCAGTTCCCTCTGTGACCTAGACATTGTTGGAGACATTCCCCGATGCTGCACCCATTGGAACTTCAGGTCCCAATGCAGAGCCCGCATATGCCATCTGCCATGATTTACCAACAGGATGTAGGAGGCCATGAGGCCCTGCAGCCTCACAGTCATTCTCAACAAAATCCAGGATACAGGTTGAAACATCGGTATCATAACCTGAACATCCAGGACTTGCTGCTCAGGGGGATAAGCCCAAAACTGCACTTCGTCCAGAACAGCTCAAATGAAAGGGAGCGTATGAATGGAAGGTGTGACTTCGGCACATTTTTAAGTGATCCCCTGCGAATGCAGGAGGTTCACTGTAGTCTGAAGGTGGGAAATGACAGTAGAGGTGGGGACTCCCCCAACAGCCAATCAACGAGGTAGGGGAAGATTGGAATGCCCAACCTGTGCAGATGAGCTGCAACCACAGTCATGACCTTGGTGTACCGGCACTGGGCGCTCAAAAAGCTAAAGGGTAGCAAGGTGAGCTGAAAGTGCTTGAGGTCTACCTGGAACCGCAGGTAACATCTGTGGCCCACAAGGATGGGGATGTAAAAATATGCATCCTGCAAAGTCAACAATACCAGCCAGTCTCCTTGGTCTAGGGCAGATAAAACCGGAGTCTTTTTGAGGAAGAGATTGACGGTCTGAAGGTTTAGAATAGGACAAAGACGTTTGTCCTTTTTGGGCATCAGAAAGTAGCAGGAGCAACAACCACTGCCTACTTCTGAAATCGGAACTCTATCTATAGCCCCCTTGGCCAGGAGAGCTGTAACTTCCTCTCTGAGCAATATAAGAGGATCCTCGACCAGCTTTTCTTGTGATGGGAGTAAAGGAGGAGGAAAAGATAGAAAAAGCTGGGAGTAACCATCACTAATGATCTGCAAGACCCATTTGTATGATTTTATAGACTGCCTGTGGAGGAGATGTTGGATTCTGCCTCCAACTGGACATCCAAGGTCTTGCAGAACCAAACTAGGAAGGCATAGATGCTGCAGCTGCCACTGCCAGGGGTGGGTGGTGGATGACTTCTAGCTACCATTCCCATGAAGTCAGAATGCACCACGTTCGTGCCCTCACACAACTTGGGAAGTCTGTGCAGGACAGTGACCGTATTATGGCTGATGCAGTTGAAAGCCCCTTCCATTCCAATGAAAGGTGGCGAAAGGCAGTCTGGGGACTAGGTGTCACTGAGAGAACCAAAGAGCTGGCCATAGCCAGCGAGTCCTTGAAGTGCTCTAGCACCACGTCTGTCTTCTCTCAAAAGAGACGAGTGCCATCCAAAGGCACCCCAAGGAGGTTGGCCTGGACATATTTAGATTATTCTTCTCGATCGATTCTCTTCTTGTCTGTGTCTCTGGCAGGATTCCAAAGTGTCTGGAAATGGTTACTCACATTCCGATGAAAAATGATTTATATCACCTTCATCACGACCAATTACAGATTTAATTTAATTATACCAATGAGAGTGAATGGGGGGTTATCATCAAATGAAAGCCGGCATGTGTACGTGTGACTTATTCTCAAGCAAATTATTCCTATCAGGGTATATTTATACCTCACTCAGAGCAAGGATCAACATATGTATTAGATTGCACCCGTAGGATAGGATTTTTCTTATAAATTCAAGATACTATAATACGTATCTTGACTCCATCGAGATAGTCGCAACAATAGGGGCTAACTTAAATTCATGGGTGCCCAGTAGGCCGGATTGGACCGGTTTTCTTTGTAATCCAGATTGCTTCCAGAAGGTTATTCGGTTATCTTGCTCTCATCGCACATAAGTCCACCCGCACAGTCCCGTAGATCTTCCTCACGGGTGTTAGCACCACAGCCTTTAGTGACCATAATCCTTTATTCGGACCAAGACTATCAATTCAAAGATTTACCTCTAAGGCCGACTAAGGTCCTGGGACAGCCCTAGTGGTTCCAGTGTAAATGCCTGGAACACCAACTTTACTCGTGGAACACATGCTTTGGTTACAAACTGAAGATCTCCTTTGAGGCAGGCCGTACATGGCTCCTCTTATGCCCTCACTGCACATACTAGACCTTTGGGAGTGCTTTCATGTGTAGCAACCTTACTTCGATGAGAATACACACGCCCTATGAGCCCTAAGTTCTCATCGTGAGAACGAAACGCGTTGGCTGACCGTAACATCTCCAATTCGTGAGAACTAACTGATTGAAAATAAAGACTTACTTTAAAACTCAATATTGACTTTCTGAACTTCATTACCTGGCGCACGACCAACCCCTCTCCCCTGCTTAGGATCTGATCTAAAGAGGGATCACCTGACGGCTGGTTCCAGGGCTTGTTGCGCGAGGACCCCTGCCACAATTGAAACTAGCGTGAGGTGCAGAAACAAGAGTCCGCCGTCAAAGTATCTTGGTTAATTTGACCCGAATCCTTGTTAGGTTTGAAAAATCCTTTATCATTATACACTTGTTCGAAGCTATATTAGGTTAGCAGTGTGCGGCTAAATTAGGCATCATTCATATGGATTTTATGCAACCCACTGAGTTATATCTTCAATGTGTAAGCTTCAGTTAGCGAGTGTGACTCCATTTTGCATTTCGTAATTCCTATACTGCTGTGTCTGAACTAGGCTTCATTATTCGTATTGTTTGCCTCAGCAGAACACTGCATTCAGTATTATGTTCCTTTTTGTTCAAGGTTGGATACTGACTCACTAATGAATATGCCATTCTGCCCTCGCATACCTATTATCCCTGTGGGTATTTCTGCCCCCACATTAGTAAGCACTGAGCCCCAGCACGCCAACCTTGAGAGATTAACAACATGTACCCATCTAGCAGGTGGTGGCTCATCTTTTCATGCCTCCTTTGTTCCTGTTCGGCCTGGTAACTTTCCACTTTGGGCGTGGTTCTAGGAGGAATGATTATGCGTTGCAGACTGTTGGGGCTCAGTCCCTCGGCAGACATCTTAGGGTGCAGGCCAGATAGGACTCCTCTGCAGACTATTACTAATAAAATGTTTGCTTATATTCTCTACTGTCTGACCGACTCTTCATTACTCGGGAAGGCATAGCAGGTGATTGTAAATAGGCCTGGTGACCCCTAACGGCCACTTCCTTCATCCTCCTCACCTCTGAGGAAATTAAGTGGCGATTGGAGGCAGGAGTCCAGATATTTGCTAGTGAGGGAGGTTGCAGATTGAAATGGGCTAAAACTGCAGTCAATACCCTACTTAATAAACTGATTCAAGGAATTCAATGTGTTTTCCACAAGTGTCTCATGTGGCATACCTGAGAGTGAGACTATTTTGAAGCACTTTAACTGTATACCTCAATAGATGGTATGCTCTTAAATTATACTCTTGCCAGAGAAGATAATACCCGGTTGTTCTAAAAAAAAATCAATGTCAAAGGCAAATAGAGGACTTAAGCCCTGGTCAGGTCTACTAGTGACCCTCATGAGAATTGGATAAAGAGCTAGTTATAATCTGGACCTAAAAAATAGGAAGAGGGAGTTGAGGGAAGCAGGATGGGATGATATTTTGAGGATCGGAGAACTGAAGCCCATCAGTCAGTTTTGGTCCACAGCAAATTCAGACTTACTTCGTACAACTGAAGGCCATAGCCTGGATCTTACTATTATGCCTAAAGATTGTATTAACCATTTTATTGGTATTTATGTCCCATCCCTCACTATCTCGGTCACACCAGCATTTTGTGCCATGCCAGAGTTAATCAAATGAGGATTCATTTTCAACGTGGCTGAGATTAGACATGCCATAAATAACAGCCCCTCTAAAGGTGCCAGGCCCTGAAAGGATCCTTATGGACCTTTTTACGTGCAATGTGGCTCTCTAGGGCCCCTGGTTACATGGGTCATAAATACTGAGAGTTCTAGCTCAATATCTAGCTCATGGCACACCGCAATTATCTCAATTATTATCCCTGTTTTTAATAAAGGCAAAGGGTGGAATACCCTTTACTACCAATCTCTCATCGATTCTGCAGGCAAAGTCGCAGGACTGGTATTCTTGGAACTCCTCATTGGTTGTGCGGAGGAGAAGGG
Organism: Lissotriton helveticus; assembly: GCF_964261635.1. Lineage (NCBI taxonomy): Eukaryota > Metazoa > Chordata > Amphibia > Caudata > Salamandridae > Lissotriton > Lissotriton helveticus. Next base: position 2,143,234,388 of record NC_136065.1, read on the forward strand.
AATCCTCTGATAGCCAATATGGTTTTAGAACAGGATTAGGATCTACCAAGCAGGGTCTTAATCTTCACCTCTTGGTGGAGAGATACACAGTTATAAAATTGAGTTCCCTCCACCTGGCCTGTTTGGGTCTCAGCTCTGCCTTCAATCGTGTTAATCGGGTGGAGCTGTGGTCGGTGTTGGGCAAAATGGGTGTAGATAATGGGATTCTCTTTTTTTTTGCAGCATTTGCACATCGACCAGAATTCCAGGGTCCGTTTTAATAATAAAGGGGAGTGTACCGATTTGTTTAATTTAGCCACTGGCGTTAGGCAGGGTAGTGTGCTAGCACCAATTTTTGTTATTTTTTTTATATATAGGACGAAGAATCAAGCTGTGTTAGTTTTAACCTTAACATATCTCATTAATTCCAAGAGCATTCCTATACTTCTCTAGGAGTACAACACTGTGTTGATGGTCAAAAAAACAAATGCACTTTATGCACTCTTAACTGCACCCCTCATGTTCATGACTCTGCTAAACTGCTAGGTATCACCCTGGACAAATACCTAAATATGCAAGCTCACATAAGTGCAACTATTTGGGGAGCCAATCTTCAGCTCAACACCCTTAAAAAAAATCAAGCCTTTCCTTCCGCCCGAAGACATCTGGCCTGCAGTACAATCCCTGGTTATCTCTCGACTGGAATATGGTTTGGTGACCCTTTCTGGGCTTCCTAAAGCTAGTTTGGCGCTGCTCAGAGCCACTCTAAACACATCGGCCAGGCTCATCGCAGGCTCCAGAAAGCATGACCACATCATACCTGACCTAATTCAACTAAACTGGCTGTCCATCGAAGCTAGGATATGTTTCAAGATAGCTTTCTTGATGCATAAAGCTATTCATTGCAAGACCCCTGTGTACTTTGTTAAAAAGCTTGAACCAACTGGTTTGAGTCGGAACTTAAAAAGTTGGACCACCCTACTTATGAAACCTCCAAATTCAAAAAGAAAAGAACTTACAATTGTGCATTCACTGGTCTTGCTCCAAGAATTTGGAACGCTCTTCCTCCAGAGATCAGATCCAATCCATCCAGTGCATCTTTCAAGAAACATGTCAAATGGCTAATCTTGAGTGAACATCAACAGCACTAACCTGGCTTGCCTTCCCTAGACTCCTTTCTATCTGGATTTGATACTTCATGTATACCGTTTGTTTGAATTTTATGCTTCCTGTTCACTTATCTCGTTCTTTAGGCCTTCTGAAACTGTACAGGTCCCTCCAGTCTGGATGACTCTCCTGCCCATTGACTGCGATTGTTCCCCCTTTGTTTTGACTGTGTGCTTATTTAACTACCTCACTTTTTCCATTGTGTTGTGTTATTCTTGCTTTCACCACTTTGTACAGCGCTCTGATGACGGTATGGGTCATTGTAAAATCCGAATAAAGAAGACAAAATCCAGATAAGATGGGAATCAGGTTTAATCCAACAGGCACAGTACTGTCCTAGCCAGAGGCAGGAACTGCAATGACAAGATTCCAGTTCTGAGTGGAATCTATGTCAACAACATGGCAGGTGCCTGAATTAAACATATACAAGTAGTTTAAAGGGGAAGGGACAAAGAAAAACACAAGGAAGAAAACATACGATGTAACACATTTCCCCCCTTAGATAAAATTAAGAACCACCATTTACACATTTGGCTACTCTCCTAACATTCCATACTTTGCAATCTTGAGTGACAATGCTGTTGCGATTGGTTTTAACTTTAAAGGGTCTTCCAAATTTTGTTTTTCCTTTAGGTGCAATGCCTGGTCTACGTATTCGGACTCAATCTCTAACAACAAACTGAGGTTGTTTCAATTTCATCCGAACATCATAATAGTGCTTACATCGCTCTTGTTTTTCTTTCACTCTAAGGGTCACATCCTCACTGTTCACCACATAATTACCGTCATTTGTAACATTCTTTTTCTTAACCCACCATGGGCACAACTTGGAGACGGGCTCCCTTTCTTTTAACAATTTGAAAAGATAAACTTCTGTAGCATAATGAGGTGTTCTAAGGTACAGCAATAATTTCTCTCTCAATTTATCTTTCCACTCAGACCCGAAATTGCGTGCCCACAGAATATCTTGTTTCAAAGCTATTATACCTCTCTCCTTGCCATTACCCTGAGGCTTGTACAAGGCTGTGGTGAATATTGAAAAACTTAAGGAAATCGTCCATTTCGCGAGATTTCATCTGTACTACATTGTCTGTAATAAGAACCTCTGGACAACCTTCGCAGGCAAAAACTTCCTTGAAAAATGCACTCACATTGCTAAAGTTGGCATGTGGTACTAGCTTGATCTCAGGCCATTTAGAAGGAATAAAAGATGGTTTAACCAAAAGCCTGGACAACACGATAAAGCTTGATGAGTTAAGAGCTATATTTATTGTCTTTTGTTGACATTCACAAGGGAGAATCGACAGGTTGCCATTTTTGTTGCTAAATTAAAGGTATGCAATAAACATTATGTCTCCCTTTATTTAGTTTAAGGATGTTAAAGTGTTCCTGTTTTTTGCTACTGGCGTTATCACTGAATCTGATTAGTTTACTTTTGTTTGAGAGAACACTAATGATAGGCTTGCATGTATAAAAAATAAGAAATGATATTGTAAAAACTATTGCCTATAAATTGTTGATTCAGGATATCTGTGTGTATAAGATATAAAAATGCAATGCAGAAACTAGGGATATGTGTGAAATGTTGGAGATTATATTCTAATGCACCATGATAACAGCTGTATAAACAATGACTGTCACTGTATTACAATGGAGAATAATTATGTGTTTTTATTCATTTAGAAAGTGTCCTGAAGAAGGTGTTTTTAACTTCGAAAAAAACGAAACGCTGCGTCGACATACTGCTTCTTTTTTAGCTTATTCTACAGTACTGTGATACTGGTGTTAAATGTTTTTTGTGATTTTATATTGTTTACACAAAACGTGCATTGAAAATACTGTACTAAATAAATATGTATGAAATTCTTTGGCAATAACTTGTGACACTCTTGTTGATGGTGCCTAATGAAAATTTTGTTTTCTAAATGCACATTAATGTTTGAATGTATGGATATAATTACTAGTGTAAATTGAGTTCCCTGAAAATTCAATTTTATGTCCATTGGAGCAGAAATGGAGAATCCTTACAGTGATGATGAGATCTATGAGACGCGGTGGGTGCTTCGTGGTCATTGCACAGAGGGTTTTGGAGTGCTGGAATCAGAGGTATGTTATATAGCAAAAACAGTGGATCCTGTGGAATGATATACTATGAGGTTATGATACATATGCACAATTGTAATATAGAAGGTTAGATAATGGCAGAGTGCGAAAGAACCACTAACACACTGATTCCAGTGTAATATATTTTATGGATTTTTCAAACAAAGTTAGGGGTAAACATTATACATCAAAACAACATTTGTGCATAGTGTCCCAAGGGATAAAGGGAACCTAAACCTAAGTGACAATGTGAATATTATATACAAGGTTTCCACAGTTTGTACAAGTCGACCATCATCAAAATAATTCCATTTGAACAGCAGCTATATACAATGATATGTGCTGGGAAAATGGTTCGCGTGTTCTGTTTGTCGGCGGCGTTTCAACCCTCAAAACAATGTGGGGTCTCTTCAGGACTATTGATGAAGGGACATCTAAATGGGAATGAAATTAAAAGAGCATAAGGCCCACATACCGGCCCTAATGTGAAACAAGCATTGAAAATGCAATAGGTCTCGCAGCATTAGAGTTAGTGCTTTTAGAATTGTTTATGGGTTTTTTTTGTAAATCTTTAGCATTTTTGTTTCCTGTAGCCAATGCTAAAGAATTTCAAAAAAAAAAAGCCATAAACATTTTTAAAAGCTCTGAAATGCAGTCTGAAATGCTGGATATATATTCAGTACAGATACACTATATTGTTAATGAAGACATAGGATATAATATGTTGTACTGTATACACACAATTAGATGGGAACGTGCTGTGTGTGTCAGCGATTGAAAGAGACTGCACTCAGAGTTGCTGTGCGCATCAGTAAACACCATACACATATACAATAGCACCACACCCAAACAGAGCCTCTCTCAGTCTGGTAGTGTCCCCAGGGCCAGAAGGGTCTTCAACCCATGCTGTCTCCCCTGGACATCATGCTTGGGGACTTTAGGGCTCTGATGCTAAAAAAATAAATATATAAATATTAAAGGATTTATGAAGTCACGTCACGTGCGGGCGCCCAGACTAGCAGTGTGTTTCAATAAAAGAGCCTGCGGCATGCTGAATTGGTTTCTATAGGTGGTCTTCATAATAATAGCTGACTGGCGTCCTCCCCCCATCCCCGCCTAAACCCAGAAGCCCCTCTTCATCCGCTAAGGAAGTGGTGACAAATGGCTGGGCGTCAGTGCGTGATAATGCGGCCCCAGCGGGAGCTGCCAGGGGTAGCGGCACGGCCCAGCCCTTGACCAGTGACCAGAACAAATACAGCACTTAATGGGCCGCAGTGAGGTGAGCGTGGCCGGGCTTCACCTTGGGAGCTCCTCTGGGGACGTGGGAGGGAAGAAAGGAGCGCACGCGGAGAAAGGCAGACAGTTGTCTACGAGAAGAAAATCGGGGAGAATGGGGAATGAAAGAGGCCGTAGGAAAACAGGGGGTGACGCGGGAGAGTCTGGTAAAACCTGAGCCGAGCACCAAGAAGGGAGAATATACAAAGTGTACAGGAATAAAACTAAAAGAGAGAGAAGAGACGATGAATCGCAGAAAAAATGCAAGGGTAAGAGCAGGTGAGATGGCGGAGCAGGACCCTGAAGCGGAGTTCGGAGATAAGGAATAGTAGAGAAATGGACAGAGCGAAAGTGCGCGCAGAACGGGGTTGAAGTAACGAGGAAAGTACTAGGAAAATGTGTATGCAAAGAGGTGTGGGCGGAATTGAGAAGAAAAAGTAAAGCGATTGGATTGAGGCAGTAAGCAGAAACAAAGAGAGAATGACTGATGAATTAAGTGAGAGAAATGTGTGGAGAACAGATGAGCACGAAGAGAAGTGGGGGCGAGAGGGTAGAAAGAAAAGAGAAAGATGTGAGAGTAGGCGGGAGAAACGAGGAGCTAAGGAAACAGAGGTAAAGGGAGGCAAACGTGTGGGGAGACGAGGAAAGCAGACGTGGCAAATGTAGAAAGGAACAGGAGATGGGCATAGAAGGAGGTTCAGAGAGGGAATAGAAAGGAAGGGATAGAAGTAAGGGGCAAAGAGTGACAAGTGAGCAAGAAGAACAAGACGGAGGGAAGAGAGGGGAGGGGGGAGGAGAAATGCGACACGGCGGGAAGGGGCAGGCAGGATGACTCAGGGGAGGGGGCGGAGCAGGGCAGAGCGGCATGTGGGTGTGAAGAACCGGGCCTTTGAAGTGAAGCTAAGCTTCACTTCAAAGGTGTCGGAGGAATGCGGGCGGCTGTGCACGCGCTTTTAAGCTCAATGCACATGCGCATTGAGCTTAAAAGTCACGGGCACTGCAAGGAATCGCCACGATTCCTTGCAAGTTAGATAAAGTCTGGATGAGCCCCTATAGTCTCGCTTGCTCGATGCGCATGCGCATCGACAGGCGAGACCTAAAAAGGAATCAGAGGTATGAGCAGGCTGCTGCTGCTGGGTCCAGGAGAAGCTGTCTAGCAGATACAGTACATGGGCCATGCTCCTCTTGGTACAGAGAAGGCGATGCTGCTGGAGGTTGAGCGATGTTCTTGTATAGAAACAGGGCCGTCCCTTGGGGTAGAGGTGGGGCTCAGGGTTTACTACTGTGGAAGGAGCTGCCTGGAGCACCTCTGGCTGGGTCTGGGTACAGGAGGAGCGGTCTAGCAGATACAGTACATGGGCCATGCTCCTCTTGGTACAGAGAAGGCGATGCTGCTGGAGGTTGAGCGATGTTCTTGTATAGAAACAGGGCCGTCCCTTGGGGTAGAGGTGGGGCTGAGGGTTTACTACTGTGGAAGGAGCTGCCTGGAGCACCTCTGGCTGGGTTGGGGTATGGCAGGTGTGAGGAGAGGCTGCTCTTTGGTGGCAGCCTCCAGGGGGACAGAGCAGCTCTGCCAGAGTGGAGATCATCTAGCCTCTGCATCCTATAACTATTTATAGGGGGAGGAGAGAGCAAGCCCTGCCAGGCCAGGGCTGAGTTCACCCAGTCCTGGCTCTCTCGCCTCTCCATCCTGCAGCTGCCTCTAGAGGGAGGGAGGGGGCATGTAGGAAGCTCTCCCAGGGCTGAGGTCACCCAGCCTCCCGCTGCTGGCAGCTCTGCAGCCCCGGGCACCTGCGGAACTACACTTCCCAGAATGCACCGGGGCAGCTCAAACACGTGCACCAGAAGCACGCTTCACCGTGCTCGGCCCCCTGAACACAGAGGAGGTGCGAGGGGGGCTGCAGCCAGGAGTGGGGGCCGCAGACCCGGGAGGGGGGGGGTCCTCCCCCGCTGAGGAGTTTGAAAATAAACCGCCGCGCGAGTGACCCGCCTCCCTCCCCTGGAGGGTGACGGGGGCTCAGGCGCGAGTGACCGGCCCGGCAGCAGCCTTGGTCGGCCCCCCGGCCCCCACACACCCCGGCAGCCCCCGCGTCAGCCCCGCCGCCGCCCTCGTACCTCACGCAGACGCCTGCGGCCGCCATGTTCCCGGCTCACGGCCTGATGACGGGCTGCACGGACCAATCAGCGCTTAGGCGCGAGCCGGGAGCCACGCGACGAGGAAGCGCTGTAAGCCGGCGTCACGTGACTTACGCTTTGACCAATCAAGACCCTCAGACGTCATGTGACATAACATATGGTCACGTGATAGGCAATGAATGACAATACATGTGTAACCCAGGCGTACGTGACGCCGCGCTGCCGCTGTCACGTGACTCGAGGACTCCAAGATGGCGGCGCCCGTGCAGGTGAGTGAACCGGCTCCTGGGGGAGGGGGACCGGGAGAGACAGGCATAGAGACCCCCCACTACCGGTCAGGTCAGCTGAAGCCGCTCAGGGGCGGAAGGCTGCAGGAGTCACAGTCTTGGTATTGAGGCCCACCCCTCCCTGGGGTTTTTATTTATTTATTTATGCATTTTTATATAGCGCGGACTTTACCCGAAGGCGTCAGAGCGCTTCACAAAAGGAACAGAAATGAAACATAATGAGAAACATTACAAAAGAACAGATTGCGAAAGCATACATTACGTTACATAAGGTAATAGTGACAATTGTGAGCAAACAAAATACATGAGGTAGTCAAAAGTGCACAAGAGGAAAAGTGACAGGTGTGCAGTTATAAGAGAAAACAGAGTATAATTTGAGGTATAGTACTGCAATAAGTGCTAGACACTCAGGCACAAGAACAAGCGTTATGTAGGCAAAGGAGGCACTTGTGCAAGTATCAAAGGTAAAGACATGTGAGAGGTAGCAGCCGTGTGTTGCAAGGGCAAAGTGGTGTGTGCATGTTACACAAGGGCACCAGACACCGGTACATGGAAAATACTGCAAAAAGGGAGACCCTCCAACCACAGGAATACACTGGGAAGGCACTTCCATGGTCATGGAAAGTAGAAATTATCAGTAGTGGGAAGTCTTCCTCACAAATAGCAAGAGGACGTGAATTACTTTTGGAGGTGTCTCTGGAGGAGGAGAACTTTGAGGTCCTTTTTGAAGGCCTGGGAGGAGGCGGTGGTCCGGAGCTGAGGCGGAAAGGAGTTCCAGATTCTCACTGCGTTGCCTGAAAAGGATTGGGCCATTGTTCTTTCCTTCTTGAAAGTGGGAGGTTCAAGCAGTAGATTCTCCGCATTGCGTGAAAGTCTAGAGCCTCCAGAGAGTTTCAGTTTATTCGCCAGGTAGCGCGGAGATGAGGAGTGCAAGGCTTTGTGGGTGATACAAGCAGTCTTGGGTCTCCTGCCAGGCCTCACCGCCAGGGCTCTCGAGGTACCCAGGAATACAACACTTGCTATCATTTGCACCAATTCTATTAACGACACAGAGGCAAGGTTTATGCTTTCTCCATCTGCACTGAAAAATCACAGCAGCCAATGAAAAAACGCTTAACATACAATAAACTACATTTCCCACAATGCCGTAGTGTAACAGCAATGACCATAGAGACTATCCCTCTATAACTCCAGCCCCTACATGAGCACTTCCTTTCTTTGAATGAACATTGGCCATATTAATTCACAACTTGTCCAGTGATGGCCGAACACTTTGTAGAAAAGCTGCACACCATCTTAACATGACGCGCTCAACAGAAGTCCATATAGATGAAGACCGGGCAGCACACCTTCCAGGACATCCGAAATAAGCGACCGCTTATTCACCTTTTCGTTCAGGTCCTGAAACGGAGATATAAAATCAGGGCTCGAGTCGGGGTACCACGCGGGTGGACGGCGTCCTCCCACTTATTTTACCGGGTGGACACCGTCCCCCCTGACAAACAGCTGGGCTTCACTCCCATGACCCTGAGCCCACCCAGACTCCCTGTTCTTCTCTTCAGTCACACCACACGCTGCCTGGGCCTCGTTCCTTGAACCCAAAAGAAAAGCAGGCAGCAGTGGATAAAGTGACGCAGATCTTCTGACCGACGCCACCTGGTCAATCCTCGTCTCCTCCCCAGCCTCGAGTTACTAAACAGGTCCATCGTCCCCTGGATGAGAGCCGTTAGCGCAAGGTTAACAGCCTGTTTATCGTCGGCCTAACCACCTCTGGCTCCTCTGCCGACAATTAAGTGAAGCGCGAGGGCTGTGCAGCGTCTGCAAGGCCGGCTTCTGGGGGCAGATGACTTATTTATGAGAGGGATACAAACTTAGCCGCTGCGGCACACGGGCTCTGCAGCGACAGAACACGGCATTCCCGGGGCAGGATTGAGCAAGAAATGGCGTTCGAGGCACCTGTACATAAAAGTAAAAATATGTTTTTTAATGGTGCCTTCTGCCAGAGTCTTGCACGTATGGATTTCTGTGAAGAGTACGTGTTACTCGTACTCTTTTTCAGAGGTATTGCAGTCATGTGGGTCTCGTTTTATTGCCCTCACGTGCTGGCTTCTCAGATACAATCGCATCTAAGGAGTGAGCGAGGGGAGGCAATGAGCCCGATGGTGCAAGCCACCTTTCGTGACATCACTTCCTGTCGTGCTGTCACTTCCGTTGACAGCGTCCCCTCAATTCTTTTTTTAGGACTTGTGCCCTGTATAAAATCGCAATAACCGTCATAAATACTTCCATCAGGGTGGGTAAAAATAACAGTCATAAACATGTATCGTACAATAGGCGGAATAATCCTTCGCTTCCGTGTCCTTAGAATAATTGACAATTCTTGGCACAGATGCTAGCACATTTTTTACTCTATTACAGGACCGGAGGCTTCGGATTATGCTAGTTTAACGCTTTTCCAACACAACAGAAGAAATATCTCCCACAAGTTTATAATAAAACTGTTTGAATATATAGTCAGACGACCAATCCGCTGCTCTCATCATTTCTTGTACACTGGTACCTAACTTGAAAGACTTTGATGCCATAGCGCCTCTCACTGAATGAGTACCAATGGTGGCAGAGATAACTGGTCTAAAAGGCTTTTGTAGCGCAATTAAACGTCTTGAAAAACACTCCAGCCTGAGCGGTCGGGTACATTCCTCGTAAACGTTAACGCATTTGACTATACACAGTTTTATCCTTAGCAGGAAATGCATTGTGATCAACAGATCATGAGAAGGTCTTTGTCCTTGCAGAAATCACATATGAAACCCCTACACGGAAAAATACCCTACCAGTCGGGTCTAGAAGTCTAACATCAGAGGCTTGTCGGCAAGCAGATAAACAAAGAAGTATAGCCAATTTAGCAGATAATTGTTTCCTAGATAATTCAGCATTATCTAGCTAATTGTCAAATAAACGTATTACCTTAGAAAGATCCCATAAAATTGAATGCTTAGCCGTAGGAGGATTCACCACTCATATTCCTTTGAGAAGCTTGTATACCAGAGATCAGAAGATGCATACCTACTGGTCTACTTCAATCTGAGCATGTCCGGCCGAGATAGCTGATCGGAAATTGTTAACTGACCTGTAAGATAACACTTCAGAAGCTTTTTTCGAGAGAAAGTTTAATACTTGTGAGAGATCTGCCTACAAGGGATCCTCCTGCTTCTCCAAGCACCAACCATGCTTGCCAGGCTGAGGCATATCGCTTCCTAGTAGAGGGACCCCAGGCCTGCTGGATGAAATCTGAAGCCTCCTTCAACATTCCTGCCAACGTCCACTGTTGCCTGAAAGTCTCCAGGCCATCAGGGTCAACTGCCCCAACAGAAATAGTGGATGCAGTTCCTCTTGAGGGCCCTGGAGCATCGTCTGAGACCACAGAAGGAGCAGAGGGAAGTCGCACGTTAGCTGCATTAGCATTGGAAACCATGGTTGGGCTTTCCATACTGCCATGACAAAAAGGATCCCTGCCTTCTGGCGAGCTATTTTATTCGCTACCCTAGGAATGAGAACGAAAGGGGGAAACGCATAATTCAATGTCTTCGACCAGTCCTGACTGAATGCATCTGTGGCTTTTGCTGGAGGATCTGGTCTCCAACTGAAAAAGGGCTCTAGTTGGCGATTGAGTCTGAAGGCAAAGAGATCTGTCTTGCAAGGACCCCATATTGAATGGATCATGTGAAATAGTGAAGGGTGGAGTTGTCTGTTGCTGTAATCCTTCAAGTGACAGGAATTCCAGTCCGCTGTTGTGCTATCCTGTCCCAGAAGGTACTCCGCTATCACCGTTGTGGTGAGGCAGGCAATAATGCCAAAGGTCTTCGGCAATCTCAGCCAACATTGGGGACTTCGTCCCTCCTAACTTGTTGATGTATCTCCTGGCCAAAATGTTGTCCATCCTGAGAAGAATGCAACAAGATACCTTCTTGTGTGAGAGAGTTTGAATCGCAAAGGATCCCACCATGAGTTGCAGGCAATTGATATTTAACGACAACTCCTGGAGAAACTATCTGCCTACTGTGGCTATCTCCCCACATTGCGCCTTCTGCCCCACCGGCTGGCATCGGATTCTGTCACCACTTCGGGGCGAGAGCCCAAAATAGAAAGGCCATTCCAGGCATCCACGTGGGCTAGCCACCACTTGAGTTCTTCCCTGACCTTGTCCATGAGGGGAACCTGGTCTCGATACGAAAGCCCCTTCTGAAGGTGTTGTATCTTTAGAAGTTGAAAGGATCCGGTAATGCAATGGGCCCGGAAAGATTGCTTGTATAGATGACACTAGAAGCCCTACCAGACAAGCAATAGCTTTCAAAGACATGACCTGCCTGCTCAATGTCTCCTTCAACTCTTTCTTGAGATCCCTCAACTTGTATTTGGGCAATTGAAGCTGGCCTTTACAAACTGGTCTCCAAACAGAAGACCTTCCACCAGAGGCCCCGTCACCACGGAGGCTAACTCCGTAAGATTGGAGTCCATACGCATGAGCAAAGATTTTCATTGCTCCGTTGAGATGGCGCAGTTCGTGTTGCCTAAGAAACAAATGTCCCACTGGGTCCATTCAGCCAAAATATCTGGCTCCACCGAAGCTCCAGAATACTTGTCTACCAAAGCCATCTCTAAGATCTTGGCCAGTGGCCCGGTCATATCCAAGAGCTTGTCCTGGCAGGCCTGCCAGGCACCTTCTATTCCTTTTTTGGGATCCTTTGCAAACTTTTTCAAGAACACCAGCTTGCTGGGGTCAATATCTGGCTTGTCGGCCACCTTGTCGGGACGAGGACACTGATCTGAGCCTGCTACGGACCTCCTTATGAAAGTGTTTTCTGAGATTCTGATGGATGTACTCCGAAACCTCTGGAGCCGGAGCCCAGTCAGAAGACCTCAGTGGGACATGTCCTGGGGATTAAAGTCGAAAGGACTCTGTAAGGAGGGGCAATGAGCGGAGGAGACAGAAGGATGTTTCAATGCAGGTTTTATTTTGCCATATATATTTTTCTTGCAATACTCCAGTCTGTTTAGGTGGGGAAAATGCTTCTTATCCTCCTCCATGTTCGGAATTGAGTTTGTGGACTCAGGCCTGCGGTAGAATGCTTCTTCGTCCCCTTTTTCTTGTTACGCCAGCGACTGTGCCTCCTAACATGTGCTCTCTCCCCTGGGTCATGTCCTCTTGGTGGGCTCAGGTTTAGGGAGCAAGAGAGACAAAAATATGGCGTCCGTGAGGTTCTGGGAATATCAATGTGTGCAAGGGAAAAGGAGTGAGGGATCACCGGTGCAGTATGACACAAAACTAGGCGAGTGATAGTGCATGGAGTCCGGGGTTGATGCAGAATGTCGGGACGAGCATTAAACGGCAGGCTTCTTCCCCACCCACCCGGTAACGTTCTGCTGTACCTGTTCAAGCCACGCTTCTCCTGGAGCGTGGCTCGGCGCAGCACCTTCTCAGAGGCCTCCTGGCTCTCTAGTCGGTACTACCTTTGTGGTGGATGTATACAGCAAGGCTCTGTCTCTCCCTTTCGTGCTTTTCTGCTCCTCGACTCTTCAACACGCCAAGATGCTTCCAGATTCCTCCTCTTCCTTAGGCGAGTCTGCCTTTTAATTGCCAGCTTCCGTCAACGTCATCCTGACATTTCTCTTCTTTGGGCTTCCACTTAAAGGGACCATGTTCAATATTCGTCGTCTCCTCCTCCTGCTAGTTGTTTCCGGAATGATAGTGTTATTCTGGCTGGGGAGACAGAAAGGGACTCATTTGGTGAGATTCCTCCCACCCTGACCCCTGTTCTCTCGGTGGATCCCGCACAGAGGTAACACCGCGACAGACTCGCAACCTGGAAAGTAGTGGGAATGTGAGGATTTACATGCACCTTCTTGGCCTTCTTCTTCCTCGGTGGTGAGTTGTGAGGAGAGGAATCTGTGTTGGTACCTGCGTCAGTATCTTGGGGCTTACTGGGCGCAGACGGCGCCGTAGTCTGAACCCAATACTGGTGGTCCGCAATGGAGGCCTGGGGTAGCGTGGCTAAGGCCTGCGCATGAGCCATGAGGAGGAACTGGCTTTGCCCTTGCCTTTCCCTTCTGATGAGTTTGGCACAGAACCAGCATTATCAGGATCTTATAACCCATGCCACTTTGCAAATTTTTCAAGTTGGGCAGTGATAGGTTTGAGCGCTGCTGCCAAGGCTTGGTTTACGGTCTGAGGCACAGCGGTCTCAATTGCTCGATTCACTGATTGTTGTAACGATGCATCCGGGGCATCTACCAATCTGTCCTCCAGGAGGGGACCCTGCTGTTCCTCATATTAGTTGTATTGATCTTCTTCAAATCGTGCCCAGTCGTCCATAATGGAGCTTTGTAAAGGAGGATTGCAGCTAAATTGTTCTTGCCGAAATTGTCAAAATCACCAGTTCCCTAGGAATTTATGAAGGGGGAGCCTGCCACAGTGCACAGAACCACAAGCTCCTCAGCCCAGCTGTATTCTAAATTATTGCAGCCCAGGAGAGCGTAACGCGAGAGCCAAAGTCAGAAAAAAGGGATGAATTGGCCTGCACCCGGCCCGGGTCTTCCCATTTTTGCAGCCAAGGAGTGGCATAAGAAAAGCCAGACAAGGGACACAGTCTCGCTAGCTTCTCTGTAGGATTGAGCCGAGTCACGCTGTTCTTCCCGCTTATTTGGATGTCGCATAGCCCAAAATCAGCCCAAACGTGGCCCAATTTGGCTACGCGATATCCAGCTCTCTTCTGCGTGTGGGCCCGATGGGGGGAAGCCCCGCTGTATCGCGCCAGAGGCGTTCTTTAATCAGGTAGAATTACAGGGAGATACCGGTTGCGGCGGGCCGGAGACCAAAGAAACGCCACAGCCACCCATGTCGCAAGCCGACTCTGAACAATAGGAAAGATAATAACCTGCCTATACTCTGGAGGGTCCGCGGCCACATATCTCCTCAACATTACCAAGGTAACACTAAGCCTTAAATAGGAACAGATAGCAATCTAAACACAATCCATTTGTACAATAAAAACACTTAAGTAAGGTAATGAGGAAAAAACAAGGAGCACTTAACTCGGCTGCGAGCAGCAAAGAGGAAGTGCTCATGTCGGGTCTCGAGTTAGAGGGATAGTCTCTATGGTCATTGATGTTACACCGTGGCATTGTGGGACATATAGTTTATTGTATGTTAAACGTTTTTTCATTGACTACTGTGATTTTTCAGTAAAGAAAGAGAAAGCATAATCCAAAGCCTCCGGTCCTAAAATAGAACATGCATGACCGGCTTACCTAGGCCTGGCTTTAGTTACCCAGTTGTGTGCGTGACCGTCCTGCCCACGCCTGACTTTAGCTACTGCGTGTCTGGACTGCTCATGGCTGCTGTAGTAATCAATGTTCAGAGGCCGTAGAGTAGATTATAAGAAAATGTATTAGATCTTTGTTACAAGTAGATAGCGAAGCCCCAACCGCTCTCAACCTTTTGTGTGACCTCTCACACTGGCTGAACAGCAGGGGCTTGGAACGCCGAGGAGGATGCATTAAGATACAAAACATGGCTTTAGTTACCCTGTTGTGTCCGTGACCGACCGGCCCACACTAGGCTTTACTGAAGCAGGTGTGCACAAATGACGTTAAATAAGATTCTTTATTGTGTGACCAAGGGCTCTGCGTCTTTCAAGAAACTGATTTCTCCAACTGTAATTTATCACATTCTAATTTCAACATTCCACTGATGTCATTACTTCCATTGCATCACCTCCACTCATCTTCCCACCCCCTTTCAAACATGTAGTGATTCTAAGGTACTTCATAAATTGTGGATCATTCCCTCCTCCCTTCTGCTGTTTTCTGTGCAAATATTCCGTGGGATGCATGGCTGTGAGTGGGTGTTCTGGAGCGATAGTAGTAGTTAGCTACTTCGTAGTTTATCGGCCAATAGTATGGGTTGTTTATGTTGCTTTCCTTGATTTGGCACCACATTTAAAAAATGTACATTTGATCATTAGGCAGCAAGGAATTTTCCAGTTTGTGTTCTGCACTATGACTTTCACGTAGTGCCTCTGTGGGATATTGTCATTGCCTGCATGCTGTTTTACGTGTTGCACACAACACTTCCTTTCACAGTCTTAGACTGGGGAGTTGATACCATAAGAGTTTCAGCAGTCATTCCACTGCTGGGCTCAACTCTTCTGGCTGTTTTTGTTGGTCTACAGAGGGCTTTGTCTTGAAATAAATGTCATCGTAAGTTTTAAGGTTTCACATACCCTTATTCTGACCGCCCTGCGCTATTTGGTTGCATTCCTCCTGGCCCTTCTGTCGCTTCCTCTGGGCTGTCAGTCCAGAAGCTGGCACATACTCCATTTCACACATCACACGCGGATGCCTCACCAGTGT
Source organism: Lissotriton helveticus (assembly GCF_964261635.1). Taxonomy (NCBI): domain Eukaryota; kingdom Metazoa; phylum Chordata; class Amphibia; order Caudata; family Salamandridae; genus Lissotriton; species Lissotriton helveticus. Next base: position 2,143,249,747 of record NC_136065.1, read on the forward strand.
AAATCAGAAGATGGAAGACTCAATGTTTCTAACAGGAAGGAGTTGAAGGAGAGGGGAGAGGTTAGGACAGAGACTAAGTACACATAGGTCTGTCCCAAGCTCTTAGGGCCTGGAAGCTCCAGAGGGAACACAGCAGGCGGTGGAAAAGGGCCCATGTCCAGTAATGACTGCTGCTACTCTTTATCTTGGATATCCTGATACCCCCAGGTCACTCTAGTGCTTAAATTGTGCCGGTCCCAGCACTTATTTTTGGGATCAGCACTTTGTTTTCTGTATGAGCTATTAACAGAGTTCAAAAGAAGGAAAAAAACAGATCAGAAAGCTGGAGGAAGGTAAAGACGGCAAATCTGGCTTAAAAGGAAAAAGCACGAACCTGCCAGAGCAAGAAAAAGGGGCAGGGGTTGTCTGGTAAGAGATTGAAGACTACGGGCCTATTCGGTGCACCTTAGTTTAATTGCTCCGAACACTGGCTTCTGAGCAGAGCTCTGGGCACCGGCACTCTTTCTTTCACAGATTAAGCACTGGGTCACTCCCTGCTTTATCACAACTCTCCTACATGAACACCACCTGCAAGCGATAAGGCACATGTGCCTGATCTGGGGTAGGTAAAAGTGGCATCTGCTTGCACAGCTTTTCTGACCTAAAGCACCCCAAACCAATCCTGAGTTTGGGAGATACCTTACACTCCCCTTCCAGACCTCACGCTAATTATCTCTTCAACGCAAGACTTTCGTCCTTTTTCACCAGTAGAGCGTCGCCGCCTGTCCAGCACTGTCTAACTGACCATGTACAAGAGCACTGTCATCCTCTATTATAGTTCTAAAACAAGAGATAATGAAATCGTCACAACGGCTACTGGCAAAGCCATATTTGATTATTCTTTGGTTTTCTTAATGTGACTCAGTAGATGTAAAAGTAATTTTTATTTTTGCATCTGGCAATCAAACAATACATTTGTTTTGGTCTGTTGGGAAAGGGGCACTCAGCGGTCTCCTGCAACAAAAACCATTAATGCAGTCAAAAAATTTCAAGTTTAAGAAAGAAAAGTGTAAATAAATTATATCATCTTGAATGCAGTGCCTGAAAGTACGAAGATCAGCAGGGAAGGTCACTGTGGTAACTGAAGAGGACGATAATGCATCAAGGGCATCGTTGATTAGGATTCCGACTTGAAACATGAGTTTGATGTATGTATGTATGAACATTTATAGAGGGAACTGTAACCCTATGGGCATTCTGGCGCTGTGATTATTCAACGAGGCAGATGGAGGAGGCATATCAGGTCTGGGCGTGTAAACGCTTTATAGAAACACCTGCCAAGTAAATTGCATACATGGGCTGTAAATACTGACCAGTGTGGTAGGATACAACTCAATCCCCACTTTTTAGACCTTTTCGATGAAGGATCAATTTCTTTTACCTCACCACTTCAAACACTAAACAAATGGATGAAGGACTCGGCAGATCATGATGGTGGCCGGGTGTTTGTAAAATTACGGGTGTCTTTCCGAACCCTGTAAACTGCAAAGCATTTGGCCTAGCTGTATCTACTATCAACGTTAAAAAAAAAAAGGATTGGTCTAGTATGAGCCAAGCCAATTCAGTGTTAACCAAGACAAGGAACGCAGACTGTCCCGTGCTTTATATAAATGAGATGTTCTTGGAAATGGTATTTCATCAATTTTTCACTCCTTGATTGGATGCGGTGCTACTGAAAAAAAATGAATCAACTGCATGTTTTCAAGTGGTGTGTTATGTCCGCACCCAGAGCCTTTACGCGGTAAGTCTGCTTCAGGTCATTGTCTGTTCCATACAGCAAGTTTCCAAAAAAGCCCTTATCTGCCTTCCACTCAGAACAGCATGCTCCATATTGCAACTATGAAGAGCAAAGAGCCTGAGATTAGATAATCGCTGGAAAAAAAGGCTCAGCATTTGAGCTTTACTGCCTTCATTATCCTAATCACAATCAGGAGAATACTGAGCCACCTCAGTCCCAAGCATGTACAAGGCTTTCAAAGCACTCGAGGGTGGCAGTTTTGGACTTCCAGTTGGATTTAGGTGCATAGAGCTTCCTTCTTCGTGGACGCCGAAAATTGTTCTCAAAGAAACAATATTAGAGTGGTGGGCCTGGTGGCGAAAGTGGGAGGCACCAATATGGTAGACTACCTGGAGCGGTGCCTACGTGAGGAGGTGGCGCCGGAGGGGTTGTCACTGGAGCTGGCCCATCGGGTCCCGTCGAGGCCGCCTCTGCCCTGCCTACTCCCTGTGATTGCGCGACTACTTCCCTACAAGGACAGAGATCATATCCTGGCGCAGGCACAGAGAAAAGAGGACCTCCGGATTGATAATGGAATGGTGCGAATTTTGCCTGACTTCTCTCAAGAAGTGCAGAAGCGGAGGGCTTTCTTCCAAGAAGCCAAGAAAGAACTCCACCAACTACATCTTCAATACACCATGATGTTTCCAGCGCTACTAAAAGTAATTATCCCAGAGGGAGCGAAATTCTTCTATTCCCAGCAGGAGACCTGGGAATGGTTGGAGACCCGACGTGGGGTGGAACCTCACCGAGGCTCTGGACAGCAGCAAATACAACGAAGGGAGGCCGCACGGAAAAGAGGAGAAGGAACACACTTTGCCCCTACCCAAGAGGAGATGCAGATGGAGCGCCTTAGCACAATGGAGGTGGTAGCGCTGATCAGTGGTAAGAGATGGGACCACAGTCAAGGGAGAGCAACGACCCGGCCCGGAACTCTGACTCTGACCACGAATCCAGTGTGTCCGAGAGTCTGAGCTTGGAACTACCCAGGGTGATGCCAAGAACAGCCAACAACGTCATATGAGTGCCGCAACAGACTGGTAAAATGAGGGGGGCGGCTCCTGCGTCTCTTTAATACTGTATTAGGGAGAATGCTAGGTGATGCTTGTGAGTGGCTGGGGATACCGGCAGAGATTTTTGTCCTGGGGTGAGGAGATTGGGATGTTTACGTTAAAATTGAAAAGTTGAAAGTTGGGGATCACAGGGTCGTACACCCAATTTGTATTTGACGAGCATGTTGGAGCAGGGATGTGGAATGTAGGGAGCGGGGTCCCCGAGAGACTGGGGGATACAACTTAGCTCATAGTAGACTCACTAACATACAACCTTCTCTCCTGGAACATTCGGGGGATGCAGTCTATGACCAAGAGGTGTAAGGTGTGTTCTCCTTCTTGAATGGAAGGAGTGTCCAAATAGCCTTCTTACAAGAAAATCTGACTGCCAAGGAAGGCATCGCCCCGCAACGTAGATGGCGAGGGCAGGTATTTTAACCACATATTTAGCATATGCCCGTGGGTTCTTATATGGATCAGGGCAACGGTCCCCATTCAAATAGTTGACCAAGTAGTGGACCCTGAGGGCAGATTTGTGCTCATACAAGGCCGACTGGGGGGGATAAAATATATCTCTAGTAAACATATATGCCCCGAACGCCATCCAGGGCAAAATTTTGGCAAATGTATCCCGGAGTTTGGCACCCTACATAACTATCTCAACGGTATTGGGGGGGGAAGGGGAGCGGACATTAATGGTGTGGCAGATGTCCATATGGACCGCCCCCCCCTTGCGGGATTCCCAGACTGTGTACACGGCGCAGGCCTTTTGGGACTGGCAACGCATCTGGGGACTGACAGATTCGTAGAGACAGATGAGCCCAACTGGGAGAGACTATTCCTTTTTCTCAGGGGAATACATAGCCTAATACAGACAGTTGAGTACTTTGCATGTACTATGTCGGACCATAACCCTGTCCTTATGAGACTGCGATGGGCTGAGCCTCTGGCATCCATCCCCACATGGAGACTTAAACCACAGGCCTCAGAGGACCATGTTTTCCGCAAGACCATACAGGAGAAGATACTCCAGTTCTTCGCTGACCATGCCGGTACAGCATCCTCTCCGTACATGGAGTGGGGCGCTTTTAAACTGGTGGTCCGAGGCCATGTCTGGCAGAGGCAAAGTGCATTCGACACACTCTACTGGGGGAGATCGGAGTAGCTGAACAGGCACTTAGAGAGGTAGAATTGCAACGCCCAGAGCGGTCGGACTTCTAAACAGCTCTCCTGGACTCAAAGGAGGCAGTGGCGACTCAGGTTGAACGCCATAGATGTTTTGACTATAAACAATATGTGGACAAGAACCACGCTGAAAGAGATAGGTCCGGCTCCCAGCTGGCCTGGCTGGCTAACCCCTCTACAAGAGAATCGTCCATATTAGAGATATACTCCCAATTTGATGTTATATACGAGCGTTGCGGCAGTAGATATGGCGGCGGTGCGGGCCTACCTCGGGGCAACCCCCCCCGGCCGCGTGTTGGTGAGGGAGAGGCGAGAGCGCTGAGGGATTATATTTCCCCGCAGGAGATAACGGGCACCATTAAACATTTGACACGAAATAAGACCCCAGTAACAGACGGATTGTCAGTGGAATTCTATGTCACCTACTCTCTAGCGCTAGTGCCAAAGTTGGTGGAATTGTATAACACGGTCTATGACAATGGTCTCCTACCGGGAGCTACTAGGGAGGCAGTAATTGTCCCCATATTAAAGCCAGAAAAACCAGCACCCGACAGCGCAGCGTATATGCCACTGTCAATGTTGAATGTTGACTATAAAATCTTGAGCAATATCTTAGCAACCTGCCTTAATCATATGACAACCTTAATCATTCCCGATCAAACAGGATTTATTCTGGGCCATAGCACGGCGACTAATATCGGACGCCTGCTGGTAATAATGGAGGCTGCTGATTGGCCTAAAGTGGAAGCAGCTGTATTCACTATTGATATTGAGAAGGCATTCGACCACCTTGAGTGGCACTATCTCTACGAGGTTATGTTACTCATGGGACTGGGGGAGCGGTTTGTAGCCTGGACACAATTGCTATACACATGGGCGACAGCTAGAGTACGCACCGGCAGAACTATATCCGAGAGTTATGCGGTGGAGCAGGAGACACATCCAGGATTCCCACTGTCTTCGTATCTTTTCGCCATTGCCATGGAGTCTTTGGCGGCGCGTACAAGGACGGGCGAGGCGTTGGGTGGTTGACAATCCAGAACCACTGCCACAGGTTAGCTTTATACGCAGATGATGTGCTGCTCTTCTTGTACAACACTTCAGGGAGCCAAGAATATCATGGAAGAGTCCACAACTGCACCTGTCAGGAGTACTATGGGAGCACCAGTGTCTAACTTACCTGGGGGTGAGGATCTATCACGACCGTAACGACTTACTGGAGGTAAATGTGGGGTGAGCAGTTGGTTCCCTGAGAGCCTCTATTAACTTCTGGAAGACGCTCCCATTATCGGTGAGGGGGAGAATAGCTCTCCTCAAAATGGTGGCCCTACCTCGGCTCCTTTATTACTTCTCCACGCTGCCCCTGTGGATCCCTGGGGCGAGGTTCAGGGAAATTGAAAACCCTGACCAGGTGTAGGGCAACAATAGTGACAGCACTGTTTACACTAAAATGTAAAAATGTTCCAAGGATGGGTGATCACACTCACGGGTGTCCTGTGCGTGAGGGAGTGGGCAGCCACGAACCGGCGATTTTGATAAACGTTCGGGGGCTGATGGCTATCGCAGTTATGGCGGCGATTAGAAAGCACTGGATAAAGGGTTGCTGGAACCTACTACCTTGCAAAGCTGCCAATATATTGTGTTATCAGCAGGTGTTATACGGACGGTGTCCTGTCTTTAAAGGGCACTGAGGACAGACCAGCAATTGCCACTGGACGTACTGAAGGCCAGATGGGAGGAGGACCTAGACACCACTATTATCCAGAATGAGTGGGACAAGATATTAGAGCACGCAACAAAAGTCTCTAGAAATGCGTGCTTTAAACTAATCAACTATTACTTACTGCACAGGGTATACTTATAGGTAGATACTTTCACATACCGGATGCAGCGCGCCCCAGATGTGGCGCTGTGGGGGCCAGTTTCTTGCACATGTTTTGAGAATGCCCTGAGTTGCACTCTTTCTGAGAGGGAGTGATATCGACACTCGAGGAGTGCACTTGGAGGGAGATTCTGCGAACCCCGGGGCACTGCCCGCTGAGTTGGTTTCCCCACCCCGCAAAGACCAACATTACAGGGTGGTTTCAAGGCCTAGCGTATATCCTTGCAAAGCGGGAAATAACTAAGAACTGGAAGGCAGTGAGTGGTCCAAAAATTGTAGTATGGAAGAGAGAAGTGTTCAAATGGTCAGGTAGCGAGGGCAGGATACTCTTGAGGGAGGCGCAGAGGGATATAGGGAACATGGGCAGGGCAGGCTAGTAGACTATCTGGCCAGCCCGGAACCAGACTCAGCGGCGGGCTCTCCTGTCCAATCTCTGAGCTAATTTTAAAGCTCCATAGTTAATGGTTCAGTCCTAGATACCACTCTGTATGACATACGGGCTGTGTAGACGCGGCCCATGGCAGAGGAAGTCTTCTGGCCTGGCCCTTGTTGTTAGGATGTGTGACCTGCTCCTTTTTCCGGCATGCCAACTGGGTTGTCATTTAGGAGAGGGTGTACTGACCCATGGGGAGGGGACGACTGTTTGATTGTTGTTTTAGATTCACTGAAACCGATTTGGCTGCGTACTACATTGAGGTCTCACATGCTGTACTTGGATGAGCTAACATAGCTGAATGTGTTACATGCATCTAAAAGCCAATAAACTCTGTTAAAAGAAAAATAAAGCATCCTTCTTGTGTCGCAGTGATGTAAGTCCCCATCTTGCGTTACTGAGTTTATAAGTGTAACAAGCTATAAAGTAATGTTTGCCAAAGTCTAGAGTTGATGGAAAAAGGCAAACATGAAAGAAAGATTAGGCAAGGGCTTTGCACCGGAAGAAACCTAAGAGCGTGAATATTATTCTTGTTCAGAAATATTCAAACAAATGGATGTTAAGAACAAAAATCCATGTTTTTGCTGTAGTAGATTTGGTATTGTGTTGGCGTATGAATGTAAACTGCGGTTCTTGGACTGCTGTGATATTTTAGTGAAGAACGTTCTTTTTAGATGGTCTGTAGAATGTGAATAATAAACGAGGTGCACTGTCCTGGCGGGTACTGCACTGCTGAGAGGTTTATGCACATTTCCCAAAAAGCTCACCCCAAATACTCCAGGCACATGGTTGACCGTCCTGACTCCATCGTAAGCGGTCGCTCCCCACGCTCCCTGGTCTTCCCTGGTATCGTTGGGCTCTCTCGCATTGCTTGTTGCTATTAAGAATTGCCGCCTGCCTAGATTGCTGCCTGCTTAGTTTTCATTTCATAGCTTGTGCATTGTAATACCATAGCGCTCTATTGCTGATTTGCGCAGTGTAATTGTCATAGCGCTTTATTGCTCATTGCTACATTATCGTAGCGCTCACATTGCATTATTGAAAATAATTACCAGTGCCTAATTGTCCCGGTGCCACTGCCCACAGCGTAATCCCACTTTGGGTCCCAACCTGTTTCAGTTTTGTTTTTGCTGCCATCCATTTTGTTGTTGTGCCTCGGAGCCCGTCCCCTCCACCCCGCTCCCGCCTCCCAGCTGCTCCTCCCTCACTCCGCCCCCCTCCACTATCTACATATGTCAATGCAACAGACGCGCAGCGTCCACGCGCAGCATGGGCGCCCTATGCGCGCCAAAGGTAAGCCCGTCTACGGCCGTCCGCGCCTGGACCGCGCCCAGCGCCAGACCCCCTGGCCCCCGCAAACTCCTCTCCACCCGCATAACGTACGACTCCGCTACCCTCTCAGCACTCAACCCCGGCAGTCCCCCAGACTGCTACCAAGCCGCCCCAGGACACACCCATGGACCCTTCACCTGCCACTCCTGCAAATTCGACTACATCAGGACCCACACCAAATCCACAGACTCCAAACAGAGCTCCGACACTAACCACCTGAAGTGCATCCTGCTCAACATCCTCTGAGTCCACAGACACGCCATTGAACTTTGGAACCTACTCGACACCACATCGCCGAATGTCGCCTTTCTTACAGAAACATGGATGAACGCCTCATCAGCGCCCGACATCGCCATAGCCATCCCGGACGGCTACAAGATCATCCGAAAGGACCGCATCAACCAAACAGGAGGAGGCATCGCCATCGTTCATAAGAACACCGTCCGCATCACGACCAGTTCCGATGACTACCTCACAACCGCCGAACACCTTCACTTCCAGATCCACCCCGACCCCAAGACCACACTCAGAGGCACCCTCATCTATAGACCACCCGGACCCTGCACACAATTCAGCGAAGACATCACTGACTTCATCAGCCCTCACGCCCTCCCCTCCGAGGACTACATCCTACTGGGAGACCTCAACTTCCACCTGGAAAAGAACTACGACAGCAACACCACCACCCTTTTGGACAACCTCGCCAATCTCGGACGCAAACAACTTGTTGACACCCCCACCCACTTTGCCGAGGACACGCTCGACCCAATCTTCACTTCCAGCAAGCACATCTCCTTTAACCACACCACAGCTCTCCATTGGACGGACCACAGCTGCGTTCACTTCAACTACAAAAAGACTACGACCCACAACCAATTCCACGGAGAAACTGGAATAAAATTACCACCGACCAGCTCTTCACATCGCTTCACCAATACCCTCCTGCAAAATCATCGGACCCAAACCAAGCAGCCACCAACCTCACACAATGGATCACCCACAGCGCTGTCGAATTAGCACCCTTGAAAAACCACCAAATCAAGCAAGGCAGCAAAAAAGCCCCCTGGTTCAATGATGACCTTAAGAAATCCAAGAAGATCTGTCGCACCCTCGAGAAAGCCTGGCGAAAAAACCCAACCACCGACAACCTCACCACCTTCAAGAACGCCACCCGCAAACGCCACCAACTGATCCGATCCTCCAAGAAATCAGCATTCAAGGATCGACTCAACAACAACGCCCACAACAGCAAAGAACTATTCAACATCGTCAAAGAGTTTACCAACCCCACCGCCGGCACCAACGACATCACTTTATCTCAAGACCTCTGCGACTCTCTAGCCTCGTTCTTCCACAACAAAATCGCTGACATACATAACAGCTTTGGAGACCAGCCCACCCCACCTACCTCCGAACTAAAACGCCCCTCCAACAACCTCTGCGCCTGGAACCCAATCACCACTGAAGACACCATCCGCCTGATGAACTCCATCCACTCAGGATCGCCAACCGACCCATGTCCCCACCACATTTTCAACAAAGCAGACTCCATTATTGCACCCCATCTCCGAGACGTCATCAACTGCTCCCTCAACTCCGCCACCTTCCCGGAAAGCTGGAAACACGCCGAACTCAGCGCCCTCTTGAAGAAACCTACAGCAGACCCCACTGAACTTAAGAACTACCGCCCCATTTCGCTCCTCCCATTCCCTGCCAAAGTCATTGAGAAAGCCGTCAACAATCAACTTGCCGCCTTCCTCGAATCCAACAAATCCCTCGACCCCTCACAGTCCGGCTTCTGAGCCAAACATAGCACCGAGACCACCCTCATCGCAGCAACAGACGACATTCGAACTCTACTAGACAACGGAGAAACTGCTGCCCTCATCCTTCTCGACCTCTCCGCAGCCTTCGACACAGTCTGTCATAAGATCCTTATACAACGCCTCAGCAACGTCGGAATACAAGGAAAAGCATTGGACTGGATAATCTCGTTCCTCGCTGGAAGAACCCTTTTAGATCAGAGGCCGCCGAAGTCATCTGCGGCATACCCCAAGGATCTTCACTCAGTCCCACACTCTTCAACGTTTACATGAGTCCCCTCGCATCCATTGCGCGCCAACATAACCTCAACATTATCTCCTATGCAGACGTCCCTCAGCTGATCCTATCCCTCACCAAAGACCCAAACACCGCCAAAACCAACCTACACGATGGAATGAAAGAAGTAGCTGAGTGGATGAAGAACAGCCGTTTAAAACTAAACTCGGACAAAACGGAAGTCCTCATCTTAGGATCATCCCCCTCCGCCTGGGACGACTCATGGTGGCCACCGGCCCTGGTAACCGCACCCATACCAACGGACCACGCACGTAACCTGGGCTTCATCCTGGACTCCTCCCTCTCAATGACCAGACAAGTCAACGCCGTCTCATCATCATGCTTCAACATCCTACGCATGCTCAACAAAATCTTCCGTTGGATCCCCACCGAAACAAGAAAAACTGTCACCCATGCACTGGTCACAAGCCGACTAGACTACGGAAACACCCTTTACGCCGGAACCACAGCCAAACTACAGAAAAAACTCCAACGCATCCAAAACGCCTCAGCCAGACTCATCCTAGACATCCCCCGCCAAGCTCACATTTCCGGTCACCTGAAAGACCTCCACTGGCTCCCCGTCAACAAGAGAATAACGTTCCGCCTCCTCACCCACGCACACAAAGCCCTCTACGACCTAGGACCCGAATACCTCAACACGCGCATGTCCTTCTACACCCCCACCCGCCAACTTCGATCGTCCAATCAAGCCCTCGTCGTAATTCCACGCACCCAAAGATCCACCATGGGAGGAAAATCCTTCTCCTACATAGCGGCCAAGTCCTGGAACTCCCTCCCCACCCACCTCCACCTCACACAGAACCACCTCTCCTTCAGAAAACAACTAAAAACTTGGATATTTGATAAGTAAAGCTCCCCCCCCCCTCCCTCAAGCGCCTTGAGACCCTATGGGTGAGTAGTGCGCTATACAAATTTAAACTTGACTTGACTTGACTTGGTTGTCTTCTATCCGTTGCTTTCCTTAAAGTACCGCAAGTTCTGCTTCTATCTTCTGTGCTACAAACAAAAAAGTCTTGCCATGTTTTCAGCTGAAATCCCATACTACTGTTGTGGCCTCCTGTCCACATGCCAGATTGCATTAGTGCAACAATCTCTCCATGGGGCTGCCGGCCTGTGCGCCAGGTGAACTGCAGCAAATACAATATATTGCCGTCCAAACGATCTTGCCTGTGCAAAATCCCAACCAAACGTTAGGTGCTCAAGAGACCCGCATTGTTTTGCTTTCAGGCAAGGGATTCCGTTCAAAACACTGTGCCTTGTACGCGGATGCTTTATGGATGCCAGAACTCTGGTCTTGCCAACGATCTGTGTTGACTTCTAGGTCTTAATAGTTGGATAATCTTTTAATACTTCTTATGCATCAGATTCAGAAGGAGCGGTGTAAAGGACACCTTTCTTTTTTGTTTTGGTTCATAAACTGTGGTCTATCTTCCTCTGCAGCTCTGAAGATTGAAAATGATCTTGCTTTGGGGATGTCCCTCAAAGTATTTAATTTTTTGTGTTAGTGACTTGGTGTGGGGGGGGGTTGTTAGTGGATTTGTTGATATTGTTGCACGAGATTAACAGTAAGTGAATAGAGATATATGTAGCACTTCAAGATATAAAATCAGACTAGTTTGCCATTCAGTCTTATGTTTCTAAATGTGTTCTACTTCTATCTGCAGGAGTGACGGAGTATGGTGCGCTGCCGCAGAGGACGCTTACTGCACCCCCACCCTGTGAGTGGACGTTTAACAGGGAGGTGCTCAGGCTGAAGATTGCCTCTTCCTGGCATCATGCTGAATAAACCAGTGCTTGTGGAGTCCCTCATCGTGTTTGCTGTGGTTCTCTGCGTGCATGGCGTGGTCTGGAACCGCCTCTCGTGGTGTGTCGTTGCTCTCGCAGTTCAGGCCTTCTACGTCCAGCACAAATGGGACCGTCTTCTGCAGTCTGGTGGGGCGGTCTTTCAGTTCCGCTCCTCTGCCAACAGCGGCCTCCTTCCAGCCAGCGTGGTGATCCCTCTCCTGGGGATTGTAATGAGCGAGAGGTGTAAGGCGGCAGGGCATGTCTACTTTGAACGTTTTGGTGTGGTTGTGGCTGCCACTGGCATGTCTCTGGCCTTCTTTCTTTCTGTGATTGCTCTGGGCATCACTAAACCAGTGCCAAGGAACACATGCATAATATCCGGCGTGGCAGGGAGCGCCATCCTTTACTCTATGAAGCATTCTTTAGTGGTCGCTGAAGTGATTGAAGTCTTGGAAGTGCTGCTCATTTTCGTTTACCTCAGCATGATCCTTCTTTATCTGCTGCCTCGGTGCTTCACTCCTGGGGAGGCGTTGCTCATCCTCGGCGGTATCAGCTTCGTTCTCAACCATCTCATCAAACGCTCCTTGAATTCAGTGGATATCAGGGGCGACCCCGTGGACTATTTCCTCCTGGTGGCAGTGGTTGGCACGGTCCTTCTAGGCATTCTCTTTGCTGCACTTTTCTTCTTCATGGACTCCGGGACGTGGATCTCCTCCTTGTTCTTCCACATGTTGACAGCGGTGCTGGCACTGGGTGTCCTCCTGCCCTGGCTCCAGTATCTGACCTGGAAGAACCCACTCATGTGGCTGGCTGGCTTCCTCTTTCAAACACGCACCAGGCTCTGCCTGCTCCTGTACTGGTGCCTGCTGACCGTGGTTGCCTGCAGCGTCGTTTTCTACCAAAACTCCAAGCGATCTTCAGAGTGCAAAAAGCATCGCGTCACGACCATTACCAGGAAATATTTTCATTTCATTGTGGTGGCCACCTACGTTCCAGGCATTATCATGGACCAGCAACTTCTGTTTGTGGCATCGGTGGTCTGCATGTCAGTGTTTGTTTTTCTGGAGTATGTGCGGTACTTCAGAATCCGGCCACTGGGACAGACCTTGCGTCACCTGCTGGCGCTCTTCCTGGATGAGCGGGACAGTGGGCCCCTGATTCTCACACATATCTACCTCCTCCTGGGCATGTCCCTCTCCCTCTGGCTGTTTCCCAGACGATGTGTCCATAAGGGTGCCCTGTTTGGTGCTGGTGCGCTCGTCCCCTACTGTGGCGTGCTAGCAGTTGGGGTAGGAGACACCCTGGCTTCCATTTGCGGCAGCACCATGGGGGAACTCAAGTGGCCCGGTACCAAGAAGACCTTTGAAGGAACAATGATGTCCATTTTTGGACAAGTGATTGCTGTGGCACTGATCCTAATCTTTGACAGTGGGGTAACTTTGAATGCCCACTACGCCTGGATTGTGGGGTCTATCACCCTGGTGTCCCTGTTGGAAGCCTTCACACTCCAGATAGATAACCTCTTTCTCCCACTTTACCTTCAGATCCTGCTGATGGCATGAGGGTTGAGGGTTACTGCCTCCTTGTCGGATCACTGACACAGTAAACGCTGCTCCACGCCCTGCGTGACCATTGCCCAAGAGGTGCAAAGGGAACACACGGTTTGCAATGGGTGTGACTTGTAATTTAAAACATTTGTTTTTCAGGAAAATTGTGACTGCTGCCCAGACTGGAAAAAGTGAGAGCATGGCTCATTCAGCTATAAAAACGGGTTACTGTATCCTGATTCAACCAGTCTTGCAACTGCTCGTGTCTATGCCATGGGGGCAAGGGTATCGGAAGGCAGGGAGATACACGTAAGATGATGAAGGAAGTGAATAATATTGAGCATTTTTTTAACAATCAATTTTGTATTCTTTTTCTGTCTCATCAAATCAACCTCTGTCACGCAACTGATGACCAGAACGGGTATGCCTCGAAGCTACGTAACCTATTCATTATTATCATTGAGCAATACACGCAAGAGTCCAAGGATGATTAAAAATAATGTGAACAATTTCCAAGTGCTGATCTTCTTTGTTTCTTCATTTATGCTTATATGATATCTGCCCTTCAGACTGCCAACACCGGTCTCGCTCGAGCTTCCAGGGCAAGTCCAGGGGTTCACCATCCATATATGGTGGTCCAGCCTCCTGCAGTCGGTAATGGCAACATCTGGATTATTACCCTTTATTAATTACACGCCAAACAAGTCATAGAAGGAGCTACTTTGAGCACTTCAGATGCAGGATAAAGCCTAGTACAGAGTGTCCCACCTGCTTTAGAAAACCTCACCTCTCTGTGCCTAGCGCTACTCTTCTGCCAGACTCAACTCGCTTGCCTCGATCTCTCCTGATAAATTCACCTTTCTGCCAAAGCCCTCCTGGCCAGTCTTAGGAACTGTATGACTTCTCCCACCTTCCAAATTTTCAAGCATCACAAACGTCTATTCCACCAGCCACAGCTCCTTCCGCACTCACTGATCACTTCATAAACTACTTCCACGCGTCCAACAATTTCTGGCGGCATAAATATTTTCTAATGTGATCGATGTTCCAGTATTCTATTATGCTTATGTAAACTGAAATGTGTTGGAAACACTGGGTGAAGTGAAATCTTCTCTTGTTAAAACATCTTAAAGGAACCTAGTTACACAGTGAGTGGTTAGTGTCTCTTAAGAGCGACTTTCTACCAACTTCATAAAATAATCTACAAAGACACAGCAGCTCCCGGGTAAAACCTCTGTATATAGCTTCATGAATCAGCACGGACATGTTTTTGCCATATATCCATCAATCGGAATTTGTCTGGCACCGTTTCACAAATCACCGGTGAAGCCATTTTTACCCCAAAGATCTGCATCCAGCCCCACTCTGTGCCTCCAATATATTTCACACAATGTCATCTTTTTCATGGTTATCCAAAGACGTTCCTAATAAATTTAGCAGAGAATACGTTTGTGTTCATTAACCACCCCTCCACAAGGGCTGCACTCTAGTGACACTGTTTTGGATATTTGCTCTCCTTAAAACAAGTTGTGTGTTGTCACTTTTGTTGTCAAATACAAGCTATAATCTATCCCTCAGGTTCCACCGTGAATCATGGCACGGAGGACAGGTGTGATCCCACTGATCTTCATGCCTGCAACATGTAGGCCACGGTTGCTAGCTGCCTCTGAAGGAACCAACCTTTACCCATCACTGTCTGGACACGTGAGGAGGACTTGTGGGTGCTGAACACCATCCATCTCTTTGGCAAAGTGGGAGGGTGAAGAAGTATCACCCCACACGCTTGCACAAGGTAGGGGGAGAATGACATACATCATTCTCATACTTAAGCAAGGCATGGGCAGGTAAAAAGATGTACCGCCATCCTATGCGAAGGCAGGGAAAGGAAGGTCATACTGCACTCTGAACTTTGCCAAGCTGGATGGAGGTTACCTAAAAGGCCCTCACCCATGAGCAAGGCATAGTTGGAGAATATATGAAACCCCTGCCTTTGGGCATGGCAGGGGATTCAATCCTGCCCAAGGCTGATAGGAGGAATAAGAAAACACATTCCTGCATCTTTCTTTTCTCTCTCCAGATGTCTTCAAACATCACACCCTTGCATCACTTTTAGGAAAGGTGGAGATGGGGAAAACAGCCCACTTAAGCCTAATTCTCTGTCTGCAAGATCCCATCCCATGAATGTTGGCTGCCTGCAAGCTGGAGCTCATTGGAAGAATAACACCCCATTGGGACTTGACGATCATCTGCTAGGATCAAATCCTTCCGCCCATAGCGCACCTATGTGGTGCCACACTACCGTTTGTGGCCAGATCCCCCTCGGTGAAAACCTGTTGGTGTGATACATATTGATCGAGCAAGTTGACTGCCTGACGTCTCCTCTTGAAACAAACACTTCTCTCGCGCCTAGGTTGAATCCTGCTGCTGGGTAATGAAGAAGTGCCCATACTGAGAGGAACAGGCTGAACGAGAATGAATGCAAGAGAACAGAGTTCAGTTTATGGTTGACAGGGTGTATCAAGAGAAGATGCAGCAACAACCCTAACAAGCATTTACAATGCAATATGTCTCGCATTACTGAAAGTTTGAGCTATTAACGTTGCATTATTATTTGCAGCGCCAATAGCTCAAATGTTCAGTAATGGGATACCTATTGCATTGCAAATGCTTGTTAAGTCCTGCAAGGAGTTTAGGATTATGCTAGAGAAAATAAAGCAGATGCGTCAACTGACCCTGAATTTAGCGTGCAAACAGAGCATAGTTTTTTCCTGAGTGTTTTTCCAAATTTACCTTGACTCTGTTCACTAATTGTTGTACAGTTTAAAAAACATTTATTAGTCCTCCTGCTTCTTAATTTTAGGAATGGCCATGAAACCTTGAACGGCTGGTCCGCACACAATTTCTGTTATTTTGTGATATTGCATCATGCCCATGTACTGCTGTGCCATCTGTGGGCTCTGTACTGGAGAATGTCACTGGGGGCTACTGGGTGCAAGGGTGTGCACACTCCTCTCCCGGACGTACCCTCGTCACGTACCCGTCAGTCTTAGGGGCACTGCTTGCAGCACGCTAGCCTCCTTCCCACTGCGGACTCCACTAATGAGCTCTTCAAAGACAGTCACAAACCTACGGCCTCTGTCTCCCACGCCGTTGTTCTGTACGTGGTTTTAATGCAGTCACGCGACACATGCTATTACAGGCTCCCTTATCTCACCCACTTCAGGTACCCACAGGGTCTGGAAGTTAAGGTTGCTTTCATCTCCCCGTCACTGTATTAATTTCATTTTACTACTACATTGAATTAGTCATGTTCTAGTTTTCACTCTGCGTCCTCACGTGCTATTAGAAGAGGGTTGGTGATCAGCAACAATCGTGATGTTTTCAGATAAGGATAATGTAAAGGCCACATTCAGATGCCGTTCGGTGTTCTCACCACTGAGGTGCTTGATAGTACATCTGGTCAGTCATACGTGATTAGGATGTCTGTCACGAGTGCAGACTTCTATGTGATCATGAGTAGTGCACAGTATTTATTTATAAAGTTTTATATAGTGCGAACATGACCCGCGAGGGTACCAGAGCGCTTTACAGATGACCGGAAGGAAGAAGCAAAAGAGCAAACAACAACATGATCAAGAGAAGTACAGACTGTGTAAGCTCACAAATTATTGAGGAGAGTTACCTCCATAGGACCAAGTTGACATGACAATAGACATGAGTGTAGATACCGAGTCAAATTGTAAGACCTAGAGCAGAAATTTGTTCATAAGTAATATTTTAACCTTTTTTTTTTTTTTCTGCACCACAAAATGTTATTGTCGATAGCCAAATCAGCCCGGGAAGTATCCACGGTTTACAGTATTACAATCTAGAGGGGAGTAAATGGTGTAGGGGCCATATCTGGTAAGCGTCAGTAGATTACCATTACTGGATAATTACCATTAATTACCAGTATATAATCTGAATACTACATACACAGTATATGCAGCATAAAAATGTATGTGTACTCTTTGCAGCCTTTATATGCTGCTTTTAAATTATGGTCCATTAAGAATGCTCTATGGCCAAAGGTGACTTTGAATGGTCTGTGTGAGGCTCGTAAGAAGTAGTGGAAGGAAATTGTAGCTTTGTCCCTAAAACGTAAGGGATTAATTCATTCATAACTGTGATTATGCGTCCCTTGATTAATCGCTGGGGGGTACTCTTGAAGCAATGACGCGACTATAGGAACGAATGACTAATACAATACAAGACCATATGCAAATAAATCTGCTTTTCAGTAGCGGTGAAAGTGTAATGATGTTGACAGTTATCCGTGTGTAGCCGGCCCTGAATGTGACCGACTCTGTATGCATGGGATTGAATCAGGACAACTGAACACAGCGCCCCCCCCCCTGTGGTCAACGCCCAGTGCGGCCGCACTGTGCTGAAGCCGGCCCTGTATGTGACTGACAGTGTATGCATGGGATTGAATCAGGAGGGCAGCTGAACTTTAACAACAGAAGGTAGAGAAGAAGACATTGACCTTGACGTGTCTGCACTTTCTTGTCCTTGGCTTTAGAATGGCGTTGACCTTCTGAGACCACGTGTGTTGTTTCTGTCGATGATTTATGAAATCAGTAGTTGTTGGAATCAAAGAATCATTGGGAGGTGAAGCAGGAAAATGTTTGGATGGAATCTTTGCATGCATAGAAATAGTGAATCTTCAGTGGGATTAAGAGTTGCATTGTCACGTTGCCCCCAATTTATTGGGGTCACAACCGGTAGATCACCCAAGTCCCAAAAGGTGAATACAACCTGTTCAGAGAAGTGGAGGAATGGCAGGTGACTGTCACCCTCACCCTTGAGTCAGGCTCAAGTGGAAGGAGTCAGAGAAACCTGCCTCATTCTTGTGTGGTACCCATGCAGCCCTGAAATCAACATGCACTCACAGGAGTTGTTATTTCACTATATGTTTATTATATATTACCTGCCCACATGTAAGAACGAAGCAGATTTTCCCCAGATATCCTTAAGCACTGCTTGGCGTTAGTCGCCTCTAGTTCAATCGTAGTTATCAAATAAAGAGGCGGGCGCTGGAAATTGGAAAGCGGGAAACTGATTTATTCTTCGAAGGAAAGCACATCAAGTCGGACAAACGGGGTGTCTTTTCGAGGTGCTCGAACTGCCTCTCGGAGGCCTGGCCTCTTATACAGTTTTTGAAATGTTTTATTGTAGTGTAACACATTCCTGGCATTACTTTGATGCATTGTAAACCATCTTTGGAATCTCCGCTTCAGGCCCGTTCCCACACATATCAACAGTACTGTATCCCACCCCCGGTCTCAGTAGGTGATTGCTATCGCGCAGCTGGGCATTCTGGCAGGAGCTGAAATACGCTACGCGCAATCGGTCGGATCTCATGGGGTTGGGACATTGATTAATTCTGGCTCCTTTGATGAGAGGCGGAATCCTACTGTACGGGGCAATAAACTGTATACGCAGGGGTTGGTTATGGCCTGGGATCGGATCGAGCAGCCAGGTGCAGGGGAGGAGATTATCGAAGGGCCTGTTCGTGCACAAGGGATGAAAGTGTATGTGGGCTCGGCACGGGAAGTGGCTCAGGGGCAGGGTCGCGCTGAGGATGTTTTATGATTCCAGCATGTGTGCTTTGGGGCTGCCAGCGTGTGGGGGATGATTGCGGGACCAGGAAGACGCGCAGGCGATCGGCAATGTTACAAACTGGCCACAGTGCCTAAAATGGCTGCCGCTTGAGCGCTCGCAAAGGCCTAAGTGGGACAAGATGGCGCCGGTAATGTTCACATCGTAATCTAATATTTAACAGTCCTTCCTTTGAACATGCCACAACATCTTGTCAATCTATGTCAATGTTCATAATACTGTGTATTTCTTTGTCGTACAATGCTTTCATATTTTCAAATTTAGTGTCCAAAGTCCTAGGGCATATCAAATTCCCAAAAAGAGAGCACAAGGGCGGTATGCATTGTATCCCCAGGCAGCACCCACATATTACAAAATCTGGCACCAATATTATTATCAACAGTTTCCAACCCCAGTCTTTCAAAATGTTCCAAAAGCAGCCTCCAAGTGTCCAGCCTTCTTGTTCTTGGTGGATCTCCGATGATAGTTTATGAAGGTGTTCTATTGCTTTGTAGATGGAAGGTGAATAGTCTGGGACGAAGGTGCAACAGCTGGCACCGATGATGCGGCATGCTCCTCCACGATCCGCCAGTACCACGTCGAGCACAAGGCAGTTCTGCAAAGCCACAAGGCGGACCGCCTGCAGCTCAGCTGTGTTGTTGGTGAGGATGCCAGCCGTGATGTTCAAAGCTGTTTCAACTGCTTGGGCCAGATGACGGATGGCTCGACTGTTTAACATCGGACCCCAGAAAGGGATGAGTCCTTTTGCGGCATCGAGGAACTGCGATGAGGTGGCGTCTGCTTGCTCAGTGTCCTTCGAGCGTTTCTGTCTGTGATAGGCTGCTGGTGCCACATATGTTGGAGGAAGGACAAACGCGATGTAGCATAGCCCCCCCAGCCTTTTGGGAGCCAGGTGTAGGCCTTTGTGCTGCAGACAAAATACATATTTGGTGATGCAACAAATGAAGGGGGATCGGCAGTGTTCAGAGTCCTTTTGATAGGGCAGGAGCTGTGGCCCACTTTTTTCATCCCACGGCCCTCAATGCAAATAAGGCCTGAGACGTTCACCACGGATGTATGACATTACAACGCATGCTTTTACCATGCATGCCTTTACAACGCTGTTTTTACAACGCATGCCTTTACAATGCATAGTGCTTTGGGGCGCTGGATAGTGAATAGTTTAATTTACTATTCCAACTCCAGTCCCCGTGGATAGTAAGGAAGGTGTTGGATAGTAAATTAAACCTATTCCCTATCCTAGAGCGCCCCCCAGCGCAATGCGTTGTAATGGTTTGCGTTGTAAAAGTTGCGTCGTAAAGGCACTGCGTGGTAAAAGTTGCGTTGTAAAGGATGTTCCCCGTTCACCACAGATAGGGCCACAGTCAGAGTTGCAGCAGTCCGTTTTCGTAGATATGAGAAGGTGGGTCTGGCTGGATTGTTGAACACTTGCATTTCGATTCTTTCTTTTTCCGGAATGTTCATTTGAAAGGTAGCGTTTGAAGTCAGAGGGCAAAAGGGAGCAGAGGTTTGTCCAGTTCTGTTCAGCCAGAACTCGTTGTAGAACTGAGTGATTGTTCCGTCGGATGTAGCATTGTTCTTGTAGCTCTCTTGCAGGAGCATTAGCCAGGCAAGGCAGGACCCATGAACAGAGACGGATGAAGGGAATGGAATGTTCGGTGGCATGTGGTAGCAGCCCACAGATCCAACAGTTTGTGGTGTTAGCAGCAAGGTTGTGTTGATGCAGCAGTTGTACAAAGGAGTTGTTCCAAAATTCTTTGCGTCTTTCTCGGAGATGAGGAGACCAAGTAATGTTCTTTCTTGGTGGTAGGTTGCATAGTGGGTGAAATTGTCTGGTGGGCAGGAGTGCTCTCTTCTACGATCCAGCCTGTGACCATTAGCAAGAGGCAGGTGAGGGATGCAATGAAAAGTACAAATTGTCTTTGTGCTATGCAGTTTGGCAGTCTTGGGGTCTTTGCGGAGGGTCTTCGGTTGTCCGGGATCTTCCATCACCTTCAAGAGGCTCGGTGACTGGCAGGACCACATACTTTGTCTGGCGTCTCTCCTGGTAGCCTTTGTAGTGTTAGCTACCGCTCTGAGATTTTTGACTCAGTTAGTGGTCTGCTTTGTTGAGACACTCTCCTTTCGTCGCAAGTTGTACCCTTTTCTGGATGGCACATTGGGATCGGGAAATTCTGCCAATTCAAGTGTCTCTGATTCTGGGTAACAACTCAGGGCTGGTCTGTCTTTGTTCAGGAGCTCTTCTTGGGTGTCCATGTTTTCGTTCGTCGCCAGGGTCGGTGATATTCTTCGACAATGGTGAGCATGTAGCCAATTCTTTTTCCCTTCCACTCGAAGTGCAGTTCGGGTGGTGACCAGGACTTGCCAGGGGCCCGTCCACCTGGGTTCCAGACTCTTCGATCTTTGAAAGGTCTTTATCAGAATGTAGTCACCAGGTTTGATGTCGTGTCCGGGGCCCCTGGATGCGTCTGGTGTGGCTTGCTGCACCTGTTGGTGGATAACAGTTAGTTCTTTGGTAAGGATATGCAGGTAATCAGACATTAGGATGTCCGGGACATCGTGGATGGAGGTAGGCTTCGGCGCGGCCCAAATGTTCATTAGCCGGCCAAAGACAACCTCGTACGGAGTCAAGTGGTGTCTGGTTGGGGTGGAGCACATTGATAGTAATGCCAATGGGAGGGCATCAGGCCATTTCAGTCCTGTGGTGGCAACTATCTTTGCTAGCTTCAACTTTAGTGTGGCGTTGTGCCTTTCTACCAGGCCTGCAGATTGAGGGTGGAAAACTGCGTGGAATTTTTCTCTTACTTCCAACCCTTTCAAGATGAGTTGGATAACTTCGGCTACGAAGTGGGGGCCATTGTCGCTCCATAAAATTAGACAAAGGCCGTAGCGTGGGAAAAACTCTTTTAACAACACCTTTGCAGTAGTGGTAGCGGTGTTGTCGCGGGTGGGGTAAGCTTCTACCCATTTGCTAAATGCACACACAATGACTAGGACGTATTTGAGACCATGGCACCTTTCTAACTGAATGTAATCCATTTGGAGGACCTCAAAGGGGTGATCGGGGACTCCAAACCCTCCCCGTGGTACTACTGTCCCTTTCCCTGGATTGTGTTGCAGACATATCATGCATTGCTGAACTAGGCGTTTCGCTGAGTCTGCTATCCTGTCGTTATGCCATCCCCTAGTGATCAGTTCGGTCATGGGAGCGGAACCTATTTGTGCCGGTAAGTGTGCCATGGTCAATATGGGGATCAGATATGCATTGGGTAACAGCCATTTGTCTTTGTCCTTTGCCCTCCAGCAGCCTTCATCGTCTTTCAGTCCCACCGGAGCCCACTCAGTCAGTTCGTGTGGTGTACTCGTCAGTTGGATATCTCTTATAGTGGTCCTAGCGTCTGTCCATTTCTCTGCTTGTGACCTGGTCACATACATTCGTGTCGTCGTTCTGTTTTCAGCTGTGGCTTGGGCAGTATCGTCAGCTAGTGCATTTCCCTGCCCTATAATGTCCGTTACTTTCTTGTGTGCTTGGCATTTGATTACTGCTAGCTGTTTGGGGAGGAGGACTGCTTCGGTCAGTGCGGAGACTAGATCTCCATGTAAGATCGGTGTGCCATGTGAGGTCAGGAATCCTCTCTCCCTCCAGAGGAGTCCGAAATGGTGAACTACCCCGAAGGCATACTGGCTGTCCGTGTAAATGTTTACTGTCGTCCCTGCTGCTAAGATACATGCTCGTGTGAGGGCGATCAGTTCTGCCGCCTGTGCGGATCGCTGGGCAATTCGGGCTGTTTCGATAATGGTTCGGGCTGTGGTGACGGCACATGCGGCTGAGGTGGTGCCATCGGGCAGTTTGATGCATGAGCCATCTACCCATAGTTCTTCGTCAGGTTCTGGGAAAGCAGTGTCTCGGAGGTCTACTCTACTCTTCGTCGGTGAGAGTCACACAGTCATGTAGGGGAGTTACATTAGGGTCGGTCTCAGGCAGTGGTAACAAGGTTGCTGGGTTCAGAGTGGTGCATCGTTTCAGAGTAATGTGTGGTGCCAACAGGGTCAACTCGTATCCGGTCAGTCGTGCGCTAGTCAGGTGCTGGGTCTTGGTTTGGTTCAGGAGAGTGTCAACAGCATGGGGTACTAACACTGTAAGGGGGTTGGAAAGCACAATTCCTTCACTCTGTCGTATCGAGACTGCTACGACAGCTCGTAGACAAGCTGGTAATGCTCTGGCTACGGGGTCAAGAGTCGCTGAGAAATAGGCGCAAGGGCGCTGTTTGGGGCCAATCGATTGGGTCAGGACAGATAATGCACATCCCTCTCTTTCGTGTGTGAAAAGGGAGAATGGTTTGGAGTAGTTTGGGGTTCCTAGAACGGGTGCTGAACAAAGGGCGTCTCGCAATTCTTTGAACGCGGTCTGGCATTCAGGGGTCCAAGGGAGGGGAAAGGGCACATCTTTGGCTAGGAGGGAAAGTAGGGGTTTAACAATGAGACTAAAGTTCGGCAACCACTGTCGACAGAATGAGTTGAGGCCTGCCAGAGAGCGGACTTGCTTTTGGTTCTTAGGGACGGGAGTATCTAGCATAGTCTGGATTCTGTCAGGTGTGAGTTTCCTTCCTTCCTTTGATAGGGGGTGTCCTAGATATGTCACTTGGGATTTACAAAACTGCAACTTCTTTCGGGAAACTTTGTGACCATTCTCTGCAAGGAAGTGTAGGAGCTGGATGGTAGCTGTGACTGCGAGTGGAGTGGTGTCAGCTGCTAAAAGGATATCATCTACATACTGTATCAACACCACTCCGTCCGGTAAATGAACTGCGTCGAACTGTCTCTTGAGTGCCTGGCTATAGATACTCGGACTTTCGGTGTACCCCTGGGGTGCTCGACAAAATCTATACGAGCGGGATCTTAGGATAAATCCGAAGAGGTAGCGGCTGTCTGGGTGAATGGGTATGGAGAAGAAGGCGTTTTTGAGATCGATCACAGTGAAGGCGGTGGCAGTGGAAGGGATCAGGGTCAGGATGGTGGTGATGTCAGAGACTACAGGGTACTGTGGCACAACTATCTTGTTGACTTCTCGTAGGTCGATAATGAAGTGGTACGCTTTCTCGTCTCCCTCTCCCTGTCTTTTGATGATCCGTAGAATTGGACTGTTGCAGATGTTGCTAACTACTTCTTCTACTACTCCTGCGTCTACTAGTGACTGTATTGTTTCAATTAGTGCTTTCTCGCCTTCTGGTGATATCTTGTACTGGGGTACTTTCGGAAGGGTTGCGTCCTGTCGTACAGTCACATGCACTGGGTCTATCATCATCCGTCCTACATCTGAGTCAGCTTTCGCCCATAAGTGCGATGGCAAAGTTTCAAGTAGGGATGCGTCTGCGTCAGCAATGGGGTACATGTGTCGTGGAGGGCAAGATCTGAGTAGGCCAGGGTTGTCATATAGGAGGACTCGGACTCCGTCTGGCGAGCATCTAATAGTTGCTCGAAAATACTTTAGCAAGTCGAGACCCATAATGGCGTCCGGGGTATTGGAGGAGAGGAGAAATGTTGTGTCAATGATATTGTCTTCAAGATCAAAAGGGATCAGTTTGGACAAGGGGTTGGTGGAGGGCGTACCATCAAATCCTATTGATGTTACGTGTGACCAGGCAAGGGTGCCCTTGGAATCAGTCGTTTGGATAATGCACTACGTGTTGCTCCCGTGTCTACCAGAAATGGAGACTTCGTGCCTAGGACCTTTGCGGTAACATAAGGGCCTTGCTGGTCAACATAGAGCTCGATTGGATCCCTCCCTTGCCCTTGGCAGTCCTATGCGTAGTCGAAAGCGTTGTCGCAGTCAGACTGTTGGTACTGGTTCTGTCGGGGACGGTCAAATGTATTCGTTCTACCTGGCCTTTCATCACTAGTGTCGTTTGTGTACCCTCGTCCACGTCCTCTATTTCTCGGTCCACTCGCTAGTTCTCTTGCTTCTTTGTTCCTATTTATCTCTAACAGGACCGGACATTGAGTCTTCCAATGCCCGTACTCTTTACAAAAAGCACATTGGTTCTCGCCTAAGTCTCTACGTCCAGCGTAGGGTGCGAGTGCATTGCTTCGGGGCGGTGGAATTCTAGGGGTATTCTGTTGATAACCTCCCTTGTACTGTTCTTTCCCTATACTCACGCTTTGTAATTGGGCTATCCTAACCCGTTCTTTTAAATCCCTCTTTTTCCTATCAGAAGCTCTATCGTTCTCATTCTTTTGGTGCTCATAATACTGAGCCATTTGGAGGATGGCCGCGGGCTTTGAGGCAGCCAACTGCTTTCACTAGTTTGCAATTTCTGCGAAACTTCCGGTAACAGACCTTTGACGTAATTTTGTACGAACAAGTGATGTCCGGTCGCAGTGGTCATGTCCTGTCCACTATAATCGGAAAACATTGTTTCGAATCGGGAGAAGTATTCTGAGACATCTTCTTGGGGTTTTTGGCGGCAAGCTGTCACTATAGACCAGTCTACCTTTTTCTCGGGGATTAGAGTCTTTACCTTTAGTACGATTTTATCTGGGAGGTCTAATATTGCTTTTAGGGGCTTCTGTCCAGGGTTCTGTTGTTTATCTAGGCTGCCGAATTGTTCCCAGGTATGTCCGAACAGATCAGTGTGGTCGACTTTCCGGATTTGCTTCCACACGTCAGCTGGCAGACATAGCCCAAAGAACAAGTCAATATCAGCAAGGGTCATGATCGTTGATTCCAAAGCGATACCTAGTTCTGTATAGAATGCGGTGGGATTCTTTTGCAAGTCAGGCAAGGATTTGCGGAACGTCATGATGTCCTGCCTTTCCCAAGGTTGATATACCCAGTTGTATACCACTCTTCCTTTTGCGTCCGCGTGATTTATGTCGTCATTACTTCCCGATCCTATTGGGGGAACCCAGTAGGGTTTATGTCAAATAGAAATTCCCTTTGGGCACATTAAGTATAAAGACATCAAACATCTAAGACAAAATAAACAACAGATATTCAAGCGTAAAAACTAAGAGCAATGCGTAAGCTACAAAATTGTGAAAAAACGATCAGTTCAAATAGCACAGTTTATTTATACATAAAAATAGTTAAAAAAGACAGATTAAAAATATATATAAAAAACTTGGGAACACAGAAAATACATCAAAAGGAAATACATGAATACATCTAATCAATTTCCTAAAACTATAAAGGGAGGTACAAAAAACTCCTAGATCAAATACAAAATCAAATACAAATAGTACTGTTCCCTTAATTTCCCAGTAGGGGGCAGCTTCTTTTATGGGCATCATGTTATTCAATCGTTCTATCGGCGGTTCAGTTATCACAGGCGTGACGTTCTTAACTATTCGTCCCTGTTCTACGAGGTGGCGGAAGACTTCTAAAGTGTAACCGAAGAGTTCGGTTACATTACATTCGCTCTCATCCCCTGTGTCTACCTTCCTACATAGAGCCATGAGACTGTCAGGTCCCTTTTCCTTGTATTTTTCCTCGTATGCAGTGAGGGTGTGATAACAAAAACGCACGACGAAATGCCGTTTGTAATTGCCAACGTACGAGCCACATGTGTCTGTGATATGCTCTTCGATTTCCTTCCTATCGACTAAGGTCTTTACTACTCTGTTGATGCCGGCCCGCTCAGTTGTGCTCAAACGGGGAATTCTTGCCGGTTCTTTCTCTTGGGTTTCAATTTTTTCTGAGGTGCCTTTTGATGAGGTGTTTAGTACGAGAGGCTCGATCGGCGTGGAAGCCGTGAGTACCGAGGCCCTGGAACTACCTTCAGTTAGGTTCTGGGGTTCTAGGTGCTGTACTAAGGGGTGGGTAGGGGCATAAGGAGGAGGCATATAGATGATTGGGGGACCTAAGAGTAAATCATCGTCCGTCCTTTGCTTTGATGGCAGTTCAGGGTAAAGTGCTGTGGGTGTTCTAACAGGGCATTGGCCTGAGGTTTCTGATTCTCGTTCTATCTTTGCGTTCTCCCTTTCCTTCACTTCCTCTTCCAACTTTTTACCAACTAAGTGAGCTGCTTTTCATAGTTCTTTCTCGCTTTTTGCTTCGTCTCTCTTTTTACGTTGCGTTGCTTCTTTGCGCCACATGCCGAGACTATCAAGTATGGTTGGCGTGGTTCTATTTTTGCTAAGTGCTATTTCTAGCGCTTAAATTTTTGTGAGGTCGAAAGATCCTATCAGTGGCCACTGACTCGATCTTTTTTAGTATTCTTATGCCATAGTTTACTGTAAGCTACGGCGACTAGTCCATATCTAACATACATGTCCTTATTAGGGGTGCCTTCCAGTGGAGCTGGATGATCTACCTCTAATAAACGGTCCAGGCTGAACCAATTTCCAATCAGTGGGGAGAAGATAGGCATGACGTATATCAGACAAGTGAAGATCTCAAATAATGTTGGACAAAGGTCCGCACTACCTATCCTTCACTACCTGCAAAGACTAGACAGAATATTTCTATTCTTTCGTTGTTTGCAAACAGAGAATATCTCAAGAGAACCAATATGTCGAGTAGCAACGAAGGCTAAACGAACCAATAAATATGAGTAATACTAGAATTTTCCAAACAAACAATCAATCAAACAAAAACAGTCGTGGTACACGACCTTACCCGGACCGTATGGCCTGTTTCTCGTCTTCCACTTCCAGCGCCCGATCGTCCTCTATTCTCCGTTATTGCCGCGGCACTCCTGTGGGATCCCAGTCAGGACCGTAGATCACTCGAGAGAGAGGTCCGTCCAGAATCAGTGAAGGTCGGATGATCGGCTGCCAGACGAGGGTCTATCGGGCAGGAGCTCTTTCCCGATCGTTGCAGGTGTTCACTCCGTCGTTCGGGCCTCTCTCACTGGACCCACGTGTTGCTGATGGGCCCCGCGTTGGGACGCCAATTGTAAGAACGAAGCAGATTTTCCCCAGATATCTTCAAGCACTGCTTGGCGTTAGTCGCCTCTAGTTCAATCGTAGTTATCAAATAAAGAGGCAGGCGCTGGGAATTGGAAAGCAGGAAACTGATTTATTCTTCGAAGGAAAGCACATCAAGGCAGATAAACGGGGTGTCGTTTCCAGGTGCTCTAACTGCCTCTCGGAGAGCCTGGCCTCTTATACAGTTTTTGAAATGTTTTATTGCAGTGTAACACATTCCTGGCATTACTTTGATGCATTGTAAACCATCTTTGGAATCCCCGCTTCAGGCCCGTTCCCACACATATCAACAGAACTGTATCCCACCCCCGGTCTCAGTAGGTTATTGCTATCGCGCAGCTGGGCATTCCGGCAGGAGCTGAAATAACGCGCAATCGGTCGGATCTCATGGGGTTGGGACATTGATTAATTCCGGCTCCTTTGATGAGAGGCGGAATCCTACTGTACGGGGCAATAAACTGTATCCGCAGGGGTTGGTTATGGCCTGGTATCGGATCGAGCAGCCAGGTGCAGGGGAGGAGTTTATCGAAGGGCCTGTTCGTGCGCAAGGGATGTAAGGGTATGTGGGCTCGGCACGGGAAGTAGCTCCAGGACAGGGTCGCGCTGAGGATGTTTTATGATTCCAGCATGTGTGCTTGGGGGCTGCCAGCGCGTGGGGGATGATTGCGGGGTCGGGGAGACGTGCAGGCGATCGGCAATGTTACAAACTGGCCACAGTGTCTAAAATGGCTGCCGCTTACGGGCTCACAAAGGCCTAAGTGGGACAAGATGGCGCCGGTAATGTTCACATCGTAACCTAATATTTAACACACACATCATATGTTTTAGAATAATTGTAAATAAATCGGTAATGATTATGAAAAATATGGCAAAGATTAAATATGTCCTATTCATATCATCCCTACCCTCCTCGTTGGACCTAAGTTGTAACGAGTCAGCGAACAGCATGCTGTGTAAGTTCTAAAAGATATGTCTGTCAAAGCATGCTGCTCCTCCTCGTGCCCCTTACTGTCCCTTCAGGGCTTTGATAGGGACCCATGGTCCATCAGTCCTTCCAGCAGCCGGTCTGCGAGTCCCACCCCACTCTAGAGCAACAGGGTGAGTACGTTCTGAATGATATGCTAATATGTCCAGTCATATGATGCCAGGTTCCACCCCACGCCTATATCTACCTTTTATAGGCGTGGTGTTCAGTGGAGTCGGGGGTGGGGTCAGCTTTTGCTCAGTTTCTTTTTCGATGTACAGGCTGTTTGAAGAATGTTTCTTGCTAAGAGAAGCGCACACAGAAACTTAACTGCTGATTTCCTTAAGCTCCACGTCAGCTGCTTTGTTCACAAGCCATGCATTCACCAAAAAATTGAACTGTTCCTTCTGTCTTGTTAGCATGGGATAAAAAGAAAAGAGGTCAACCTAACCTTGTTCATTGCCTGCAAAGCAATATGACAAGTCGCCCTGCTTCCCAGGCCTTTCACTTGCATTGTGCACACACCGCATGTAAATGCAAAGCAATGTTAAACTGGCATGAGCATGTCAGTAGTGCATGTAACACAGGGAACACACAGCATCCTTGGTACACACCACTCCCGTCTTGTGTCCTGATGGTTGACCATCAGTTGCCTCATTTGTGTGTGCATATTAATAACTGAACAATTACTTTTACTATCTTTCTAATCTACCTGCCTCGAATTGGTATGGTCAGATGTGACACCTCCCTGAGCATGAAATACGTGCTGAAAGTGCTCCGGCTTTGTGTTGTTAAGTGCTTTGGGCATCATTCTGTTTGGTGTTACTCCAGCAAATCAATCAAGAGTGCCAGCGGGAGTTCTTCTGATACGGGACAGTGTCTTTGCTGTACTGGTATGTTAGGTGCTGCCGGCATCTTTGGAGTTCTTCTAATACGGGACAGTGTCTTTGTAGTACTGGTATGTTCGGTGTTGCCGGCATCTTTGGAGTTTTTCTAATACGGGACAGTGTCTTTGTAGTACTGGTATGTTAGGTGTTGCAGGCATCTTTGGAGTTCTTCTAATACGGGACAGTGTCTTTGTAGTACTGGTATGTTAGGTGCTGCCGGCATATTTAGAGTTCTTCTGATACGGGACACTGTCTTTGTAGTACCGGTATGCTGGGTGTTGCAGGCTTCTTTGGAGTTATTCTAATACGGGTCAGTGTCTTTGTAGTACTGGTATGTTATGTGTTTCAGGCATCTTTGGAGTTCTAATACGGGACAGTGTCTTTGTAGTACTGGTATGTTAGGTGTTGCCGGCATCTTTGGAGTTCTTCTAATACGGGACAGTGTCTTTGTAGTACTGGTATGTTAGGTGCTGCAGGCATATTTAGAGTTCTTCTCGCACAGGACAGTGTCTTTGCTGTACTGGTATGTTAGGTGTTTCTGGCATCTTTGGAGTTCTTCTAATACGGGACAGTGTCTTTGTAGTACCTGATTGTTAGGTGTTGCCGGCATCTTTGGAGTTCTTCTGATACGGGACAGTGTCTTTGTAGTACTGGTATGTTAGGTGTTGCAGGCAACTTAGGAGTTCTTCTAATACGGCACAGTGTCTTTGTAGTACTGGTATGATAGGTGCTGCTGGCATCTTTGGAGTTCTTCTGATACGGGACAGTGTTTTTGTAGTACTGGTATGTTAGGTGTTGCCGGCTTCTTTGGAGTTCTTCTCTCACAGGACAGTGTCTTTGCTGTACTGGTATGTGAGGTGTTGCCGGCATCTTTGGAGTTCTTCTAATACGGGACAGTGTCTTTGTAGTACTTGTATGTTAGGTGTTGCCGGCATCTTTGGTGTTCTTCTAATACGGGACAGTGTCTTTGTAGTACTTGTATGTTAGGTGTTGCCGGCATCTTTGGAGTTCTTCTAATACGGGACAGTGTCTTTGTAGTACTGGTATGTTAGATGTTGCAGGCATCTTTGGAGTTCTTCTAATACGGGACAGTCTCTTTGTAGTACTGGTATGATAGGTGCTGCTGGCATCTTTGGAGTTCTTCTGATACGGGACAGTGTTTTTGTAGTACTGGTATGTTAGGTGTTGCCGGCTTCTTTGGAGTTCTTCTCTCACAGGACAGTGTCTTTGCTGTACTGGTATGTGAGGTGTTGCCGGCATCTTTGGAGTTCTTCTAATACGGACAGTGTCTTTGTAGTACTTGTATGTTAGGTGTTGCCGGCATCTTTGGTGTTCTTCTAATACGGGACAGTGTCTTTGTAGTACTTGTATGTTAGGTGTTGCCGGCATCTTTGGAGTTCTTCTAATACGGGACAGTGTCTTTGTAGTACTGGTATGTTAGATGTTGCAGGCATCTTTGGAGTTCTTCTAATACGGGACAGTCTCTTTGTAGTACTGGTATGAGAGGTGCTGCCGGCATCTTTGGAGTTCCTCTGATACGGGACAGTGTCTATGTAGTACTGGTATGATAGGTGCTGCAGGCATCAATCAATCAAGCAAACATTTGTAGAGCGCGCTACATACCCGTGAGGGTCTCAAGGAGCTGGGGGGGGGGGGAGCAGGAGGGGCGGGGCTGCTGCTACTCGAAGAGCCAGGTCTTGAGTAGTCGTCTGAAGGTCAGCAGGTCCTGGGTCTGACGTAGGCCGGTAGGGAGAGTGTTCCACGTCTTGGCGGCGAGGTAGTAGAAGGATTGCCGCCGGCGGTGGTTTTCTGGATGCGTGGAACTCTTGCGAGGGTGGCTGAGCGGAGGCTGTGGGTGGGGGTGTAGAAGCTGAGTCGTCCGTTAAGGTATGCTGGTCCGGCGTGGTGTAGGGCTTTGTATGCGTGGATGAGGCATTTGAAGGTGATCCTCTTGTTGACGAGGAGCCAATGTAGGTCTCTCAGGTGGGGTGTGATGTGGTTGCATCGGGGGACGTCGAGGACCAGTCGTGCCGAGGCGTTCTGGATGCGTTGTAGCCGTCTCAGGTTGTTGTTCCTGCGAAGAGGGCGTTCCCGTAGTCCAGTCTGCTGGTGACGAGGGCCTGGGTGACGGTTTCCCTCGTGTCGTAGGGGATCCACTTGAAAATCCTGCGGAGCATTCGGAGGGTGTTGAAGCAGGAAGCGGAGACGGCGTTGACCTGTTTGGTCATGGAGAGGGCAGAGTCGAGGATGACCCCCAGATTGCGTGCGTGGTCGGTGGGTTCCGGAGGTGTTCCTAGCGATGTTGGCCACTAGGAGTCGTCCCAGGCTGAGGGGGTGGAGCCGAGGATGAGGACCTCCGTCTTGTCTGAATTCAGCTTCAGTCTGCTCTCCTTCACCCATTCGGCGACAGCCTTCATTCCTCTGTGAAGGTTGGTTCTGGCGGTGCGGGGGTCTTCGGTGAGGGAGATGATCAGCTGTGTGTCGTCGGCGTAGGAGATGATGTTGAGGCTGTGTAGTCGGGCGACGTGGGCGAGTGGTGCCATGTAGATATTGAACAGAGTCGGGCTGAGGGATGATCCCTGTGGAACGCCGCAGATGATCTCGGTGGTCTTGGAGCGGAAGGGTGGGAGGCGGACGCTCTGGGATCTGCCGGAGAGGAAGGATGTGGTCCAGGCCGGGGCCTTCTCTTGGATTCCGGCGTCGTGGAGGCGTTCTGTTAGGGTGCGGTGGCAGACTGTGTCGAAGGCGGCTGATAAGTCCAGAAGGATGAGGGCGGCTGTTTCTCCTTTGTCCATGAGGATCCTGATGTCGTCGGTGGAGGCAATGAGGGCGGTCTCGGTGCTGTGGTTGCTGCGGAAGCCGGATTGGGAAGGGTCCAGGATATTGTTATCTTTGAGGTAGCGAGTCAGCTGGCTGTTGATGATCTTCTCCTTGACTTTCGCCGGGAAAGGGAGCAGGGAGATGGGCAGGAAGTTCTTGAGGTCCTTGGGGTCTGCCTTGGGTTTCTTCAGTAGGGCGTTGACCTCTGCGTGCTTCCAGCTCTCCGAGAAGGTTGCTGTCTCGAAGGAGATGTTGATTGTTTGCCGGAGATGGGGAGCGATGGCTGTGCTGGCTTTGTTGAAAACGTGGTGTGGGCATGGGTCAGAAGGGGAACCGGAGTGGATGGAGTTCATGGTCATGGTGGTGTCTTCGTCGCTGACGTTGGACCAGGCGGTCAGGCGGCTGGTGTGGGTGGTGGTTGCATGGGTGTTGGACTCGGAGGCGGTGGTGGCAGAGTTGAAGCTGTCGTGGATGTCGGTGATCTTGCGGTGAAAGAAGGTGGCCAGTGAGTCGCACAGGTTTTGCGATGGGGTGATGTTGTTGGTGTTGGAGCTGGGGTTGGAGAGTTCTTTCACGATGTTGAAGAGCTCTTTGCTGTTCTGTGCGTTGCTGTCTAGGCGGTCCTTGAAGGCAGTCCTCTTGGCAGCCCTGATGAGTTGGTTGTGTCTGCGGGTGGCGCTCTTGTGGGCTGTGTAGCTGTCAGGTGTTCGGTCATGGAGCCAGCTCTTCTCCGTTTCCGGCAGTCGCGCTTGGAGGTCCGGAGGTCTTCGGTGAACCATGTGTCTTTCTTGTTGATGTGGCTGGCGGCGGGTGTCCTGAGTGGGGCGAGGGTGTCGGCGCAGTCGTTGATCCACTGTTTGTGGTTGATGGTGGCGGTGTTGGCATCGGTGGGGTTGGCGGGATGTCCCAAGGCGAGGGTGGTGGTCAGTTGGTCCTCAGCGACCTTGCCCCAGCAGCGGCGTGGCATCTGTTGGGTGCGGTGGTGTGTGGTGGGTTTCCTGAAGGTGAAGTGGATGCATCTGTGGTCGTTCCAGTGGGGTTCGGTGGTGTGGTTGAAGGAGGCGTGGGGACTTGAGGAGAAGATGGGGTACAGTGTGTCCAGCGGCGTGGGTGGGTGTCGGCACGACCTGTTTGAGTCCGAGGTTGTCGATCAGGGCGGCGGAGTTGGCGTTGTTGTTGTTCTCGAGGTGGAAATTCAGGTCCCCCAGGAGGATGTAGTCTGTGGAGGCGAGGGCGTGGGTGCTGACAAGGTCGGCGATGGTGTCGCTGAACTGTGGTCGGGGTCCGGGTGGTCTGTAGATGAGTGTTCCTCTGAGGGTGGTGTTGGGGTCGGTGTGGATCTGGAAGTGCATGTGCTCAGCGGTGGTGAGTGTGTCGTCGGTGTTGGTCGAGACTCTGAGGGTATTCTTGTGGATGATGGCGATTCCCTCTCCCACTCCGTTAGTGCGGTCTCTGCGGGAGATCTTGTAGCCTTCTGGGATGGCTATGGCAATGTCTGGTGCCAAGGTGGTGTTCAGCCAGGTGTCCGTCAGGAAGGTGACGTCGGGGCGGTTGAGTCGAGGAGGTCCCAGAGTTGGATGGCGTGCTTGCGAGCAGAGCGGGTGTTGAGGAGGATGCATCGGAAGTGATTGCGTTCTCTGGATGATGGTTTGGCGGGCCGGATGCTGGTGAAGCTGCAATTCCGGCAGGTGAAGGATCCTTGGGTGCGCTTCGGGGTGGCCCGGTAGCAGGAGTGCATGCGTCCTGGGTTGAGTGCGTGGAGGGTGCTGGCGCCGTAGTGCAGTCCGGTGTTCTGGCGGCCCAGGGGTTCTGGCACTGGGCACGGACGGGCGCAGACTGGCTTGCCTTTGGCGCGCCCGCGGCACGCTTCCGCTGCGCGTCCTGGCGGTGGTCATCATAAGAGGTGAGGAGGGAGGGAGGGGCAGCGAGGGGGGCGTGGCTGTATGGGAACGGCGGGAACAGCTGGGCACAGAAGGCGAGAATGGAGGGGTTTGGGGAGGGGGGGGCGAGCAGCTACGGAGCGGAGGAACAGAGCAGAAAAGCAACAGTCAACAATATTACCAAAAACGGGAGACAGACTACGGCTGATCTGGGCACAGGCTCGAACCCCAGTCAGGACGGCAGCAGCAGGGGAGAGCGCTCACAGGTGGTGCTGAGGGGGCAGGGGGGTGACCGGGCCCTGTAGCAGGGTCGAGGGTCACCCTGTCCGTACGTCCACGGCTGCCTTAAGAGGCGAGGAGGGAGGGAGGAGCAGCTGGGAGGCGGGAGCGGGGCGGCGAGGGGGGCGTGTCCGTATGGGAACGGCGGGAACAGCCTGGCACAGAAGGCGAAAGTGGGGGGGGACGAGGGTGCAGCTATGGAGCGGAGGAACAGAGCAAAGAAGCTTTGGAGTTCTTCTAATACGGGACAGTGTCTTTGTAGTACTTGTATGTTAGGTGTTGCTGGCATCTTTGGAGTTCTTCTAATACGGGACAGTGTCTTTGTAGTACTGTTATGTTAGGTGCTGCCAGCATCTTTGGAGTTCTTCTAATACGGGACAGTGTCTTTGTAGTACTGGTATGTTAGGTGCTGCCAGCATCTTTGGAGTTCTTCTAATACGGGACAGTGTCTTTGCTGTACTGGTATGTTCGGTGTTGCCGGCATCTTTGGAGTTCTTCTAATACGGGACAGTGTCTTTGTAGTACTGGTATTGTCGCAGGGATCCTGCTCTCACACAGAACTGTGCATAGAGACTTGGAACCTCAGTGAATTAGGGTGTGCCAAAACTCACCTTGGTACCCAAAATCCCCTACCAGACCAGCAATCAGTGTCTCATTGGTTCTTACAAACTCCCAATGTTTAGATAACCCAGGACATGGACTTAGAACACCTCAGGTAACGTGGAACACATGAACACTCTTTCGTTATACAATCATATCAATCCAGAACGAGGAGTAAATGAAGACACGTGCACGTTTGAAATGTTTATTTCTAATGCAGTGTTCTCAAGCGCAGTATCTTAGCTAATACAAGCAAACATATTATAAGAAACAAAGTAATCAGCATAGTTACTAGTCCATAGAATACAAAGGGAGAAAGCATGCTAAAATGCTAGAGGGAAGAAGGCTTAATGGCACCTAAATCTTACCCTCCCTTGCTAGTATATCATTTTATATCTAAGAAGGTCTCTTTGGGTTTTAGCAGGGCGGCCCCATACCTTTGATCCTAGTGGTTAGGGATCACATCATCTTCCACCAGCTCTCTGCATGTGAAGCATCATCAAGTGTGTATTCATGCTCTGTGCAGTGCAATATTAAACGCGCCTAAAGCCAGAGTTGGCCACAGCTGCATGTATGTTATGTCTAGAACGTGCGAAGATCAGACCTCACAACAACCACTGTGTTGAAATAACCTTCAAGGCCTCGGCACTCACTGTACAGGCATAGCTTACCAAGCAAAGCTGATATAATAGCAAAACATATTATTCTCGTGTGAACCAAAATATTCTACTAGGCTCAAAGCTCTATTAACAATATGTGCCGTGTGCAGAAGCAGCAGAAAAGTAAAATGGCGTTTAAACTCCTAATAAGCTCATGCTAACTTAACACAGTGTGAAGGCAAAGCATATCTATATGACAGTATGTTAGGTGTTGCCGGCATCTTTGGAGTTCTTCTAATACGGGACAGTGTCTTTGTATTACTGGTATGATAGGTGCTGCCGGCATATTTAGAGTTCTTCTCGCACAGGATAGTGTATTTGCTGTACTGGTATGTTCGGTGTTGCCAGCATCTTTGGAGTTCTTCTAATACGGGACAGTGTCTTTGTAGTACTGGTATGTTATTTGTTGCAGGCATCTTTGGAGTTCTTCTAATACGGGACAGTGTCTTTGTAGTACTGGTATGTTAGGTGTTGCAGGGAGTTATTTTAATACGGGACAGTGTCTTTGCCGTACTGGAATGTTAGGTGCTGCCGGCATCTTTGGAGTTCTTCTAATACGGGACAGTGTCTTTGTAGTACTGGTATGTTAGGTGTTGCAGGCATCTTTGGAGTTCTTCTAATACGGGACAGTGTCTTTGTAGTACTGGTATGTTATGTGTTGCAGGCATCTTTGGAGTTCTTCTAATACGGGACAGTGTCTTTGCCGTACTGGTATGTTAGGTGTTGCCGGCATCTTTGGAATTCTTCTAATACGGGACAGTGTCTTTGTAGTACTGGTATGTTAGGTGTTGCAGGCATCTTTGGAGTTCTTCTAATACGGGACAGTGTCTTTGTAGTACTGGTATGTTAGGTGTTGCCGGCATCTTTGGAGTTCTTCTAATACGGGACAGTGTCTTTGCCGTACTGGTATGTTAGGTGTTGCCGGCATCTTTGGAGTTCTTCTAATACGGGACAGTGTCTTTGTATTACTGGTATGTTAGGGGTTGCTGGCATCTTTGGAGTTCTTCTAATACGGGACAGTGTCTTTGTAGTACTGGTATGATAGGTGCTGCCGGCATATTTAGAGTTCTTCTCGCACAGGATAGTGTCTTTGCTGTACTGGTATGTTCGGTGTTGCCAGCATCTTTGGAGTTCTTCTAATACGGGACAGTGTCTTTGTAGTACTGGTATGTTAGGTGTTGCCAGCATCTTTGGAGTTCTTCTAATACGGGACAGTGTCTTTGTAGTACTGGTATGTTATTTGTTGCAGGCATCTTTGGAGTTCTTCTAATACGGGACAGTGTCTTTGTAGTACTGGTATGTTAGGTGTTGCAGGGAGTTATTTTAATACGGGACAGTGTCTTTGCCGTACTGGAATGTTAGGTGCTGCGGGCATCTTTGGAGTTCTTCTAATACGGGACAGTGTCTTTGTAGTACTGGTATGTTGGGTGTTGCAGGCATCTTTGGAGTTCTTCTAATACGGGACAGTGTCTTTGTAGTACTGGTATGTTATGTGTTGCAGGCATCTTTGGAGTTCTTCTAATACGGGACAGTGTCTTTGCCGTACTGGAATGTTAGGTGCTGCCGTCATCTTTGGAGTTCTTCTAATACGGGACAGTGTCTTTGTGTACTGGTATGTTCTGTATTGCCGGCATCTTTGGAGTTCTTCTAATACGGGACAGTGTCTTTGAAGTACTGGTATGTTAGGTGTTGCAGGCATCTTTGGAGTTCTTCTAATACGGGACAGTGTCTTTGTAGTACTGGTATGTTAGGTGTTGCCGGCATCTTTGGAGTTCTTCTAATACGGGACAGTGTCTTTGTAGTACTGGTATGTTAGGTGTTGCAGGCATCTTTGGAGTTCTTCTAATACGGGACAGTGTCTTTGAAGTACTGGTATGTTAGGTGTTGCCGGCATCTTTGGAGTTCTTCTAATACAGGACAGTGTCTTTGCCGTACTGGTATGTTAGGTGCTGCCGGCATCTTTGGAGTTCTTCTAATACGGGACAGTGTCTTTGCCGTACTGGTATGTTAGGTGCTGCCGGCATCTTTGGAGTTCTTCTAATACGGGACAGTGTCTTTGCCGTACTGGTATGTTAGGTGCTGCCGGCATCTTTGGAGTTCTTCTAATACGGGACAGTGTCTTTGTAGTACTTTTATGTTAGGTGTTGCTGGCATCTTTGGAGTTCTTCTAATACGGGACAGTGTCTTTGTAGTACTGTTATGTTAGGTGTAGCTGGCATCTTTGGAGTTCTTCTAATACGGGACAGTGTCTTTGTAGTACTGGTATGATAGGTGCTGCGGCATATTTAGAGTTCTTCTCGCACAGGATAGTGTCTTTGCTGTACTGGTATGTTCGGTGTTGCCGGCATCTTTGGAGTTCTACTAATACGGGACAGTGTCTTTGTAGTACTGTTATGTTAGGTGTTGCCGGCATCTTTGGAGTTCTTCTAATACGGGACAGTGTCTTTGCCGTACTGGTATGTTAGGTGGTGCCGGCATCTTTGGAGTTCTTCTAATACGGGACAGTGTCTTTGTAGTACTGGTATGATAGGTGCTGCGGCATATTTAGAGTTCTTCTCGCACAGGATAGTGTCTTTGCTGTACTGGTATGTTCGGTGTTGCCGGCATCTTTGGAGTTCTACTAATACGGGACAGTGTCTTTGTAGTACTGTTATGTTAGGTGTTGCCGGCTTCTTTGGAGTTCTTCTAATACGGGACAGTGTCTTTGCCGTACTGGTATGTTAGGTGCTGCCGGCATCTTTGGAGTTCTTCTAATACGGGACAGTGTCTTTGTAGTACTGGTATGTTAGGTGTTGCTGGCATCTTTGGAGTTCTTCTAATACGGGACAGTGTCTTTGTAGTACTGGTATGATAGGTGCTGCCGGCATATTTAGAGTTCTTCTCGCACAGGATAGTGTCTTTGCTGTACTGGTATGTTCGGTGTTGCCGGCATCTTTGGAGTTCTTCTAATACGGGACAGTGTCTTTGTAGTACTGGTATGTTAGGTGCTGCCGGCATCTTTGGAGTTCTTCTAATACGGGACAGTGTCTTTGTAGTCCTGGTATGTTAGGTGCTGCCGGCATCTTTGGAGTTCTTCTAATACGGGACAGTGTCTTTGTAGTACTGGTATGTTCGGTGTTGCCGGCATCTTTGGAGTTTTTCTAATACGGGACAGTGTCTTTGTAGTACTGGTATGTTAGGTGTTGCAGGCATCTTTGGAGTTCTTCTAATACGGGACAGTGTCTTTGTAGTACTGGTATGTTAGGTGCTGCCGGCATATTTAGAGTTCTTCTGATACGGGACACTGTCTTTGTAGTACCGGTATGCTGGGTGTTGCAGGCTTCTTTGGAGTTATTCTAATACGGGTCAGTGTCTTTGTAGTACTGGTATGTTATGTGTTTCAGGCATCTTTGGAGTTCTAATACGGGACAGTGTCTTTGTAGTACTGGTATGTTAGGTGTTGCCGGCATCTTTGGAGTTCTTCTAATACGGGACAGTGTCTTTGTAGTACTTGTATGTTAGGGGTTGCTGGCATCTTTGGAGTTCTTCTAATACGGGACAGTGTCTTTGTAGTACTGGTATGTTAGGTGTTGCTGGCATCTTTGGAGTTCTTCTAATACGGGACAGTGTCTTTGTAGTACTGGTATCATAGGTGCTGCCGGAATATTTAGAGTTCTTCTCGCACAGGATAGTGTCTTTGCTGTACTGGTATGTTCGGTGTTGCCGGCATCTTTGGAGTTCTTCTAATACGGGACAGTGTCTTTGTAGTACTGGTATGTTATGTGTTGCCAGCATCTTTACCTCCTGGTTCACACTTTAAGCCCCTCTTCGATCTGCTGCGTAAACTCATGTCTTCATTACTCGCACCACCATAAGTATAATGCTGCCCGTTAGTCGTACCGGAGCCAATCCAGATAACATGCACTGGCAAAGTCAGCAGGTTTGGGTTTATTGTGATAATGCATGCTGCGTTAGCACATTAAAGCAAGACACGTGGGGAGGGCCTGCAGCATCAGACGGTTTCACTGTAAATTAGACCCTCACGCAGTTCAATGCAAACCCGTAGGCTGAGGCAGAAGGATACAGCGGATGGATTCGGGTGAGAAACGCGTAATCCTGTGGGCTGAGCCAAGACATGACTGACACAAGTGAAGCTATTAGCTGAAAGAGACTGGTGGAAGAAAGCCAATGGTTGAAAGGGATGGACCCAAAGCCCACTGTGTTGATTGCTAGCAATAGCTTTGTTTGACAGCTGTGCTGTCCAAAGCCAGACCTAAAAAACTAGGTGTGAAGTATCTTACTGTTTGTGAGGCTGAACCCCTATAATCCCTTACCAGCAGCATTTGTCTAATCGTGTGAGGTCCCAATAGACGCTGGCGGGTATGCCGTTTGTAACAGTTGTGTAATCTGTGTTGCACTACCTGCAACGCGTAATGCTCATTTGTGGAGTTCAGTGTCCAAGTTTGCTGCAATAGTTGTGAAACTATATCAGCTAGTTTGTCAAGGCTTGTGTATTAAGCTCAGTGGAGCGATGTGCTTGCTTCCTGTGATGGTACAACTCATGAGCAACTTTCACTCGCAGTGAGCACAAAACTGTCTTTTTCTAAATGAACTGCATGTTTTTGCAAATCTGACCCTATATGAACTGGTTTTCATCATTGTGAAGTCTTCAGTGACTGTCTGCTTTGGAGACTCGATTAGTGCACATTGGCTATTTAAATTAGTAAAAATGCTCTCACTGCGGATCACCATTTACTTGCACACCAGAGAAGTGTCGCATGGACTAACACAGCCTGTTGTATTCAGAAATACAGGGGATTCTTTCAGCCAACCGTGAGACGAGGATGGGATTTTCCAATAATAAAACACAAGGGAATTCCCACTATTCACTGGACCACCTCATTCCTTTCTTAACTAAACAACCCTCAGACATGAAACACATTACCGGTACTATAATACACCCACGGGTCACCCATGTAATGTTTGGCTTTTCAACCGGGATGAATGAACATAGCTAAAATTCTCAAACTGAAATTAGGCTCTAAGCTCAAACCAGTTAAATCTTTGATCTTTTATGTTATGAGATTCAGATGTTATGGAGTCACCCTGAGATTTCGACACTGTAAACATGATTGCAATTCAAATATTGCTTCTTACTGCTCTTGTTCATGCTTATCATTTTTTATGTTTTTCTCTGAATTTCAAGAGGCGATGATGTCAACTGTGAAACCGAACATATAACTTCCAGCATTCAAAGGTCTCCAAGTGCTATTCTAAGTATGCCTTTAATGATTTCAGTATCTATCACTGCAATCCTCCTGGCTGCTTCCCTCATGCAGTTGGCTGAATCTTGCATTCATTTTCTGGGCACAATATCCGATCTCTTTTCGACTTATTGTTTTGTTGTAGTCTCTTTAGAAAAAGACGTCTATTCAGTTGTTCAACAAACGACTCAAGGTGTTCTATTACTACAAATAGGGGATATTTCAAATTCTGAAAATAAATGAATTTGCCAGTGCTGTAGGTGTTGACATGAACCGTACCATAGCTAGAATCCACTCTGTTTTCTAGTGGTCCTAAAAATCCTGTAGCACAATTTTGTTGATGCTCATTTTTGTACAGGTTCCAAATATCTGTTCCTTTAGGCTCATCAATTACTTTCTTCAAGTTCAAATGAAAGTTTTTTATTATTAGAGGTTTACATTACCTAATATAAACAAGCAATACAAGTACATAAAACTCCTAAAAAATGTAAACTTTTTCAATGTATTTAATTTGTTGGGGAAAAAGAAAAATGTTTGTGCTTCATCCACTGAACATGTATTAAAACGTCTAAAAAGAGGGATTTTATTAAACGTCGACTAGAAACGTGCAATCTGGGACACATAAAAATAACATGGCTTAAATCTTGAATACCATTATTACAAGGTTTACAGATTCCTTCATCAACAGGAAGACCTTCCCAAGCCCCAATACCACATTTCAAAGTTAAAATATTTATTCATATGAAGAAAAAGAATGGCCTGTTTTATATTCAATAATCCATGTAAAAAAAGGGTGAGGTCTATTGAAAGTATAAAAAGAAACAATTAGTTTGTGTCTTTCTTTTTTCAAACAGACATCAGTGTCAAGACTCTCACTGATGATTCAGATACTCGTCGAATAGCCTGTTCCATTTAACGACAAGCAGTTTTGAACCTTCGACTCTCTGTTTTCATCACTTTGCAGTGGGTCATAATGCGCTTATATATCATCCCCAGAGATATATCCTCTGAGGGTACCTCCTCGACGGCGGCTGCTTCGAAGCTGGGGGTAGCGGAATACTCCCCGAGCAGATCTTTCTCTCCTGATTTTTTTACCATCCCTTTGGCTGCCTCCTTAACTTTTCTTCTCCTCATGGTCCCCGGGGTTCTCCCAGAAGTTTCCAAAATCCGGGGTAGGTCCTGTTCTTCCTCCAGGTTGCTCCCATACTTATTGCCCTTCCTAAGGAGCCTTTCCTAGAAGAGTAACCACTAAAGCCTGAATCCTCTTATCCAGACCTACTGGAATGGTCTGAAAAAGAAAAAAGGTTATCGCTGGATTCTACCTCTGCTTCGCCCCCACGGGCGCTTGAATCTGTAAAGCGATATGCGCTCTACACACTATCCCCCAGACCTCCAGTGGGGGCAAAGGGAGAATCAGAGCTCAGATCCTGCATACAAGAGGCATCCTCCTGGCAGGTTGCATGTAATCTGAAGAGCCAAAATCGTTTTCAAAGTTGGATCTGTCAAGGAAGGCGTTTTCATTAGGGAATTAGTAGATCTCCTCACCCCCTGCCCCCGTGGCATGTTGCAAACCGGAGGCATGACCATCAGCTCCTTTTCTTGTGGATCTCCGAGCTGCAGTCTCAACCTCCCGGGCGGACTGAACGCTCTGAGCTGCCTACGGTGCCTGAACATTGCAGCGAGTTTTCCTGCCCCTCACAGGCTTGTGAAGCATTGCGTTGATCCTACGTTGAGGTGGAGTCCCAGTCTGAGAAGCATCTGCCAAGCCAGAGGAGCCGTACAGAGAATCCTGGTAAATGAAAGGCAGTCCCAGAAGGATAGATTCAGACTAGCACTCAGAATTTAGCAAATAAATTGTTAGAGTTTCCATGTTATCTGAACCAGCTTTTCTAAATGGGGAATGTTATTAACTAAACCCGATACCGTTCTAGGGGTCGGCTTGGAGGAGCGCTTTACAACTGTAAAGGTACAACCACCATCTTGCCCCACTGCCTGCCCTTGATGTAAACTTTGTAACTTGAATACATTAGCTACTGTTCAGGCTTTTAGGCTGGAATTTAAGTTGAAAGGACTTTCTCTCAGGCTTTAGCAGCAGTGCTTCGCTGGAGTCACTGCTTGCTTAAAAGTAAGGATTGCACATTAAGAAAGTTAATGTGTCATGACATTTTTAATACGAGACGAGAAAGACCTGTCTTTTATAGAAATTTGATATATGCCTAGAGGAGAAGTCAATGCACAGTTAAAAAATGTATTGAAAGAGCAGATCTGTTGCATCATGTTAAGAGTTCGCCGACAGAATGTGAGAGGCAGAGCATAGAATTTCTACACTCAAAGATGAAGTTTTAGCTCATAAAGGAACAACGGCTATGCTGAAAGCTCACACAGAAGACACCCAAAGTTTGAAGACTTTGAGAATAGGTTAAGGAGGAATAATTTAAGGATTTTGGGCGTTCCTAAGGGGGGGTTGAAGGATACCCGCCGCAATGTGGTTGAGTTGTGAAATGAAGCTTTTCTGGAATTTGCTCAGTGGAATTAGGATTTTGAAATACAGAGGGCACACATTTAAATGTGAACCACAGGGTGGGCAGGTAGATCCGAAACCAAGGGCCATATTGATTTTTTTGGGCAACTTTTTGTTGTGACAAGACGCTCAGCAGAAGGGTGTGAGTTTTTTGTTAGACCGCATTATTACCAGGTTAATGTAGAAAAGAGATGGCGCTTGTGCCAGCTGGTCTAGCGGTTTCAAGCTAAAGGGTCCCAATCCATTTGTTAAACCCTGCCAAGCTCAAAATTGTAGTAAGGGATGAATTTTTGGCACCCATGAGTCTAGAATAAATGAATAGGATATATTAGAACAAAGAAATGGGGTCGACCAGGGGATCCTATAAGTTGATACTTGGGAATGTCTTTTGTGAAATAAACAGTAGGGGGTTGGACTTGGGGGTTTGCATACCATCCTGTCCGACCTGCTAGGTCCTTTTGCCCGAATGGGTGGCGGGGGAATGGGCTAACTGGAGAGGGAGGCGTAGTGATGGGGGTTGGTTCGGGGGGGCACTTGGGGTTGAATTTTAGGTTTTTAGATGTCTTGCGCAGAACGTACGCAGTTTCAAGCAGGATGAGAAGGGGAGCTACGATAAGTGCAGTAGGGCAATCTGGAGCAATGATGATTAATTTTTGGGATCAAGGTGATGTATGGCTTATCTGGTTATCAGGCTTTTTTTGTAAAATTTTCAG
The DNA here is from genome assembly GCF_964261635.1 of Lissotriton helveticus. Classification (NCBI taxonomy): domain Eukaryota; kingdom Metazoa; phylum Chordata; class Amphibia; order Caudata; family Salamandridae; genus Lissotriton; species Lissotriton helveticus. The sequence continues at coordinate 2,143,294,058 of NC_136065.1, forward strand.
AGAGCGGGAAAAGGGGAAGGAAGGAAAGGAGATGAGATGGGGAAAGGAGAAAAGGGGTAAAAAACATGGTATAGGTCTGACTCCCTACCGAGCATCCTGGCAGCCCTCCCGCCCCACTACTCTATGCTCCGTGCAGATCGATCTGAGGAGAGAGCAGGTGGCGGTGTAGCCCTGATTGCCCGCAAGGGATTCCATTTTCAGATACTTGCATCGCCCATGCTACCAGCAGCTGACTGCCTCGTAGTACGTTCCACTTCTTTCAAGATTCCAATCACCTGTGTATTAACGTATCGGCCACCCCAGCCACCCCTTGGCTTTCTCTCCTCTTTCCAGGATTTACTGGCCACCTTAGCAGTCAATAGTGCTTCTGTCCTCGTTCTGGGAGACTTCAATTTCTGGCCTACTGACCCCGCCGAGGACACCACTTCCAAAGACTTTACTCAACTGCTTCTCAGCCTTAACTTCACTCAGCACGTTCATGGTCCCACTCACATCCGGGGCCACATCCTGATCAGATTTGGACACTAAAATCCCGACTTCCACTCCTACTATTTCGCCCTGTCCATGGTCGGATCATTCCCTACTCGCCTTTTCCTTGGATTTGAGCCATAAAATAACATCTTCCCTCCCCAAAAACACCTGGGCAAGGAATTGGAATCAAGTCGACATTCCATCTCTGTGTAACTCCTTAGCTGCCACCTGACCAGATCTATCGGGCTCGGCTCCACACTCTCAGGCTACCATCCTAGATCGCTGGCTCACCAAAGCCTGTGACCCAGTGGCCCCCCTGAAGCGGATTACCATCAACCGCACCCACAATGCTAACAAGTGGTTCAGCCCTGGCCTTAAAGCCAAGAAACTAGAGTTACGGCAGGCCGAACGAGCTTGGAGAAGGGCATACTGCCCGACCCGAAGACAACACTTCATCACCTTACTCAGTGAATATAAACAAGCAATCTTGACAGCTAAAACAGAATATTTCTCTGGACGCATTCTAGCTGCAGAAAGCCAGCCACATGAGATTTTCTCCACCGTCCACGAGCTGGCATCATCGGACAGAACTCTGCCCAAGATCCCCCCCTCCCAGGCCCTATGCGACTCGCTTAACGAGTTTTTCATTGAAAAAACAGTCCGCATCAAAGCCAACATCCCCTTCCCTTCGCCCACTTTCACTCACCCGCAGCCACCAGGCAATAATCGGTCCCTCACCTCTATTCCCGCACTGACTAGAGAATCCCTGCCCCCTTTACTTAGGCGTGTCAAGTCGGGCTCCCCAGTTGACATCTGCCCGGCACGCATTCTCCGTCAGATTTTTATTGAATGCCCATCCCCTGCCCTTACCCTCCTGAATAACTGCCTCACGCATGGCTTTGTCCCAGCCCCTTTCAAGACTGCTATAATCCTTCCTATACTAAAAAAACCGGGGGCCGACCCTTCCTCCCCGGCAAACTACCGCCCTATATCCCTTCTCCCTTACTTGGGAAAGGTAGCTGAGTCCCATGTCACCCAGGTGCTCAGCTCCTTTATAGAGGACAGTAACTACCTTGCACCCTGCCGCCCCCGCCACTCTACTGAGAAGGTGGTTATTTCGGTCATGGACCAACTCAGGGAGGGACTCGATACTAACTCCCCTCAGGCCCTGGTCCTCCTGGATCTGTCTGCCGCTTTTGACACGGTGGACCACTCCATCCTCTTGTCCCGTGTCAAGGCGGCGGGCATAGGGGGACAGGTACTGACCTGGATAGGCTCCTTCCTGGCTGACCGTACCCAGGCGGTCCACCTTGCTGAATTCTCTGCCCCGCCCCGCAGGGTGAAATGTGGCGTCCCTCAGGGCTCCTCCCTTTCTCCCCTTTTATTCAACCTTTACATTTTCCCTCTTATTTTTGCACTGCAACAATTGGAGATCACAGTCTACAACTATGCTGATGACCTCCAACTTATTTTTAATTTTTCTTCCCCTTCATCAGGCATTACTAGCTTCCAGTCCGTCTTGCTGTTTATCCGGGATTGGATGAATGCAAACCACCTTAAACTCAACCCGGATAAAACAGAGCTGATCCTGACTGGAGGCAGTGGCAACCCCTGGTCTCCCTCATTCTGGCCCCCCTCTCTTGGCTCACCTCCCACCCCCTCTTTTTCAGTTAAGACCCTCGGCATCACACTTAATCATCATTTGACACTTCACACCCACATTAGTTCTGTTGTTTCTTCTTGTTTCTTTACCCTGCGTATTATTAGGAAAGTATCCCGGTTTTTCTCTCCCTCTGCACTCAAACTGATTGTAATGGCCATGGTCTTATCTATGATCGATTATGGGAACATTATTTATAACGGTGCTCCCGCCTATGCACTCCAACGCCTTCAGCTGGTGCAGAACCAGGCAGCTCGCCTGGTACATGGCCTATCTAAATATCACCACTCCTCACCCCTTCTCACTGCCCTTCACTGGCTCCCCTTAAACAACGGGCCCTTTTCAAACTTGGCTGCCTTACTTTTCAAGCCCGGGCGGGCACCGCCCCTGTCTTCATCAACTCTGCCATCACCAACTACTGCCCTTCTAGAGATCTACGTTCCTCTACTAAATCCTTATTAGTTATCTCCCGCTTCAAGAAAAAAAGATCGGGAGGCCAGAAATTTTCGGTTCTTGCGCCCACTTTCTGGAACACTCTTCCGCCCCTTGTTAGATTCTCCCCCTCCTATATTGAGTTCCGCAAAGCCCTCAAGACTTTCTTGTTCCAGCAAGCTTTTAGCCTATAGTCCCCTGTGTCCTCTCCAGCCCAGGAATCCTCTAGCGCCAAGAAACTGCATAGTGAATGTGCGCTCTATAAATTTTTTCAAATTCAAATTAAAAAAGGGAAAAAATTATGATGACAAACTGAAGAAAGAACGGATTTGTTTAATGGCAGATAGAAGAAATCAAAGGCGCTTTGTTAAATTACGCATTACCTTACTAAATATATGTGGCCTAAATGATAAGAATAAAAGAACTAGAGCTGCCCTTGTTTTGAGTGCTATGCGGTCTGATATGGTTTGTATTCAGTAGACTCCCATTCCTTGGGAAAGAAAGAACTCTTAAGGGATCTGGGGCTGATGGTATTAGCATGTACCCCACAAGGTTTAACATCTCGAGGGGTTGCAGTTCTCACAAAGAACTATATATGTACTGTAGCCCGACAACTATACTTTAGGACGATGGGTAATTCTAGAATGTAGGACTAGATCTGCTTGTCACCTCCTAGTGGTATTCAAATATTACATAGATACATTTTTCACCTCTAGATATCCCGTATCTTTATACCTGAACAACTCCTCCATTCTGCAGCTGTTCTGAATTCACTGCTGCCATACATCTAGTCTGGGTCTATCAATTTGTCCTGCTGTAAGTACACTTTATTTAACTATATCCAGCCTTATGATCTTCCTATATTATTAGTGGCTTTATCGATTATCCCACCATTTACCCTAGTAATAATGTGAGAAGTCTACAACCATACAGAGTTTTAGTTAAATATTAGACTCCACATCTTGGTAGTCTAAGCAGGGACAGAGCTACTCAATGCCCATCCAATATCATCTCACTTTGCTATGTTTTAAATTCAAGAGATGTCTCATCATTAGTAGACATAATATCTATTGTCACTGTTTTATATATATATATATATATGTGCTGCCTGTAATGGTTCAGGGCTGTCTCACTGTACATACATATTCACTGTATATGGATTAGAATTACTGTATATAAATTAGCCAAATAAGTTTATTAAGAAATGTTTTGCTTCTCCTGTCCTCCTGTATATAAACCTGTATATAAACTTGTTATATAATAAGAGTGATGTATGTTCTCTTTCCATACCCTATAGAGCAATAGACGGTCACCTGAAGAAGGCCCAAGAGCCGAAACGCGCGTAGTGTTATCTACCGTATTGCCTTCAACTCAATTGCTGAGTTTTTTTAGTTTTTTGATTATGTCTTCTATCTTCTGTGTTCATGTTTTTTAAACCTTTTCTGAATTTAGATGAATATGTAAATACACGAGTCTTATGTATAATATCAGTCACTTCATACACTGTACTGTTCTTCATAAATTGCTAATGTGACAAAAAAAGAGAAATATACAAAAAATCAACAAAAAGATATATAAACATTTTTCGTATGTAAAACATAAATCATTAATAAAATTTAATATCAAATAAGTTATCTTTTTGAAGTGTCTTACTACAGTTGGACGATATATGTTGATATACCTAAACATTCGAATATTGAAATCTAAAAAAGAATCTGTACTACTTGGCTATAGACCTTTTCCAAATGTTTTGTTCCTTCCCTATGTATAGCAAGTAGAACTATAATATATAGGGGTCCCCTTTTTCCAAAATAGATCTGCTTGTTTTACACTATGTTCAATGTATGGGACAAACATTGATGATGCAACTATCTTTGATGAATTAAATACAGAACTGGCCTCATGACCTCCTCCTCTGATGTTATGTGGGCATTTGCATATTCATTTAGGTGTGAAGCATAGACATTTTAATGAACGGGTATACTTAGGATGAAAACCGAGGGTTTATTAGGCCTTGGACTGCTTGGTTGAAGAGCATGATTTGAAAGATATATGGGATAAATGTAAGGCTCCTGACCCGCGCTTTACTTTCTATTCTCATCCACATAAGAAGAGGGCCTGCTTGGATTATTTTTTCATGTCTTCTTTTGGGGCCTCTGACGTGACAACAGAGATTTCCCCTCGAGTAATATCAGATCATAATGCTTTGACCCTTATAGTACCTTTTGGGGATATTTCTAGACCACGGGGATGTGCACTAGAAGAGCCCGCTGTATATAGACCATATAAAAATCTGGCTACAACAATTTTTAGCAACTAATAGGGGCATGGCCTCGACAGGGGTGGTTTAGGATCCCCTAAAAGCAGGCGTTAGTGGGAAGGGCCTTAGTTGTAACCTACATCTTCAAAGGATGAGTAGAGATGAGATACAAGATCTATATGGAAGGTTAGCAAGCGCAGAAGAGGAATTGATCCTGAATCCTAGAGATGGTCAGAGTGCCCAAGAAATGCAACCGGAAATAGCCAAAAGAAGAGCTGAAGTCAATCAGTATTTCAGCAAAGGAATAGCTCTGAAATACCATACTCACAAATTGGAGTGTTAGGAGTATGGTGAAACTACTGGTAGACTGCTGGCTAAGCGCATTAAATTGAAGGAGGGAAGATTATCGCATGGATACAGGAGCTTCTACTATGATTTAGAAAGCTGCAGACCGAGTGAAGAGGCTGAATTACTTTGGATCTCCCGATATCTATGCAAGACATTTCAGATGCTATACCTTCTCTGGCTTCAGGTCTTGACACTCTTCCCTTGGAATTATATAAAACTTTCTTCACTGAGTTATGAGAAGATATGCTGTTGACGTTTCAACAAGCACAACATGGCTATATCCACTTCTCGTGGGAGGCTGTAAACACAGCAATTTTTGTAAAAAAGGATAAGTCCCCTTTATTACCTGGCTCTTATAGGCCTATATCTTTACTGAATTGTGATTTTATTTATTTATTTATTTTAAAGGTTTTATATAGCGCTGGCTAGACCCGGAGGTATCAGAGCGCTTTACATGAGTATCAGGTCAAAGTTACAAGTTACATCGATTACAAAGGTTACAAAGTTATAAGAGCAGGCAACATTGTTACTTGTAAGGTCAAGATAAACAATAAGCACAAATGCGTAAGGGGAAAAGCAGGGAAGGGTAGAGATTCAGGGGAGGGGGGTTGGAGCAGGGGAAGTAGACAGGTAATGAAGGTGGGAAGGAGGAGGGGAGGGTGAAAGACACCGCATGAAAAGAGGAGGGGATGGGCGACGGGGACACAAACCGGTAGACGAGTCAAAGCAACGTCCAAAGTCCAGTAAGCTGTGATCCCAGGGGAAGTGGTATCGCTTCCCTATCTCTGTTGCGAGAGGCTCCCTTTACGCAGTGGACTCTCTCAGAGGGGTCTCTGAGACTCCAAGGCCTACACACTGGATCCTTCCCCAAAAAGGGGAGAGGGAGTGCTTTGGCAAGGGGTGCCGTACCTTACCTCCGCTGTGAGTGGCACAATTGGCGCAGTGGACTCTCTCACTAGATCTTTGCTAAGGTGTTAGCTAATAGACTAGGTAGGTTTATATCTCCTTTGGTTTCATTTAGACAACACAGGTTTATCCCTGGGAGGGGGCTGGAGATCATATTCGGAGAGTGGTTACACTGATTGATTTGGCAGCAGTTCAAAAGATGCTTTGGAACTCACTTTGTTAGATGCTGAGAAAGTGTTAGACCGCGTCTCTTGGGAATGTTTATGGTCAGTCCTAAAATGGAAGGGTTTTGGCAATGGCTTCATTGGAGCCATTAAGGCCCTATATGAAACCCCGACTGCTAGGCGGCGAGTAAATGGCCTTGAATCAGAGAAAATATCTATTTCAAGGGGAACAGGACAGGGCTGCCTTTGCTCTCGTTATTATTTGCACTTTATATCAATCCATTTTTGGCTAAATTTGAGAGAAGTGTGATTATCAAACTGGTAGTTCAGAATCAGGTATAATATAAGGTGTTTGCTTATGCGGACAATCTAGCAATAGTTACTCGAGATCTAACCACTGCAGTCCCGGGAATAGAAAAGCTAGCCAAGAAGTTTGGACCACGGTCAGGTGAAAAACTAAACCGTGCTGAAATGCAGATAGTTTGCACAGAGCAGGCCTATATTAAAGACCAATGGGGTGTCACGGATGTACTTTACTTGGGCATAAGAATTACAGCTTCTTTGGATCAAATGGTTGAGATTAATCTAGCCCCAGTGATTGATAAAATTTGGTCTGGGGGGGAGGAGCTAAGATGGCGATCGGAACAGTCGCATGAACGCTTCGCTCTGAGGTCCCTTCCTCCCCGCACGCCTATCCTGACGAGAATCCTGAGCGAGGCTTTTTGATCTACGTTGTTAGAGTGAAGCGATCACTTACCATCTATTTTTGGGGCCCCACCGTGCAGTGGATCCAAAGAACTGCCCTCGTCTGCTTGCCGGCCTTCGTGGCGCTGACGCCGGGGCCTCGAGTGCAGAGGTTGTCCGGCAGTGTTCGTAGTTTTGGCGGCCCTGGTTTGGATGGGAAGCCGGTCAGTGGGAGCTTGAGAGCCGCGAGCCGAGAGAGTTGGTGCTGACCCACTCCCAATGGTGGGTTGCCCCGTGAACCCGAGCTGTCGCCGAGCCGGAGAGAGGCCGTGTCGCCCGGTTCCCCTTGGGTGTGATGCCCGCCCATGTTAATAGTCCCGTCCGGGACCTGGCGGTTGGCTCCCGGCAAGCTGCGGGGAGCGCACCCGGCCTTTTGTTGACTCTCCTTTCTGCACCAAGCGCCGACTGTCGAAGTTCAGCCGTGAGACCTGTTGACTCTGGTGGTCGGACTGGACTTGGAGGTGGAGGGGAAGTGGCGGAGAACGAAATGGCTAAAATGGCGGATGGCGCCTTGGAGTGCACCCCTCCCGGGGACGGAGACACCGCTGAACTTGAGACCCCCGGAATTCGGCTACGTGGGGAGACGCTTACGCATAGCCACGTACTGGTTGCACTGGTTGCCCTGCGGACTGCTCTGCTCCCGAGCTCCCGGGACTTGGAGGGACGGATCGCCGCCATTGCTGATCCGCCATTTTGTAGCATAGTGGCTTTTCCCCGAGTCGGTGCCGATGGCTCTCCTTCTGTCGCGGTGCCATGTTCCCTGGATGAGTCTATAGTTTTGGGGGTGCGAATGGATCTGGCTCCTGAGCTTGTTTGCATCTCATCTGTTCCGCAAGTGGTGGTCTCATCTGGGCCTTTTTCTGCCCAGCAAGTGGAGAGGCTCCGTCGCTCCGTGGTGCGTGGGGCCTGGGCTGCGCTGCAGTGCTTCCCACATCCTGTGCTTTCCTTTCCGTGCTTGGCAGACCTGTTTTTGGACTTGAAATTGTTGGTGGTCGGGGTATTGTTGCACTCTGGCCGCCGCCATGCATCGTCAGTTGTTTCTTGGTGGCTGGGACGATGTTGGGCGGCGGCACTACCTGCTCTGCCTGGAAAGATTGAACCGTTTGTACCGAACTGTCTCCTGACTCCAAGGCTGTTTAACATTTCTACTATTAACAGAAGTGGCCAGGGGTGACCTCGCATGGGACTTGGAGGGACTTCTTGCTGGTTAAATGGTGATTCAATGGACACGTCTTGTGGGGCTGTTACTGATTGCGTTTTGTGCGCTTGATGATACTTGTACTTTCTAAGGCTTCTGTTTTTGCGATTTTAGTATGCAGGGGTGGGAGGGACCGGGTTTCTGAATCCCCGGCTCCTCTCCTCAAAATTTTTCTTTATTGTCTTCCTCTCTTTATTTCTTTTCTTTAGGGTAACTCTGGGGCGACAGGCACGCTGTTAGTGGGGTAGGCCATAGCCATTACGGTGATGTAGGGTGGCGGGTGTTGGGGGGGTTTTGTTATTTTAGTTTGTTTTGTTCTATGGTCCCTTTTTCTCTTCCTTCTTAGTAGGGTTGGCTATGTCTTCTTCTTTCATCCTCTTTTTCGGTCGGGCATCTGCACTTGCTTTTTCTTTTTGTCTTGTACGGGTGGGTTTTCCATACGATGTTCTCGCTAAATTGCTAGCCATTGTTTGACCTTTACTCCTGGCCTGCCTTTGGCGGGCGTAGCGTGTTTTCGGCCTTATTGCTCATCATCGATTCCCGATTGCATGGAGGGATACGCCCCTCCCGTCTCTTCTTGTTTATTGTGTAGTGTGATGCCTCTGCTGATATAGCCGCAGCCTCTTTTTCAATATTATAAAAATGAAACCTCTCCTATCCTTGTGCTTCGTTGTGCTACAACCACGTAATATGACTCTACCGTGATTCCTCCTTTACCGTAAATATTTACAATGCTCCTGTCTCTATCTCCTGATTTTGCGGCCGGCCCCTGTGGTTGTAGGCCTACGCCTGTACTGATCTGTCTGAATAAATAAAGGTTTTATAAAAAAAAAAATTAAAAAAAAATTCGGTCTGAGCCGGACAGAATCAATCACTTGCATCTCTCATTAATAGGGAGATACAGTGTATTGAAGATGTATATCCCCCCAATGTGTTATATATATTTTGTTCCATTCCATTGTTAATCGGCACGGAGTGGTTAACAAAGTTAGAATCGAGGGGGAGGAGCCTAGCTCGCGACCGAGATGGCCGCGCTTTAGCTCGGCTCCGTTCGCCCGCCTGTGTTTTTCACATTTATCCTGCATTTATCCTGCCCCGGGAAGCCCTCCTTGCTGTGTAGTACTACTACGACGCACTGCAGGCACTTACCGCTTGTTCCGGTTGTCCTGGCTGCTGTGGGTCCGGTGCGGTGCCCCCGACCATTCCCGGGACTCGAGAGCGGACTGGCCTGGTTCTTCGTCCCGGCTCCTGGGCCGGATGCAGCCTGCGGGCTTGCCCTTCGGGGCGCACTTGGGGTGATCAGAGGGCCGCTGTTCGTGTGAACCGGAGGTTCCTGGCTGAGAGACTCCTGTGTGGCGGCGGCCTTGGATGGTGACGCTGCCCTTCATTATTGGGGTTCCTCGTGTGTTCAGCTTCCTCCCCCTTTGTTCTCCGGTCCGGCCATTTTGTTCTTTGCCGCCCGGACTCGGAGATCGGGACTGGCGACATTGGGGCGCCGGCGAATCCCCTTCTTCTGGTGGCCCCCCTTCCTGTCCGGGGTGTTCTTCTGCCTGTCGGCGGGACTTCATCTGCTTGACTGCCGCCCCGGCGGAGGTTGTTGGCCGCGCGGCCTGTTCGGGCTCTCAAGATGGCGACCAACCCCATTTGTTTGGGCCGGGCCCGGACGAGCACTGGGGGCCCGCCGCAAGGCCCGGGTGTCGGATACTGTGAAGGTTTTCCTGCACTTAAGGGGATCTTCAACATCCTGCTATCCTGGCGGCTCTCGGTGGCCGCGCCACTCCTGGCTCCGGAGACGGTTCCTCACTGCGGGCCTCCCGGGCCCCCACGACCGGATGAGGCATTGATATCGCGGGGTGTGGCTGGTACTCTCCTGGCGGACTCGGTCCCGGCTGCCGCCCCGGAGGTGCGTAACCTGATGGCGCCTTCTCCTCCTGTGCTGCCTCCTCTGCCCTTGGCCCGGGAGCTGGATTTTGTTTTGCCGGACTTTCATGATTCTCCTGGTCCCTCTCGGTCACCACCGCCCGATGACGTCTCCTGTGCCGGCCCGGATGGGTCGGTTTTTGTGGATATATCCTTGGAACTGTGCCTGCATCGTTTGCTACAATCTGTGATTTTCCTGGATCTTCCGTGCTATTCTTCCTGTGACTTTTTTGGACTGCCGTTGGACTCTCCTGCTGCCTGCCTTCTGTTCTTTCTGGCAGGGTCCTCGTTGGATCGGACCCTTATTGCTTTGGATAAAAAGGGTCAGGGCTGATGAAAACTAACTCTTATATGCGGTAGCTCACGAACGGCTTGGATGATCTCTGTGTCCTGATATGGTTCTGTGTACCTGGTTAGTGCTCCTGGACTTTGGCCTGATACTCTTTGGCTTCCCGAGGACTTGGACCTTTAACCCGGGCGGGTGGATGGGTGCGTTTACTCCTGTCTTTGGCCCTCCCCCGTGTGTATGTTTGTATGTCTTTACTCCCTTCTTTCCTTCCCTTCCTTCCCCCCCCCCTTTTTTTTTGTCTTTTAATTCCAACTTTTCTTGCTCCTCTATATTTCGGGTTCTACTTAGGGCGACAGGCACGCTGCGGGGGGGTAGGCCGTAGCCTTCTGCAGGGGTGCAGGGTGGGCTTAAGGGTGGGTGGGGGGGGTCTGTTTGTGTCGGGGGGTCTTTTTCCCCCCTTATTTTCCCCTTTTTTGTTCTATGGCTCTTGTGTATTCACTTTTTCGGGACTCTGTCACCTCGTACCTCCCCCGGGGGTTTTCTGTCCTTCTTCCGGTGTGTGGCTGATTGTGGTTCGCTGCCTATTCTGGTATCGTGTTTCTGTTACATCGCATGCCGGTTTTATTGTCCTGTTTTTCCCCCTGGGGGTGCATGATCTGGCGGGTGTTCCTTTTGTTGTCTTTTTCTCCCTCTTTCCCTTCCTCCTTTATGGAGGTTCCCTTTTTCCGTTGGGGTGCGTATTGCGTAGTCTTTGTGATGGGGCTTTTTGACCACGTCTTCTTTGTTCGGGTAGGGGCGGAGGTGAGTGTGCTCGATTGACTGTTGCCACTGTCGCTATTTGATGGTCTGATTCTGTTTCTGTCCTTTGCTGGATTTGATTATATGGTTTCATTTTCTTACGTTGTGTCTATAAAATGGCGGCTTGCCACGGTCCCTCCCTTGTACTCTCATATACGGCCCGTTATTTCTTTGGTCCCCTCCCCGTGCTAGAAAATTAACCTTTATTATCCTGCTCTTGCTGAACGCTCGATGGTTTTTATTGCTTTACCAGTGCTCCTGATGTTATATCCTGTTCCGAACTTCTTTTTGTACGCTGGTTATTTGACCATTCTGTTCTGGCCAGCCCGTGTGGTTGTAGGCCAGTATTTGTGAGCTTTCGTTGTTCAATAAAGGTTTTGTAAAAAAAAAAAAAAAAAAAAAAAAATAAAAAAAAAAACAAAGTTAGAATCATTACACTTTAGATTTCTGAGGGTATCAAACGCCAAGGAGAGGAGCTAGATTTATGACCCTGCTCAAGCTCTTAGGAGGGCTATCAGCTCCTAATTGTACTTTGTAATATTGTTCCTGGGTTTTGCAAAATATGACAATCTTAATAACCGGGGGATCTCAAGAAGTAGATTTTACCCAGACTCCAACAATCTACAGAAATGGTCTTAGGAAAGGAAGCTGAAAAATATTATAAAAGAAACAAAATATAAAGTGCTGAATGCAGCATCCAAGGTGTGGGCTCAGGTCAAGCGACGCTTAGAGCTCGGTAAGATTCATTTTCATAACCTCAGCTTTGGTGCCTTCTATCTTCAAGTGTAAAACCTAAGGTTGGGGACAATCGATATTTGCCCGGCGGTATTGCCTCTGTAACCCACGAATTATTAATCAATGAAGAGGCAGGCGCTGGAGACTGGAAAGCAGGAAACAAGGTTTATTCTCTCCGGAGGAGAACACAACAAAACAGACAGCAGGTATCGTCATGAGGTGCTCTACTTCCCCTCTGAGGCCTGGCCCCTTATATACAGGTTTCATGGCTTTTATTACAGTTTACATATTCATGGCAATGCTTTGATGTACGGAAAGACATTCCCGGGATCTCCCCTTCGGGCGCGTTCCCACACACATTTACAGTAGAAGTCCCCACCCCGGTCACAACAGGTGATGATTATCGCACAGCTGGATATTCCGTCGATTCATGGAATGTGGGGTTCGATCGGATCTCATGGGGTGGGGGCTTTGATCAACTCGGGGGTCTTTTGATGAGGGAAGCTTTCTGCTGTACGGGGAGGGGCAAGGAATAGTATCGGCAGAGCTGGGTGTCGGCCTGGGAACGAGGAAGACAAACGGGCACACGGGGAAAAGGGGGTTTGCATCAAAGGGCCGGGGATCATGAAAGGAATGAAGGGAGGTGTTGCGCTGGGAACAGGATGGGGTTCTGAGGCAGAGCTGCGCTGAAGAGGGGTTTATGACTCAAGGCGGGTACGAGCAAGGGGGGTTGGTCAGCGTGCAGGCTTGGTGAGGGCGGAGGGCTATGTCGGGGGCCAGTGGCATGCAAAAAGGGCTGTTCTGTTCAAGGCACCTAAAATGGCGGGGCGCGCACGACAAAAAGTGTGGCATCAGGGGGAAAGGCAAGATGGCGCAGATAATGTTTACCAAACCGTACTAATTTTCCACAGTCCTCCCTTTAACATATTCAAGACATCTTGCTGGTTCATTTTCTATTCGGGTCTATTATGGTGGGCATAAGGAAAGCAGTAGGAACCCAGATGAAGGAGTCGTAAACATTTAAGATCTCTAGTTTTTAGGAGGCGGGCCTATTGATAAACTTTGATAAACTTGTTTGCAGGAAAGTCATAGAAATGTAATACAAAAATGATTCTGTAGCGAGCAGTGAGTACATTGCATACAGGTTATTATATACGGGCTCCACATATATTTGGCTAGAGCATAATCAATACAATGGTGGCTGGGAAAGAAACGAGACGTAGCAGAAACGATGATTGAGGGTGTCAATGTTCGAAGTTAATGAGTTCTCAGTACTGTTTGTCGTCCTTTGTTGGCGCTGTGGAGCACCGGCGGTGGAGCTAAGGGTCCAGCTCTATTCTAGGTCCCGTGTTGCAGGGCACGACCTTTTCCTCGCGCTTCTGGTCAAAAAGGTCTTTTTCGCCCTGTGTCTTTCGGAGTCGATAGTCAAGAAAGTTCAGATGGAAGAAGAGTGTACAAATAGTCCATAGGGTAGGTCGGAGAAAAAAGGGGGATGGAGCGAAGGCCAGACCGAGGACAGACTAGGGGAACGGAAAATTTCAGGTTGGCGGGCTCATGACCGAGTTTAGGGAGCGGGGACCTTTCGGCACACATTTGAACATTAGGCAGGGGCATCAGGTTAGCCCTTTCCTCTCACTTTGTCGGAAATAGTGCCTCGTCCTGCAGCTCCTTTCCGTCGCGGTCTCGCCTCGGCCAACGTCGCAGGTGTTCCAAGATCTGTAGTCAGGCCACGTGCTCCCACATCCGGTTCTTCTTTCCTCCGACAGTCGTACCCTTAAATGAGTTCGAAAAGACAGTCTTTAGAGAATTGGTAGAGGACGGTAAACACATAAGTCTATTTCTCTTCCAGCTCCAGGCACGAAATGAAGACGTCCGTTATATTAAGGTTCACAAGTGACATATAAATGGCCGGTGATGGGCCTATTGGATTTACTATGACTTTCCTTTACAACTATTTATTACAGTTTCGACAGTTCATCTGGTGGAGACCCACCTTCGTAATACAAGCCTGACAAAGTTATACCGTTCTCTAGGGGTTTATATTTAAAAAGGGTGTTGTGAGCTATCAACATGGTACTAATAGGTATCTCGCTGAGGGACGAACATAGGCTAAACATTTTTCATTTTATCAATGCATCCTGCCTTTTAACTAAACATTTTCGCTTTCCACAAGATTCATTGCAATGATTTTCTTCGTTTCGGTCTAATCTTTAACTTTGTAAACCATCATTCTGGTTCCTATGCAGTCTCTCACGGCCTGATTACTAAATTAGAACAGACAGGGGTCTCATGGGAAAATAGCTAGGGACATGGAAAACTGCGATGGGGGGGGAACATCACCTTACTTTTGGGTTATAAGGGTACTATCGGCAGAAGGCCACAGTTCAGTTGGTGAGCGTTCAGTGGCATTTCTCGAATTCCAAACTCTGAAATATGCCTATAAAAAATCACTTCTAGGAACCACAGCTGGCCTGCGTTAGTTGCAAGTCGGCTCATCTTTTACAATCGGGGGTGGAGGATAGTTAAAAACTCTTATCTGGGGCAACTGAACACAATACTGGGTGCGTCCTGGGAAGATGGGAAGGTTTCGATTACCTTTATGGTTTGGGGATTGCGACAATTCGGAACGGGGAAGGTCGCGTCATCTGAGACATTTTATTTCATCATAGGGGCCGCTGACATGTAGTTCCCTTATTACGGGTCAGATTAGGGAACCTCAGTCGTCTTACCTGTCCTTTCCTTTATGGCCAAATCTCGGTTTCATCGAAATATTTTTTGGGAAAGGAGAGGTGGTGACACAGCGTTAGGGTGATTGCATTAAAGACAAGTTTTGAGCAAATACTGGCGGTATTTGAAGCCAATTGGGTGGTGTGCTAGGGGCGGCGGTTTGCCAATTTAGGTGCTAGTCGTTCGGAAGAGTGAGAGTGTGGAGGAGAGAGAGAGAGAGAGAGAGAGAGAGAGAGAGATGTGTAACAATAGGCTAGATAGTACACGTGCAACATAGGGAGCGGCCGTGTATTTAAGATAGATTATTCAGCGCATTACTCGATACAAGACATCGCAGGTCTGTGTTAGTATTTTGTAAGCATGCGGTTCAGGACGGGCGAGCATTAGGTCGGGTACGGAGGACATGCGTTGAGAAAAAGGAAGAGGGGGCACCATCGTGTCGCCCTCCTTGCATTCTTGGTCCTTTGACCAGTTGAGTCAGCGCTTCAGTCACACACAAACGTTCTCTCATAGTTTCATTCACACGCGACATGTGTCCATTCACGCATCATGGATTAAGGGTGATCATTTTTCATCGAGTCATACTATTTGTTGGTTTGTCTGTTACATTAGTAGTTCGTGGGTGTGCTTAGGTGCCACCTTGCGGCGCTAGTCTGCTTCGTGTATCAGACATGGCAAGGCTTCAGATCTTCGCCACACCTCGGCTGTGATCTCTGATGTAACCTGCAGAGGGAGGGAAAAGAGGGGAAGGGAGGGGGACAACATTCGCGCATATCAAATACATGGATTCAAGGGTCCTTTACTTACCTCATACCCGTCTTATCTCCTCGGGATAGAATCCCTGAGGTTGTGGTTTCTGGAGCCAGGGGGGGTGGGGGCAGTGTGTCCTTATGGGCTGTGAGTAGGAAAACGTTAGAGAATCAGAAGTACTTAGCGCGAAGTTTCTAGTTGGCAGGTGTATTTAACTATCGGGGTCCTTAAATCTCTTTCAACGCTGTGACGTTCTGAGGTTCTTCAGTTCTTTGGTCCGCTCTGTTCCCTAATACCTTTGAGCGTCGTACCTTGTAACATTTACATCGTTTTATTTTACCCTACTTTTACATTCCATCATTTATACCGTTTCGTTTTACCCATCCTCAGAAGTCGAGGTCTTTCTCCACGCGAGAGTTCATGAGTCAGTCGCGTACCTTGAAGGCAGAGTATCGAGTCATAGATCCGATCCTTCCTCCGGGGCTGGGCAACCATCTTCTAATAACCTTAAAGAGAGAGAGCAGAGTAGGGTGCACAGAAACGAACTCTCCCGCCGATCCCATATTTCAAATAAAGCATGTAATACCCGTTCATAGTTTCGAAAACCTTTATTTTTGCAAAATCATCTCAGTACGTAGATTATGAGGGTGCGGTCGTGTTTGGCCGGACACGGAAATGGCTAAAGTGCGTACAGTGGGGGGTTGTTTTGCGGCAATAAAAACATTAGAAAGGTTTATTCACTCATTTGTAGGAAATAAAAACGTCTATCAATTGACTGGGGGAATCGGGGGCATCTATTTCCTGATTTAGAAGCATAGTCAGACTAGTTGAAATCAGATTTCCTATATGCATACCGCGTGTGTGCGTCATAAGCGAGGTTATACATCAGCTATATAAAAATATAATACATCGTACATTTGTAATCAACATTTTTTTTTTAACGGGATCCTTTTACATGTTCGTCGAGTGAGCTCTCCTTCTTTCTCGTCAAGTGTACAAAGGATCATATACATGTCTCAGAACCTCAAGTTTTTTATTTAGCAAAAAGAAACACCACGAGGTGTTCGTTCGTTCCTATTGATACCGGCGCCATTTTGGGCGGGGCCGGGTTAGTCCGGAAGTAGCATCAGGGAAAATGTTTCCTACAACCGGCAGTTGGACCAGAGTCCTTTTCGGCAGTTCAAGAATTCATGCTAACCGAAGGGGTGGCAATGTCATGTTTATTTCGCTGGCGATCAAGGCAGTTGTCCCTTACCGGAAGCCTGCAGGAGCCGAGGGCTCCGCCGGGGACCTTTGTAGACTCTTCAAGGCTGCGGAGATGTTGTCGGAGGTGGGGGGGGGCTCGTGCCCCGGTGGGCAAGCGCCCGAGTTACATTGCTGGTCAAAGTTACTCTAGCGGCCGAGGCCCGCCTTCCAGCGGACCCAGACGCCATTTTGAGGCCCTGTAGCGGTCCCCTCTCGTCGAGTCTGCAAGAGTGGAAGAGACCTTTCTGAGGACAAATAGGGGATGGAACTCTGTGTTGTGGAAGCGGGACGTTCGGCTGGGGTGCGGCTGTGATGCCCCCGCCTGGGGGGGGCGAGGGAGACTCGTTCGCGCCGTCTCCTTCTCCCGGTGCACTCCATGCTGCTCTTTTTCATCGGCCTGCACGAAGGTCTCTCCACATCCGGTGCTCCCCAAGTCTCGTGCTCAGTGCTGTGGGAGTATGGCCACCTGCGGCGCACATTCGGTGCTGCACAAGTACTGGGGCACCACCGCCTGGCTGGGGGAGTTCGGCGCTGGGCCGGGGGCTGGGAGACCTCCTATCCATGGAGGTGGGAGAGGCTCGTCCGCGTCGCCTCTCCCTCCCAGCCCAATTTGGATAAATTGTTGTGGAGGTACGTGCAGGACATCCCGCCGCCCAGAGCTGCTGCGGCTGTCACGGAGGGGAAAAGAAAGAGGTGTCTCGTTCTTCTCTGGACCGGGATTCCTTAGGTTATCGGCTGCAGCCGGACTCAGTTGGCCCCGGTCTCTGGCCATTGGTGGCCGGACCGGGAGGACATGTGGCGGGACTGCCTGCAACTATCCAGGGCCGTTGCGGCTGGGCCGGGGAGGCAGGTGGCGGGACTACCTGCAGCTACCCAGGGCCGCTGTGGCCGGACTCCGCTGGCCCCTGCCTCTCCTCCGGCTCCCCCATACGTTAAGATTTCCTGACCAAGTGTTGGCAGCAGGGCCCGCCTTATATGGGTTGCCGCCGGTTGGGCGTAGCCGTAACCCTGCCCTACTTTGGAAGGTTCCAGAATGGGGGGGGGGGCGAATGTTCTGTTGACTTTCATTTTCTACAGTTTACCGTTCTTGTTTCTAGTGTTATTGTTTCTTGCTTGTTATGTTAAAAATAAAAATTCGTGTTCATCAGTGGCTTACTGATTTCGTTTCCCATTCCTTTCTTTCCAGGTTGTTTCAAGCTAAATTTCTGTTAACAGAGTTTATGTAACACGAAAGCACGTGTAGAGGGATGACGCAGATTCATACATTACGTACACACAAACTCAGACGGGGAGACAGTAAAAGTATGACATACGAGATCCAAAGACAAGTATAAAAACAGTTATTGGCCATAATTATCTTTTTCCGTTTGTTAATTTAGGGCTAGGCTGGGTTCCCGTCTTTACATTGTCCGACCTAGGAAAACTCGAACATGTCGCTGAAATTGTTCTGGCGAAATCTGTGCCATCGGGCATAATCGAACGTGGTGGTTCTATCTGGTCTGTCCATGTGAGTCTGATTCTTCTTTGTCTCGCGCCTTTTCCCTTTCTGTCGGCCTGTTACTCCTGTCGGCCCTCTGCCCCTACTCACGCTCAGTAGAGTCGGGCATTGGGCTTTCCAGTGTCCGACATATCTACAAAAAGCACATTGGTCTGGCCCTAAGTCTGGCCGTCCTGTGCGTAGTGTCGGGGGATAACCTTCGGGTCGTGGTGTCCAGGGGTTGTCCTGTTGATATGTTCCTCTACCTGCTCTGTCCTCGTCTTTTTTCTGTCGTTGCATTGCCTCTTTTCGCCACATACCGAGACTGTCGAGCATAATAGGCGTTGTCTTATTATTACGAAGGGCTATTTCTAACGTTTCTATTTTATCAAGGTCGAAGGATCCTACCAGTGGCCACTGTTTGTCTTGACTTTCTTTGGTATACCTGTGCCACAATTTATTATAGGCTATGGTGACTAATCCATAGTTTATGAACATGTCCTTATTAGGGGCACCTTCCAGCGGAGCTAGATGATCCACCTCTAATAAACGGTCCGGGCTGAACCAATTATCAATCAGTGGGGAGAAGACAGACATGACGGCTCGCAACGAGGGACAAAAAGTCAGCACTGCCTATCTTATCACTGTGTGCAAAGACTAGACAGAATATTTCTATTCTACGTTGTTTGCAGGCAGTGAATACCTCATGAACCAATAACAAAGAATAACCAATAACAAAGAACAACCAATAATAAAGAACAACCAATAATAAAGAACAATCAATAATAAAGAATAACCAATAATAAATAACTAGAATAAAATCAATGGGGAGAGTAAGCAGGGGCGCAAAAGTCTGCGTCCTCTACCCTTTCACTATCCGTAAAGAGGAATCTGTTATTTCCTGTTTGCAGACAGAGAATCTCCAGAAGACAATCCGTGAACAGTAGTTCGGGGTCAAAGAACCCAGTTAATCAGTGTGGGAGAGGGAATCTCCTGAAAACCGTTAATAAATAATAGAATCAGTGGGGGAGAAAAATAGGCACGACGGCTGCGTTACCTATCCTTCACTGTTTGCAAAAGGGAAAGAGCCTACTGTTTCTCCGTGTGCAGACAGTGAATCTCCAAATAAGTCAAATAACGAGCAATACTAGTATTTCCTAAACAATCAAGCAATTATTTCGCAACTCGTCGTGTTTACACGACCTTACCCGGACCGTATGGACAGTTTCTTGTCTTCCGAATCCAGCGCCCGTTCGTCCTCTTTTTCTCGTATTTCTCACGGCACTCCTAATGGTTCCCAGTCAGGACCGTAGATCACTCGAGAGAGGTCTGTTCGGAACTAGTGAAGTTCGGATGATCGGCTGCCAGACGAGGGTCTATTGGGCAAGAGCTCTCCCGATCGTTGCAGTCATTCACTCTGTCGTCGGGACCTCTCCCACTGGATCCACGAGTCGCTGATGGGCCCCACGCTTGGGACGCCAATTGTAAAACCTAAGGTTGGGGACAATCGATATTTGCCCGGCGGTATTGCCTCTGTAACCCACGAATTATTAATCAATGAAGAGGCAGGCGCTGGAGACTGGAAAGCAGGAAACAAGGTTTATTCTCTCCGGAGGAGAACACAACAAAACAGACAGCAGGTATCGTCATGAGGTGCTCTACTTCCCCTCTGAGGCCTGGCCCCTTATATACAGGTTTCATGGCTTTTATTACAGTTTACATATTCATGGCAATGCTTTGATGTACGGAAAGACATTCCCGGGATCTCCCCTTCGGGCCCGTTCCCACACACATTTACAGTAGAAGTCCGCACCCCGGTCACAACAGGTGATGATTATCGCACAGCTGGATATTCCGTCGATTCATGGAATGTGGGGTTCGATCGGATCTCATGGGGTGGGGGCTTTGATCAACTCGGGGGTCTTTTGATGAGGGAAGCTTTCTGCTGTACGGGGAGGGGCAAGGAATAGTATCGGCAGAGCTGGGTGTCGGCCTGGGAACGAGGAAGACAAACGGGCACACGGGGAAAAGGGGGTTTGCATCAAAGGGCCGGGGATCATGAAAGGAATGAAGGGAGGTGTTGCGCTGGGAACAGGATGGGGTTCTGAGGCAGAGCTGCGCTGAAGAGGGGTTTATGACTCAAGGCGGGTACGAGCAAGGGGGGTTGGTCAGCGTGCAGGCTTGGTGAGGGCGGAGGGCTATGTCGGGGGCCAGTGGCATGCAAAAAGGGCTGTTCTGTTCAAGGCACCTAAAATGGCGGGGCGCGCACGACAAAAATTGTGGCATCAGGGGGAAAGGCAAGATGGCGCAGATAATGTTTACCAAACCGTACTAATTTTCCACACAAGGGGCTGTGATGGAAGGATGGAGACAGAAAGGATTTACTATATTAGGGGGTTCTTATGATGAGGCCCAGCTCTAGTCTTTTACTGAATTGCAGGAACCTTTTACAAAGGGCAGACTTTTTTAAAAGTATCTACAGAGACGAGATTTTCAATTAAAAAAGATAAGAGATGTAGAATTCATGATTAAAGTTCCTTTAATTGAGGCTATTAGACAAAGAATCAGCCCTAGATATGAATTATTGTTGCAAACACAGAAGGATGATTTAGAGGGGCAGAATAAGAGATGGAGGTTGGGACTGAAGTTACTCATCTCCAAGAGTCTTCAGCTTTGTCTGATATGATCAATTTAACGACAAGTTTGAAGACCCAGCATTTTAAAACAGTTTTTAATCTTTATTAAATTTAAATGGGGTGGAGGGTGGCTCCAATGACAAATGCAAACAATCTGGCACAGAACAGGCAGGTATTATACATATGTTCTATGCATGCCCGAAAATAACACCCATGATCCAAAGGATAGTGAGGGCGAAAATAAATCAACAAGAAAGCTATATTTAAAATGTATGGACTCTTTATATCTACCGTAAAGTATGCTGCTATTAAGAATAAAGCATTAGCATTTAATTAGATTACAAGTATCTATTTATGTATGATAGTGATTGAACATCTGAATTTGAGGTAATTAATTCAACTTTTGAATTAGGCTCTATTTATTTATGAGAACTGGAATCTTGTTTCTTTTTTATCCTGTCTTGAAATACAAAATAGGTTTCAGAAAATCATACAAATAATAAAAAAAATTAAAAAGTTAACGTAAAATCTTACCCTTTACTGAATCTATTAGTCCATGTTTTCATTTCAATAGTTTCTACAGTATATAAAAGGGTTGGAATAACGTTTAAAGGATATACTATCAATAAATGACCAAAGTGACACCAGTCTTAAACTTTATAAAACGTTTTTAAACCATTACCATGGGAGATTGCTTTATTAGAGCTATATTGAATATGTTTTTATCATTTAAGTTGCAGGAGAAGACTTTCCCCAGGTAAGGGTAGGATTTTCCAATTTCTAGAGTTTTATTACCAACTTTCCATTGAATGATGGTTTTCTTCCTATGGCTTTTCCTATTAAAGATCAAGCCAGTGCTACTTTCTTAAAAATGCCGTGATCACTCACACTTTCTTTACCCTCTCCTGGTATTCCAGTTTGAAGTGGACTCATTCTGTTTGGGGGCACTATGGATGAATAATTCTATAATATCTTTAAAAGCATGCTCCTTTGTTAATAATGTAAAATCTTTGGTCTAGTAACTCACAAAAAAAGTATCTGTTTCCCAAATTTCCCATTTTTCAGTTACGCAAACTCTTGTATAGGAATTGTTAGACCTGGCACCATTGGCGTGGGTCCCCCTTCCATTTTTTGCTGTTGCCTCATGTGTTTTTGCTGGTGTTAGTTGCTTTGGGCACTGTACCACTGCTGTCCACTGTCACAGTGCAAGTGCTCCCTACTGTAAATTAATGTATTAGTTAGTGATTCCATGATTGACTATTTGGTTTACTTGTCAGACCCTAGTACAGTGCACTGAGTGTGACCAGGGCGTGTAAATCCAAATGCTGTTAGTGGGCTTGCAGCACTGGTTGTGCCACCCACAGAATCGGCCTTGTAAAATATGTCTAAGGTCTGCCATTGCAGAGCCTGCGTGCAGTCTGGTACTGTCATGCTGACTGGGCAAGTGCACCCACTTAACAAGTCCCTAAACCTTCCCTTTTCTTCATATTAGTCACCACTATGGTAGGCCCGAGGGCAGGGTGCATTGTAAGTATAAGGTATGACAAGCCCTGATGTGTGTGGCATGTCCTAATAGTGAATTACAGCCATTTTCGTTTTTCACTATTGCAAGGCTACCTGTTCTCCATAGGCCAGAATGGGCTGTTAGAATTATTACATTTTATAATCCTAACTAACTCATAGAACATGGTAGAAATTCGAGTTTAGTATGCCTGAACTCAGAATGATAAAATACATATTTTAGTGAAGTTGGTTTTTAACATTCAGTGTTTGCAAATACCACTTTTAGAAAGTAGGTATTTGGTTGCCTAACCTTTCAAGCCCGCCTCTGATAGCTTGTGTATTCCTTGTCTGGAGTTTGTGAGTGACAGGGCTGGGGGAATCCAAGAGACAGGCTGAGTAAGCCCAGTGGTGAATAGGGAGATATGCATCTAGGTGGGAGGGAGGAGTTGCACCTGACCCTTGAATAGGGCTGTGCCTGCCTTCCACAATGCTGGCTCCACCTCCTGGGGAGCGGCTGATGTCTCTGCCCTGCACACTGAAGGAAGAGAAGGAATCCTGTCAACAAAGTGCTCCAGGGCTGTACTTGCCTTCCATAATGCTGGCTCCACCTCCTGTAGGGCGTCTGATGTTTCTGCTCTGCACTGTGAAAAGAAAGGAGAAATCTGGTAAACAAAGTGCTTCAGAACTGGTTTGGACTGGGCACGGGCCCTTCTCCCCTCAGAGAATAAAGGATTTTGGGGTATAAATATTGGGACCCTGATCCCAAGAAATTAGATCACTTTTAGACTGCAAGAAGAAACCTTTGCTGAGGAGAGGAACCTGAAGAAACTGAGGAGAGACTATTCCCAAACTACAGTGCTGCTTGGGGGATTGCAGTGGTTGCCTGACTGCCACAGAAAGGAGAAAGAACTTTGTGTACTTTACTTTCAACTTGTGAAGGATCTCCAAGGGCTTGGAAGAGAGCTTGCCCCCTGACTGAAGTCTCAGAACCAGTAGACTTCACCAGCCTTTGTGGATTGCTGCTGGAAACACTGTTTTAGTGGCTACAGAGGCAGGGAGCTGTGACTGACTCTCACGACCGGCCCGGTGTCCTATAGGCAACACATCGAACAACGTCCGTCTCGAACAACGCAAGCTCTGAGCTCACCGACTCCGTCCTGACCCCGTCACCGAGCCGTTGCCTGCACTGCGACTGGTGGACACCGCGACGTGCAACACCTCGCTACATCGACTCGTACTGGTCTGACTGACACGGTCACTGCTGCTGACTTCGAGGCCTGTGAACACATTGGAGTTGGGCACCGCCTCGCACCCTTCGCGACGCACCACCCAACTCGCACCGCGGTCCGGACTGATCGACGCCAGCTCCTGAACTTCGGCTCTGTCGTTGCACCGCAAGCTGCAAGCACCGCAGCGAACAACATCTCGCCCTGTAACACACGCCTTGGACCCACCGACTCCGTCAACGGGCCGTTGCCTACACCGCTTGAGGGACAACGTGACCTGCAATGCTTCCTTTCTGCACCGCGACGAACACCGGAACCGGCTCGCACGTCCGTGCCGACTGCATCAAGTAAAAGGTACTGTGACTGAGTCTGTCGACATTTAAGTGGGCCCGGACCGACGCGGTTCGCTGGATTTGTTAGACTCTGTGTTATTTCAACAACGCTGTAGCCGGACAGGGCTACCGACTCACACAGAACCTTGATTTAAGCCTTTTTTTACCCAGAACTCTTGAATTCTAATAGTAATGTGGATTATTGTTGTCGTTTATGGTCTTGTGCTAACTCTATATAAAATATACTTATTTCTATAATTATACAACCTGTGGGGTGTCCATTTGTAGTGTTGTCACTTGATTACTGTATGTGTTCACAAATGCTTTACACACTGCCTCTGAGATAAGCCTGTCTGCTCGTGCCAAGCTACCAAGGGGGTGAGCAGGGGTTATTCTAGGAGTGTACCCCCCTTACTCTGACTAGAGGAGAGGGTCCCTATTTGTCACAAGTACCTACCTGTGCCAACTAGAGACCCCCAATAATTCTAACAGGAATTGTTTTACTCCACACCACAAATCCCATCTTCAGCATACTAACTCAGAAACAGAGGCGATTAAATAATTTTGTGTGTAGAAAGAAACATACACGTCAAGTTTGTGTAATACTGGTTGCAGAAATACAGGTTAGGATCACACTGATATTTTGATGGTGGGTAAAGTAAGGGAATTCTGCAAAAAAATCAGGTTCATTCTCCCACCCTGGTACTGCATAGTATTCCCACCGATAGTGTGGCAACACTACCCTAGGGGTTTGTGAAATTAGCAAACAGACAGTCTGCATATTTATTGTAACCATACAAGCCTCAATAGTTTTCGGTCACAAGATGAGAATCAGCATTATACATTGAAGTACAGCGGTGAAAATCAGCAAGTTTGTTGTACTCTGTGGTAGAAAGTAGACGCTGGTAGCCATATAAGTTCTTAAGTACCATTATTCCAGTTGTACAGCAGGATGATACGCAGGTACATCAGCCAAGTAGTTCAGGTAACAGTTGAAGGTAAAGTAGGATATCCCAGTAGTCAGCCCTTGGTCCTATGCCACAGCAAACCCCACCAGGAGCAGCCTGCCTGCTGCTCAGCCCATCTGTAACTGTCCTACCTCACTCTGTCAGACTACCAACATTCCACGCATCACAGCATTACCAACATTCCACTCCAAACACACACACAGGCTGAGCAGCAGGTGGACTGGTAAACTGCAAGTTATGAAAGTACTTTGCAGGGCATAACAGAGTTCTGGATGGTTTCTTATCTCAGTAGCTGGCTAAGGGTCTTGGCCATAAGATGTCCTCCAGGTTCAGGTGCCCGGTGGGGGCTCTTGTATCTGCTGGTTCTGTCATTTGGTGAAGCAAAGTCCTCTCAGACTGCAGCATCTTGTTAATGTTAATGTTAGTATGTATTTGTAAGCGCTCGTACGCCCGGGGGCTTCATGGCGCTGTAGGAAGGAACGAACGCAAAGGTCACAGAAGAGGGGTGTTATCTCGACTGTAGATTAGCTCAACACCCACCTATAGACTCTTTATGAGCCTTCCCTATTGCCTATGCTTTCTGTGACTGAAACTTGATTCTCAGATGCCTTTTCAAGAATTAAAGGGCTCAGCGCTTGTTGATCTGTGCTTGGACCTGAATTGTTCTTCTTTTCAATGGTGTTGTGACTGCAGTACACCCTGTGAGGTTCTTGTCAGTGGCACAGTTTGCAGTTTCCTATTGTGGACCCGCTGAAAGCCCCCGCTGTCCCTGAATATGTGTGCTGATGAACATGATAGAAAGTATCGCCAAATACAGAAATCAAGACCTTCTAGACTTGTGACTTATCTTTGGTATCTGGCAAAAGAGCTTTTAATAATACATGCCTCTCTCAGTTGCGTTCCCAATGTTGCCGCCATCGTCATACCCATGTCCACTGCACCGGAGGTGCCATGCTCCGCCTGTGTTGGCTTGATGATCTCAGTGAGCCTAGCCACCAAGGGAACGCGAAGTGTGGTAATACGCGGAGGTTCGCTATGCTTACTCATAACTGGCATTGCAGTGGGGTCCACACAATCTCCTTGGGAAGGCAGATATCCACTATCACCATGCATGGTCGAGTGCGGATAAACCTTCTCCGACTAAGAGGTCCTTCAGAATCTCCATTGGGCCAGGCATCGCCCCATTATTGCATTTATTGTCTGAGTTAACGCCAGAGATGTGTGCTTGTGTACGTGTTTGAGTAGTGCCTATGGCGTAAGTGTTGTAATATAACTGTCTATATATCGCTGTTACCGCCATCAACATTTTCCTAGTCTCTGCTTCTGGCAGGAAACCTCATTCTGGGTGAGGTGTACATGTAGCGAACATTCGGGCCACGGATGTGCCAGAAATAGGTGTACATGAGGGGAGTCGCCAGGATCGAACAAAAGGCCTGACGTGAAGAACTAAACCCCCGCCGTGAGCCCACGGGAGCGGGACATTTTGCTGTGACATGGTATTGGATGCTGGGGAAATTCCACGACGGTCCACCAAACCGTGAGTCTGGTTTATTGATTTATCATACCCTGAGGTTAGGATACACCTTAGCGAGGGTATACCGCCCGGGGTACTTACTGGTCCTGAAGAAAGCTCGGCTGACCTAGCCTAATTGAGCAGAAACATGCTGACCAACACTTTTTCACATTAAGGACACTACTGGTTCAAACTTATAACCATTTGGCGTCCGCCCCACTGTTTTTAGGTCGAGCTGACGTTAGCATTCATGCGAAGCATGAATGCTGTCAGCTCGACAACTAATGTGATCCGTTTTTAGGAGAGTGGACACCAAAGTGTTACGAGCGTTTTCAGTGCCGGATTTCACCTCGGGAGCGCGCAGCATTGTCTGCAGTGGCAGTGTCAGTTTCGCTTTTTTATTACTTTCGTTTTTCCCGAGGCTGGCTTGGAATGAACAGGCTTGCCCCCGCGCATGCGCAGAGTAACTCACAGCCCTTGCTTTTACAGACGCAGGCAGGCAGCCCCCACCCCTCTGCATGCACGCACGCACGCACACACAGGCGAGCGCATGCACACGCAGGCACACACATACAGGCACACAGACACTCGCTCACACACACACACCCCCCTCCCCCACAGTCACACGCACGCACACATACATACAAAGCCCGCCCGCCCGCACATGCTTTCCCCGCGCCCCCCCCTTCCCCGCGCCCCCCGCCTCCCCCTTCCCCGCGCCCCCCGCCTCCCCCTTCCCCGCTCAGCAACGCACTCACCGGCTTCCTTCGTGCGGCGGCTCTCCTCAGCTGCAGGGCCCGGCAGCAGGACTCTTCTTACCTCCTTCTGCACCGGGGCGCAGGGTAGGCTCCTGCCTGCTCCGGTGCTCCAAACACGGCGGCTCCGTCCAATCGCGGCTCTTCCGTGGGAGGCGGGGTAGGCTCCCGCCCTCCTACTTCCTGTTTCCTGTTGACGCGCCGGCCTGCCTGACTTCCTGGTCGCAGGCCGGCAGAGTGACGGCAGTGATTTGCGGTATGTATTTAGTTAGTTATTTATGCATTTTTATATAGCGCGGACTTTACCCGAAGGCGCTATTTATTTATTTATTTTTTTGGGACGCTACCTTTTTATTTAGTTTTAAACATTGATGGCTGAATTTTATGGCACTGTACTTCTGAAGTCCCCTCGAGTTTGGTTACAATACTTTCTATCCAAGCCGATAGCGTAAGGCGTTTGGATATGTACTGATCCTGGACCCCATATCTGAACCGAGTCATCACATAATTCATAAACCGATCGAGCACTCGAAATCAAGACACGGCCCTTTTTTACACCCTTTTTAGTTGAAGTCATTTACTTTGTCCATTACCTCATAAACCGGCTTTAATAATGTTACTGCTCTTTAGGGGCTAACATGCAGAAACCCTGCAGCCTTTCGGGGGGATCCTATTCAGCCCAAGCTCATTACATATCTGCGAGGCATGCTTTATACTCAAGAGCCTCGGGGCCTCTTCGCATTCTGCAGGGGGGGCATCATTTTGCGCTCCGCCACAGCAGGCTGCCTCTCTGTGCCCGTTCTGCATTGGCGAAGGCTTGTACCCCAGCTCTCAGGCAATTCACGGGTGCTCGGACAACGGCTTTTTAACTAATTTAAATGATAAGGTTTGCGGCTATCACTTGTTTGTTTAATATTACGGGCATGTGGGTTGTGTGATGCTGCATAAACAGATGCGTTTGGAGTTTATTTACCGATCCGCTATGGAGGGGCTTTTCTTTAATCTGTTGGTGGCTGTTTTTTTTTTTTAATTTATATTGCGTCTTCATGTACACATGATGTTTGACTTTTTTGAGCAATTCGTTACGTTGGGCTTTTGTATAATTTGATACTAGCTGTTATTTTATTTATATTGCGTCTCCCGATGGTTGTGTGATGCTGCATAAACAGATGCGTTTGGAGTTTATTTACCGATCCGCTATGGAGGGGCTTTTCTTTAATCTGTTGGTGGCTGTTTTTTTTTTTTAATTTATATTGCGTCTTCATGTACACATGATGTTTGACTTTTTTGAGCAATTCGTTACGTTGGGCTTTTGTATAATTTGATACTAGCTGTTATTTTATTTATATTGCGTCTCCCGATGCTGTGTTTGCCTGCCCCGCCAGCTCTCCAAGGTTGCTATTTGTTTCTTTCCCATCTGCGTACATCACTTGCGGGATACAGGTAAATCTGCATTCTAGAGTTGCCTTTATTGTTTTGAGGCCGGGCGCAGGGGCTGCTCCGATGTTATCAAGGCTGCTATCCCACTGCTAAGGCGGTGCTGCACTCACTGCCTTGTTTATATTTGTTTTAGTTCCGTGATGCTCCGATCTTTGCCCCTTCCGAGTGGAGCTTCCGAGTGGAGCTTCCGAGTGGAGCTTCCGAGTGGAGCTTCCGAGTGGAGCTTCAGAGTGGAGCTTCCGAGTGGAGCTTCAGAGTGCAGAGTGGAGCTTCAGAGTGGAGCTTCAGAGTGGAGCTTCAGAGTGCAGAGTGGAGCTTCAGAGTGGAGCTTCAGAGTGCAGAGTGGAGCTTCAGAGTGGAGCTTCAGAGTGGAGCTTCAGAGTGGAGCTTCAGAGTGGAGCTTCAGAGTGGAGCTTCAGAGTGCAGAGTGGAGCTTCAGAGTGGAGCTTCAGAGTGGAGCTTCAGAGTGGAGCTTCAGAGTGGAGCTTCAGAGTGGAGCTTCAGAGTGGAGCTTCAGAGTGGAGCTTCAGAGTGGAGCTTCAGAGTGGAGAGTGGAGCTTCAGAGTGCAGAGTGGAGCTTCAGAGTGGAGCTTCAGAGTGGAGCTTCAGAGTGGAGCTTCAGAGTGGAGCTTCAGAGTGCAGAGTGGAGCTTCAGAGTGCAGAGTGGAGCTTCAGAGTGGAGCTTCAGAGTGGAGCTTCAGAGTGGAGCTTCAGAGTGGAGCTTCAGAGTGGAGCTTCAGAGTGGAGCTTCAGAGTGGAGCTTCAGAGTGCAGAGTGGAGCTTCAGAGTGGAGCTTCAGAGTGGAGCTTCAGAGTGGAGCTTCAGAGTGGAGCTTCAGAGTGCAGAGTGGAGCTTCAGAGTGGAGCTTCAGAGTGCAGAGTGGAGCTTCAGAGTGGAGCTTCAGAGTGGAGCTTCAGAGTGGAGCTTCAGAGTGGAGCTTCAGAGTGGAGCTTCAGAGTGGAGCTTCAGAGTGCAGAGTGGAGCTTCAGAGTGGAGCTTCAGAGTGGAGCTTCAGAGTGCAGAGTGGAGCTTCAGAGTGCAGAGTGGAGCTTCAGAGTGCAGAGTGGAGCTTCAGAGTGCAGAGTGGAGCTTCAGAGCGGAGCTTCAGAGCGGAGCTTCAGAGTGGAGCTTCAGAGCGGAGCTTCAGAGCGGAGCTTCAGAGCGGAGCTTCAGAGTGGAGCTTCAGAGTGGAGCTTCAGAGTGGAGCTTCAGAGTGGAGCTTCAGAGTGCAGAGTGGAGCTTCAGAGTGGAGCTTCAGAGTGGAGCTTCAGAGTGGAGCTTCAGAGTGGAGCTTCAGAGTGCAGAGTGGAGCTTCAGAGTGCAGAGTGGAGCTTCAGAGTGCAGAGTGGAGCTTCAGAGTGCAGAGTGGAGCTTCAGAGTGCAGAGTGGAGCTTCAGAGTGGAGCTTCAGAGTGGAGCTTCAGAGTGGAGCTTCAGAGTGGAGCTTCAGAGTGCAGAGTGGAGCTTCAGAGTGCAGAGTGGAGCTTCAGAGTGCAGAGTGGAGCTTCAGAGTGGAGCTTCAGAGTGGAGCTTCAGAGTGGAGCTTCAGAGTGGAGCTTCAGAGTGGAGCTTCAGAGTGCAGAGTGGAGCTTCAGAGCGGAGCTTCAGAGCGGAGCTTCAGAGCGGAGCTTCAGAGCGGAGCTTCAGAGTGGAGCTTCAGAGTGCAGAGTGGAGCTTCAGAGCGGAGCTTCAGAGCGGAGCTTCAGAGCGGAGCTTCAGAGTGGAGCTTCAGAGTGCAGAGTGGAGCTTCAGAGTGCAGCTTCAGAGTGGAGCTTCAGAGCGGAGCTTCAGAGTGGAGCTTCGGAGTGGAGCTTCAGAGTGGAGCTTCAGAGTGGAGCTTCAGAGTGGAGCTTCAGAGTGGAGCTTCAGAGTGGAGCTTCGGAGTGGAGCTTCAGAGTGGAGCTTCAGAGTGGAGCTTCAGAGTGGAGCTTCAGAGTGGAGCTTCAGAGTGGAGCTTCAGAGTGGAGCTTCGGAGTGGAGCTTCAGAGTGGAGTGGAGCTTCAGAGTGGAGCTTCGGAGTGGAGCTTCGGAGTGGAGCTTCAGAGTGGAGTGGAGCTTCAGAGTGGAGCTTCAGAGTGCAGAGTGGAGCTTCAGAGTGCAGAGTGGAGCTTCAGAGTGGAGCTTCAGAGTGGAGCTTCAGAGTGGAGCTTCAGAGTGGAGCTTCAGAGTGGAGCTTCAGAGTGCAGCTTCAGAGTGCAGCTTCAGAGTGGAGCTTCAGAGTGGAGCTTCGGAGTGGAGCTTCGGAGTGGAGCTTCGGAGTGGAGCTTCGGAGTGGAGCTTCAGAGTGCAGAGTGGAGCTTCAGAGTGGAGCTTCAGAGTGCAGAGTGGAGCTTCAGAGTGGAGCTTCAGAGTGCAGAGTGGAGCTTCAGAGTGCAGAGTGGAGCTTCAGAGTGGAGCTTCAGAGTGCAGAGTGGAGCTTCAGAGTGGAGCTTCAGAGTGGAGCTTCAGAGTGGAGCTTCAGAGTGGAGCTTCGGAGTGGAGCTTCGGAGTGGAGCTTCGGAGTGGAGCTTCGGAGTGCAGAGTGCAGATTCAGAGTGCAGATTCGGAGTGGAGCTTCAGAGTGGAGCTTCAGAGTGGAGAGTGGAGATTCAGAGTGGAGAGTGGAGCTTCAGAGTGGAGCTTCAGAGTGGAGCTTCAGAGTGGAGCTTCAGAGTGGAGCTTCAGAGTGGAGCTTCAGAGTGGAGCTTCAGAGTGCAGAGTGGAGCTTCAGAGTGCAGAGTGGAGCTTCAGAGTGTCAAGAGCAATGCCAATAGCTCTAACTTTAACAAAGGCAAAACCATTGCATTGTAAATGCTTGTTATTTTACCGAATCACATGCTCATGCTGCTGCCTGGTTTGTCTACATGCACACAGGCAGAATCACTCGGTACAAAATGGCTCCTGTTCACTCGTCAGTACGGTCTTGCGCCGCCCCACCTTCCCCCTGCCAAATACATTCATTCCAAATACTGCTTATTTTCATATCAGACTGACTTCTCACATCTGGGATAGCAGGGGCACCTTCCACAGTGATTAGTGCTTCACAAAAAATAATTCTCGGCTAGCGCTCAGAAGCCTTGAAGCTTTGATTGAATGACACTGCAGTTTGATGCCCCGCTCGTTTTTTGATGCTATGCGTTCCAGACACTGATTTTATTAAGACTCACTTGGAGCTCTAAACTGTCACTTGATCTTTCTTTGGGTCATTTCGTTTGCCCGGAAGGACTAACATATCTGTGAAACCCTCTTCTTTTATAGTTTGAGCATCGTCTTCGTTTAGCAGGATAACATTATACATTTGAAAATACAAATATCCGGGAAGAGCAGAGAGCAAATCTCCGCGATGTTGGGCATTCTCCTATCATAAAGGAAGCGTGTTGGTGGGACCTGTGGCATCTAACGCATCATTTAACCCTATATGCGTGGGCACCTACCACAATAATGTATAGGATGAGTTTGTTCCGTTCCCGTTTTTAATTTGATGTAAAACTCAAATCACTGCACACTCTCTACTACACACTCTCTACTACACACTCTCTACTACAGTCACTACTCTCTACTACACACTCCCTACTACAGTCACTACTCTCTACTACACATTCTGCTACACACTCTCTACTACAGTCACTACTCTCTGCTACGCACTCCCTACTACAGTCACTACTCTCTACTACACATTCTGCTACACACTCTCTACTACAGTCACTACTCTCTGCTACGCACTCTACTCTCTACTACACTCTACTACACACTCTCTACTACACACTCTACTACACACTCTCTACTACAGTCACTACTCTCTGCTACGCACTCTACTCTCTACTACACTCTACTACACACTCTCTACTACACACTCTACTACACACTCTCTACTACAGTCGCTACTCTCTACTACACACTGTACTACACACTCTCTACTACAGTCACTACTCTCTGCTACGCACTCTACTCTCTACTACACTCTACTACACACTCTCTACTACACACTCTACTACACACTCTCTACTACAGTCACTACTCTCTGCTACGCACTCTACTCTCTACTACACTCTACTACACACTCTCTACTACACACTCTACTACACACTCTCTACTACAGTCGCTACTCTCTACTACACACTGTACTACACACTCTCTACTACAGTCACTACTCTCTACTACACATTCTGCTACACACTCTCTACTACAGTCACTACTCTCTGCTACGCACTCTACTCTCTACTACACTCTACTACACACTCTCTACTACACACTCTACTACACACTCTCTACTACAGTCACTACTCTCTGCTACGCACTCTACTCTCTACTACACTCTACTACACACTCTCTACTACACACTCTACTACACACTCTCTACTACAGTCGCTACTCTCTACTACACACTGTACTACACACTCTCTACTACAGTCACTACTCTCTACTACACATTCTGCTACACACTCTCTACTACAGTCACTACTCTCTGCTACGCACTCTACTCTCTACTACACTCTACTACACACTCTCTACTACACACTCTACTACACACTCTCTACTACAGTCACTACTCTCTGCTACGCACTCTACTCTCTACTACACTCTACTACACACTCTCTACTACACACTCTACTACACACTCTCTACTACAGTCGCTACTCTCTACTACACACTGTACTACACACTCTCTACTACAGTCACTACTCTCTGCTACGCACTCTACTCTCTACTACACTCTACTACACACTCTCTACTACACACTCTACTACACACTCTCTACTACAGTCACTACTCTCTGCTACGCACTCTACTCTCTACTACACTCTACTACACACTCTCTACTACACACTCTACTACACACTCTCTACTACAGTCGCTACTCTCTACTACACACTGTACTACACACTCTCTACTACAGTCACTACTCTCTACTACACATTCTGCTACACACTCTCTACTACAGTCACTACTCTCTGCTACGCACTCTACTCTCTACTACACTCTACTACACACTCTCTACTACACACTCTACTACACACTCTCTACTACAGTCACTACTCTCTGCTACGCACTCTACTCTCTACTACACTCTACTACACACTCTCTACTACACACTCTACTACACACTCTCTACTACAGTCACTACTCTCTACTACACATTCTGCTACACACTCTCTACTACAGTCACTACTCTCTGCTACGCACTCTACTCTCTACTACACTCTACTACACACTCTCTACTACACACTCTACTACACACTCTCTACTACAGTCACTACTCTCTGCTACGCACTCTACTCTCTACTACACACTCTACTACACACTCTCTACTACACACTCTACTACACACTCTCTACTACAGTCGCTACTCTCTACTACACACTGTACTACACACTCTACTACAGTCACTACTCTCTACTACACACTACTACCCACTCTCTACTACAGTCACTACTCTCTACTACACACTCACTACACACTCACTACTACAGCCACTACTCTCTTCGACACACTCTATACTAGACACTCTCTACTACACACTATCTACTACAGTCACAACTCTCTACTACACACTGTACTACACACTCTACTACAGTCACTACTCTCTACTACACACTACTACACACTCTCTACTACAGTCACTACTCTCTACTACACACTCTACTACACACTCACTACACACTCACTACTACAGCCACTACTCTCTTCGACACACTCTATACTAGACACTCTCTACTACACACTATCTACTACAGTCACTACTTACTACACTCTCTACTACACACTCTACTACACACTCTACTACACACTCTACTACACACTCTACTACACACTCTACTACACACTCTACTACACACTCTACATTACACACTCTACATTACACACTCTACATTACACACTCTACATTACATACTCTACATTACACACTCTCTACTACACACTCTCTACTACACACTCTACACTACACACTCTACTACACTCTACTACACACTCTGCTACACACACGCTCTACTACACACTCTACTACACACCCTCTACTACTCTCTACTACTCTACTACACATTCTCTACTACTCTACTACACACTCACTACTTTCTACTACACTCTACTACAGACTCTCCACTCTCTACTCCACACTCTCTACTCCACACTCTCTACTTCAATCTCTCTACCTCTAATTCAATCTCTCTACCTCAATCTCTCTACTTCAATCTCTCTACTTCAATCTCTCTACTTCAATCTCTCTACTTCAATCTCTCTACTTCACATTCTGTATTACACACTCTCTACTACACACTCACTACTCTCTACTACACACTCTCTACTACACACTCTACTACACTCCCTACTACACATTCTCCTACACACTCTACTACACACTCTACTACACACTCACCACTCTACTACACACTCACCACTCTACTACACACTCACTAGTTTCTACTGCTCACTCTCTACTACACACTCTCTACTACACACTCTCTACTACACACTCTCTACTACACACTCTCTACTACACACTCTCTACTACACACTCACTAGTCTCTACTACACACTCCCTACTCTCTACTACACACTCACTACTCTCTACTACACACTCTACTACTCACTTACTACTCTCTACTCACTCTCTACTACTCACTACTACTCTCTCTACTACTCACTATTACTCTCTACTACTCTCTCTACTACTCACTCTCTACTACTCACTCTCTACTGCTCATGACAATGCCATTTATTTATCTGTTTCCAAAACCAACACATAAATAAAACATTTGTCATTTACAATGCCAAAAGCGCTAACTTTTGCAAAGGCGAGACCGTTGCATTGTAAATGCTTGTTAACGAATGCAATCTGTCCCCTGAATAAAAATGTTTTTGAGACACAGACTGCTTTCTTTTGACATCACACAAACTCTTTTCTTGCACCATTCACGAACACAAAAACCAGCTCCGCTGTAACATCAGGCGTTGAAGCACACCGGGCAGACATTCGGTCTACCCGGTGGGAACCCTATGATGAAGCATGTCACCGACCAGGTCGGTGAGTGAGGGTTCTTCATACTAAACTTGTATTTGTCCCCTCACTAATCCTTCCCCACCTCTTTTGTTTGTCTTCCGCTGCTTAATCTTCTTGGGAAGTATAACCTATAGTTTGGTTTAAACGTACACCCTTGATCACTCTTTTGTTGTTTGAATGCAGTTAGTTGGGGTTGAAGAGTGATTCTTTACCGTCACTCTCTCTTTGTATACACGTACATGTAGCTAGCACAGACCATGGTTATCCTGTAATGGTGGCGGCCTAACCCCACTGCATGGGTTACACGTGGCGGTCTGCCTTGAGACTGCGCCGCCTCTGTAAGTTAACGCACTTCTAATAATTTCCATGGGTTGTAACATGCTGACGGATCTATTATTGTATTTGTCAATATCCCTGCTGCATCTGCAGCTTCTATTTCAATCCACAAATAGAACATCTCAGTGGTATACACTGGGTCATCTCCGACTATGATTTGTTCCCTGGTTAATGAAAGTCCGCTCGCTGTCAGATGGGTAGCGATGGCGGGCACTCATTTTCTGCTACAAACACTCGTTCTATCTCTGCATCCTTGGCTTCTGCCACCATTGTTCCCAAAGAATCAGTACTGGGGATTCGTGAAGATCCTTTGTAAGCATTAAGCGCTCAACAACCTTCAGCTGGGCAGGGGGACACTGCCCGACGGCTGAGGGGCGTCTTCTAATACTTCCAGTCGTCTCTGGTTTGTATGGGTGTGGGTAACTTCTGGGCCCTCAGAAGCCAGGTCCTACATTGAGTGTCATGTCGTGCTACGCCCAATTTATTGGGTTACACCGAATAGATCCCCTAAGCCCCAAAAGGTAAATTTAACCTTTTTCAGAAAAGGGAGAGCTAGTAGGTGCCTCAGCCTGCCCCAGTGAGTGA
Organism: Lissotriton helveticus; assembly: GCF_964261635.1. Lineage (NCBI taxonomy): Eukaryota > Metazoa > Chordata > Amphibia > Caudata > Salamandridae > Lissotriton > Lissotriton helveticus. The sequence continues at coordinate 2,143,330,454 of NC_136065.1, forward strand.
GGTTAAAGTGGAAGGGAGCATGTGGAGCCAGACAAACCTGCCAGAGACTCTCTCATTCCCAGGTATTATTCACAGCCCTAAACCGTGCCCCGGGAATCAGGAGGTACATTTTACCATAAGATTATTTATTATACACTACTTGTCTTTACAAATATTTTAATGCACACAATTTAAACCACGCATCAATGATTATGCAAATTAGATAAAAGATCCCCAATCCTATTTCATCACACATCCGTACTCTACTTGTTTTACCAAAGTTGTAGCCAGCACTCTAGGAGCATGCTGGGGGGAGTTTTAATGCCTACTTGTGTACCTTATTGTGTCTCCAGGCCTTAAATCCGAACTCCATTGCCCCGCTTGGGTATTCCTGTACCTGGTCTGTGGGTTCTACTCTGCCCTCTTCCTAATACCTCCCATCCTTTTCTAGGTATGGTGGTCAGTGGAGAAAGGAGGGGCGTGGCCAATGCTTGTCCCCTGTATTACTGCACAGGCTATCTGAACAATGCTTCTTGGTAAAAAAAAAGTGCTCATGGAAACTGACTGGTACTTTTCTTTCTTCTCCCTGCAAGAAGGGACATAAAGGCCTTCTCCCTGGTAGCTCTGACTGCACCAGACAATGGACATTCTTCTTCTCTGTCTTGTTAGTATGAGTTAAGTTAAAGACATGGCAAATCCACGTGCACGTTTATTAGCTACAAACACGACATTCTGGTTTCTAGACCTTTCACTTGCACCACTCACGCACGCACGCACCGCATCGTAATGCAAAGGCTTGTTAGGTTTCCAAGCCCTACATGCAACCAGGCCTGCATTGCCGATAACATACGAAAGCATTGTTCTAAAACAAACTATTGGCAAATAAGTCACCTTCAAGGACATCACAGTAACATTGGAGAAACTGCCCCTGGCTTGGATTAGCTCGTTCCGTTTGTACATTAGACTGACGATGATAGCTGGAAGAAAGAGCTTCACCAATAGAACCCTTCTGGAAAACCTTCCAAAAGTGAGAAGGAAATGTAATTGGTCTCTTCTAGAGATTGTTGTATGTGGTAAACAACAAATGGCTGCCAGAAAACATTAGATCGTGTAATCGAAAGTAAAAAAACATTATTAGATCGTGAAATCGGAAGTAAGAAAACATTAGATCATGTAATCATAAGTAAGTAGTTAAGTAGTTCAGGCAAAGTAAATAAACAAGTGGGTTGAATAGAAACTTGCAGAAATCAACACCCTCCTTAAGAAGCCCGCAGCTGACCCAAATCAATTGAGCAACTTCCAACCCATGTCCCTGCTCCCCTATCCAGCTAAAGTGATTGAGAAGGCCATTAACAAGCAACTCACAACCCACCTCATACTTCACCATCTTCTAGACATCACACAATCAGGATTCAGAGAGAACCCCAGCACCGAAACAGCACTTCTCACAGCCACCAATGACAATCAAAACATACTGGACCAGTGAGAAACAGTAGGCCTCATCCTGCTCGACCTCTCCATGGACTTTGACACTGTCTCCCACAACATCCTCATCAGTAGACTCCACAAGATTGCCATACAAGGGTCCGCACTCGAATACATCTGTTCCTTTTACAGCGCTAGCCAACATCATCCGATCACAAGACATCACCGTCATCTACTATGCTGATGACATCCAACAAATCCTCTCCGTGATGGACCAATAAGCACCGCCAGAAGCAACTTCACCAACTGCATGACCATGCTAGCATACTGGATGCGAACCAACTGCCTGAAGCTCAACACTGACAAGACAGAAGTACTGGTCTTCGGCAACATGGGATTCCATCCCATTCCAGTCCCAGGGGATTCCAACTGGTGGCTGTCGAATCTAGGACCAACACCCACAGACTATGCAAGAAATCTAGGGATCATCCTAGATGACAAGCTCAAAATGACGTCTTTGGCTTCCACATCCTACACATGCTGCAAAAGAAATTCAAATGGTTGTCTCAGAACACCAGACGGACCGGCACGCAAGCACTCAGCAGACTAGACTACGACAACACTCTCTATGCCGGAATCTACAAACAACTCCTACAGAGACTCCAGACCATCCAGAACGCAGCTGAAAGACTCATACTTGACCTCCCACACCACACCCACAATACACCACAGAAAGCTTCACTGGCTCCCCATTCACAAGCGCAGTCAATTCAAACTTCTCACTCACACATACAAAGCCCCACACAGAAAAGGACCAGAATACCTGAACAGCTGCAAACACTTTAACCAACCCACCAGACACCTATGATCTGCCTCACTCTCACTCTCACACACTCCCCGCATCCGACTGGAAGTCGCTCGTTCTCCTACATGGCACCCAAGACGTGGAACAACCTCCATTAACACTTCGGAGCCTCCTCCTCACTTCTTGAGACCTCTTCTACACACCAGAGCCCCCTGCTCAGTTCTTGAGAACCCCCTCGACACCTCAGAGCCCCCTCCTCACTTCTTGAGACCCCCCTCAACACATCGGAGCCTCCTCCTCACTTCTTGAGACCTCCCTCAACACTTCAGAGCCTCCTCCTCACTTCTTGAGACCTCCATTTACACACCAGATCCTCCTCCTCACTTCTTGAGAACCCCCTCGACACCTCAGAGCCCCCTCCTCACTTCTTGAGACCCCCCTCAACACCTCAGAGCCTCCTCCTCACTTCTCGAGACCTCCATCTACACACCAGCGCCTCCTGCTCACTTCTTGAGAACCCCCTCGACACCTCAGAGCCCCCTCCTCACTTCTTGAGACCCCCTCAACACATCGGAGCCTCCTCCTCACTTCTTGAGACCTCCCTCAACACATCAGAGCCTTCTCATCACTTCTTGAGACCTCCCTCGACACCTCGGAACCTCATCCTAACTTCTTGAGACCTCCCTCAACACATTGGAGCCTTCTCCTCACTTCTTGAGACCTCCCTCAACACACAAGAGTCTCCTCTTCACTCTTGAATTCCGCAAGAGGTAGGTTGAAACCTTGGCTCTTTATGTAAGCCGCTTGGGACCACACACTGTTGTGCTTAGCAATGCTTGTTAATATGTTCATATTAGAACCCCTATGCGTTGCAGTGGTGCTCTCGAGCATGGGGGATTCTATGGATGGCAGTTGGTGGATCTTGGTTGGTGAGAGCAGCGGTGGCTCGAAGAACCTGCAATAAACACTTTATTGTGTAAACTTACCTAGTCCTGTCTTCAGTACGTGCAAGGACACAACATTAGTTTGGTGACGAGTATGGGCATTGTTGTTAAAAAAATAAGTGTGAGTTTTGGAAGAAAGAAATTGAATTTTTGGGGCATTTGGTCTCTACTAAAGGTGTTAATCCTAGGCCTGGTCTGGTGAAGGCAGTTGTTGAGTGTCCAAGTCCCAAGAACAAGGACGAATTGCGCTCCTTTTTGGGGTTGTGCGAGTTCTACTCACGTTTCATTCCAAACTTTGCCATTAAAATGAAGGCTCTCTCCAATATGTTAAGAGCAAATGTTACTTTTGAGTGGAATGAAAATTGTCAAGAGACGTTTGACATGGTCAAGTCAGAGATGATTAATGCAAAAACCCTCAGCGCCTATGACCCGTGTGTTCTTTGCATCATACGGTTGATGCTAGCAACTATGGATTGGGTGCTGTTTTGACTCAACATTTAGGAGTAAGTGAAGTTACTGTCAGTTATGCTCTTGGGTGACTAGTGTGCTATATAAATCAACATAACATGTGGGCCCTCTCAGTGGTGGTGGATTCTGATGCTGTTATCAGGGAGTAGAGTCACCAGGAGCTGCATGGAATGGTTGAGGACGATGGGAGAACAAGATTGAACCTCAGGGAACACAATAGGTGAAAGGAATCTTCTGTTATCAGGGGGTGCCTCTGTGAAAAAATGTGTGTTAGTTGAATAGTTAAGAGTAGGACCAGTGAGGAACACTGCCAGAGAATCCAGTTTGAAACCTCAGGGCATACGTGAGGGTGGCATGGTCGACAAGGTCAAAAGCGGCTGAGAGGTCCAGCAACATCAGGTGCCAGGGGTCACCTTGATCTGGATTGGACTGTGGATGTATCCATGCTGCAGCGCGATCTAAAGCTGCATTGGTGGTGATGGGGGAGATGGTTGGGGTTTATGTGAGTTTTCTAGTTGTGTGCAGACTATATTCTTCGCTGCTCTTGTCACGGAAGGGTAGGTCTGTGATGGGTGGTAGCTGGCGAGGCCACTAGGGTCTGGTGTAGGTTTCTGCAGGAACAGAGGGATCTGGCCTGTCTTCAAAATGCTTTGAGTGAGGGATGCATTGAGGCAGTAAGAAGGAGCAAAGGAAGCTCTAAGGGAAAGGCTTTGATGAAGGAGACATCTTTGGAGGAAGTTTGAGGGGAGTTGAGAACGTGTCGAGTCCTGCACGAGACAGGGGTTTGAATAGAGGGGGAGCAGGCTTGGTGATGCTGGGCTGGTTGACCTTCTGTTTGTTTTCTGAAGAAGCGGCTGATGGCGTTACGTCTCTCTGTCAAAAGTAGGATGGAAAGTTAAGGTGGGGGTAGAGCAGTGCTTGAATATTTTGAAACCTGCACACATTACGCTCACTCTTCTAACAGTGATTTAGTCACTGCACTCAGCGGCTGATGCTTTCTTCATGAGGCGTACCCCATGAACAGATCCTCATGGGGAGGGCTGCCTGGTTGTGCCAGGGTGGGTCACTGAAGGTTGGTCCTACAGGAAGGCTGGGCCGGCACCTCTGCAAGTGTGATCACAAACTCGATGGATCTGACGAGGACAGCAACATCTGCACCATGAGCCGCCTCTCACAAGACAGCCGCCACCATACCATGGAGCCTGGCGGATCCCAAGCCGGGAGGACTACCGACACTCAAACGAATCTGCAGCTTCGTTCATACACACGGCATCCCATAACACAGCTGCTGAGATCTCAGCTTTGCGTAAAAGAAACGACGCATACAGATGCAGCGATGGATCACTTTATTGTGGTCTTATCATAGCAGAGGGCCCCTAGCATCAGTAGCAGCTGCAGCCCTGAGCAGTGGCTTCGCAAGGTCTGTCCCTGCGTATCAGTCGGGGTGTTTGAGGTTCAGAAGAGGTCGCCTGCATGAAGACTAGATGTTATCAAAAACGCCTACGAGGCTAGCAGCGGGGTTGACTACCTGAAGGGCCAGTAATGACCGTCACTAGCCCAATGGGCCAGCAGCAGGGACACCTACCTGAAGGGCGGATAATAAATCCAGAAAACACAAGGAGTGGATGGACGGAGCGCTGAAACTTTTCAGACACTCACGCCCAGTCACAGATCTGGGTTGAATACATCATCGTTCTTTAGCTCACTCTGCCATCCCTGTTCAGACCCAGCCATATGCAAATCAGTCTTGACCCTGTGCCTCATGGGAACAGTCCAGCCCGAACTGCCAAGCCATGTCTTCCCTGGACCGGAAACAAGCATCCTGGGACCGATTTCGGGGTAACACCCCTCATCAGCCAGGCTAGCTTGAATTCAGTGGTCCTTGGATGCTTGTTTCCGGTCCAGGGAAGGCATGGCTTGGCAGTTCGGGCTGGACTGTTCCCATGAGGCACAGGGTCAGACTGATTTGCATATAGCCATGTCTGAACTGGGGTGGCAGAGTGGGCTAAAGAACGGTGATGGATTAAACCCAGATCAGTGACTGGGGTCGAGTGTCTGAAAAGTTACAGCGCTCCGTCCACCATCTCCTTGTGTTCGCCGATAAGAAATACCACTGGCCCAAGGTGTTGGCCTTGGGGACCACTAGCCCAGGAGGCCAGTAATATCAATAGCTCAAGGAGGTGGCAGCGGGGATACCTGAAAGGCAGGTGATGATTATCAGTAGCCCAAGGGGCTGGCAGTCTGGATCAATACCCGAGGAGCCAATAACGAGTATCAGCAGTCCAACGGGTCAGCAGGGGGGACCACTAACTCAAGAGGCTGGCAATGAAGGTCACTAGCTGGTCAGTAGTGGGGCCTCTAGAGGGGGCTGTGTGAGGCAGATGAAGAGCTGACCTGCCACCAGCCTGGCGGGCTGTGCCGTTTCTCCTGCCCACAGCTTCAGCAGCGCCCCCAGCCCTGAGGGCGAGGGCTCAACAAAGGGTACTGGGGGCAGCTGCAAGCAGCGCTGTGAAGATACAGAGGAGTCTTCATGACGCTCTCAGGTTGTGGCCTGCACTGAAGGACACAAAGATCCTCTGGATGAACAGGAGGCCCATAGGCTCCAAAAAGTCCTTGGGGGTTGGGGGCAGAGGAGTATCTGAGGGTGTTTGGGGCTTGGAGGTCACAGCACTTATCTGGGGATCAGAGGGTCTCTCTGGGTGGGTTGGAGGACTTGTACGGCACGCTGACGGCTCATAAGGAATGCAAGGCCCCTGAGGCTGCGGATGGCTGGGGTGGCATCAGACGCTCTGGGGGCACACACAGGGCAGTTAGAAGGGGCAAAGCAGAGTCTCAGATAGGGTTGTGGAATGTGTAGGAGGACAGAGGTAAACCTGGGATCACGTGGCGGTCTCCGGTTGGCAGAGGACGCTGTTGAGCGGTGGTACCGGCGGGCTCCAGGCTTCATGGTCTGAGGTCTTTGGAAAGGGGTAGCACTGGTGGGCTCCAGGGTCCTGGGCAGGGGGTTTTAAGTCCATCTGGGCTCTGTTCAGCCACAATTCAAGTGTGGGCGACCTCCACTCGCGCAGTCCATGGCGCTGTCATCACACGTACAGGGGGGGAAACGGCAGCTCGGGGGTGGGCTGTAGCCTTGGAAAAACACAAAGAAACCAGAGTTAGCAGAACCAGAAGAAGCCATTCTACTCTCGCCCTCCCCACCGACCTCCAGCGAGGGCCCTCCGTGGCAAGCAAGGCAGCGAACGTTTGTTATCTCTTCGAAAGAGGCTTGAGCCAGGGTTTCCTGTAAGAACCACTCCACCGGGTCAGGAAAATCTGCTTAACTGTGATGTGGGAGGATTTCACTGGATTGGCAATGAGTTTGCTCCATTGACGCCCCGGTGAAAGTTGTAGCTAAGATGGACTCTGGGCTCCCCATGGCCTCCCAAGGGCCCAGAGCGGAGGCCGCCTCCCAAGAGCCCAGAGCGGACGCTGCCTCCTAAGGGCCCCGAGCTGAGGCCGCCTCCCAAGGGCCCAGAGCGGAGGCCGCCTCCCAAGGGTGCAGAGCGGAGGCCGCCTCCCAAGGGCCCAGAGCTGAGGCCGCCTCCCAAGGGCCCAGAGCTGAGGCCGCCTCCCAAGGGCCCAGAGCTGGGGCTGCCTCCCAAGGACCCAGAGCGGAGGCTGCCTCCCAAGGGCCCAGAGCTGAGGCCTAGCCTGCCTCCCAAAGGCCTGGAGCTGAGGCCGCCTCTCAAGGGCCCAGAGCTGAGGACGCCTCCCAAGGGCCCAGAGCTGAGGCTGCCTCCCAAGGGCCCAGAGCTGAGGTCGCCTCCTAAGCGCCCAGAGCTGGGGCCGCCTCCCAAGGGCCCAGAGCGGTGGCCGCCTCCCAAGGGCCCAAAGCTGAGGCTGTTACTCAAGGGGCCCGAGCGGAGGCCACCTCCCAAGGGTCTGAGCTGAGGCTGCCTCCCAAGGGCCCAGAGCTGAGGCCGCCTCCCAAGGGCCCAAAGCTGAGGCTGTTACTCAAGGGGCCCGAGCGGAGGCCACCTCTCAAGGGCCCAGAGCTGAGGCCGCCTCCCAAGGGCCCAAAGCTGAGGCTGTTACTCAAGGGGCCCGAGAGGAGGCCACCTCTCAAGGGCCCAGAGCAGAGGCCGCCTCCCAAGGGCCCTCAGCAGCTGAGGCCGCCTCCTGAGGGCCCTCAGCTGAGGCTGTCCCCCCACCCTCGGACGAGGAAGCTTCAGAGCCCACAGAGCTGGTTCAGGATACTTCTCACCCTCTATTATTTATGCAGCACAAACAATGAGAGAATAAGTCTCACCTCGAGGCATAAACAAACAAATACACAAACCGCATCGGAATAAACCATCCTATTAACACCTCCTTGGTACACAAAAGGCTCCCTTTGAAAAGTCTACTCATAGCCCAGAACAAACAGCACGCGCAATCTAAAACACGACAACTCACATGTAAACAAATATGTGTAAACCACTCCTGGGTATGCACACCCAACTGTGACATCACATCCAGCATAGCCAATGACATCCATCATGCAGAGGATGAGCACACGATACAGGATGAGCGATCATACAACATGTATGGATCATATGAGTTATTGGACTTTAGTGACTGAGGCCACGCGCACACTTTACATTACTTACTCATACGCTGACCATCAAACATTCGCCCTTTAGCCGCTCACTCAATCCCTGGCTCCAAGGTCTTCAGTTATTGTAAGTGTGGAACACTGACCCCCACCCTCGCGCCCTCCTTCAGACCTCATGGCAATGGTGAGACGTAAGGTTGTGTCCATACCTTAATTCTTTATATAGGCACTAAATGAATGTGTCCTTGTGTAATGCAACTGGTGCTCATGCAAAGCGCTCCCATTCCTTCGAGTCGAGTTCGCACAATATGAAAATGCAATAAATAAATACAAATAAATGGGCAGGAATTCTGAGGTCAAGGTGAGGGAGGAGAAGATGTGTATCCCAGCTCACTCACTCCTCTCCCTCTTAAGTGGCAGGCTCAGCGCAGACCCCTGTATGAGGGGACTGTGGTGTGTCCGGCTCCTAAGTGATGCCCGATGCTGCTGCTGCAAGAGGCACCGGGATGCCTTCGGGTCGCCATGCGCTTTATAAATCTCATAGCAGATCATGGCCGATGCTGCTACAAGAGGCACTGGGATGCCTTTGGGTCGCCATGTGCTTTATAAATCTCATAGCATAGCACATCATGTCCTATGCTGCTACTACAAGAGGCACCGGGATGCCTTTGGGTCGCCATGCGCTTTATAAATATCAGAGCATAGCATATCATGTCCGATGCTGCTACTACAAGAGGCACTGGGATGTCTTCGGGTCGACATGTGTTTTATAAATCTCATAGCAGATCATGAACGATGCTGCTACTACAATCGTCACTCGGATGCCTTTGGGTAGCCATGAGCTTTATAAATCTCATAGCATAGCATGCCCGATGCTGCTACTACATGAATCACTGGGATGCCTTCGGGTCACCACGTGCTAAATAAATCTCTTTGCATATCATGCCTGATGCTGCTGCATGAGTCACTGGGACGCCTTTGGTTCGCCATGTGCTTTATAAATCTCATAGCATAGCATGCCCGATGCTACTGCAAGAGGCACTGGGATGCCTTTGGGTCGCCATGCGCTGTATAAATCTCATAGTATGGCCATAACATGCCAGATGATGCTGGTTCCTCTTCTTTGACCGTGATTGGACCAGACACCTATTCTCACCTCTTCCTTTCAATTATATGATTATGACTGAGGCATTTATCCTCCTAAGAGCTGAAACACCTATATTCCATCATGTCCATGTCCCTAAACAGGACGCCACCGTTTCCACTTAACCATATTCATGTCTCAAAGGAGGACTCATCAGTGCGAGACCTTCAGCCCAATAGATCTCTCATTAATGATCTTATCTTCAATGAAGAACTCCATCTCTATGTATCTGATTCTTATTTAGTTACTAATTTATATTTTTCAGTGTTTTATAGAGTGCCAACCTTTAACAATAGCAGTTTTGAAGCACTAATGGTGTAGTCGGATGCAAGTTAGAGATGGCCTGGCCCTGTTGCCATTCTTTGAAACCGTGCCTGAGACCGCACAAGGATCTTTCGTGCAAGGGTGGCGGGAGCACATATGCTCCGATTCTGATCATTCCCATTACTCTTTTAAATGCTTTTGTTCAATGCGGACTCCACGTTGGCACCGCCTGTGCGTGAGTTTATCACCAAATGCCCTGCTCCCATACTGTCAGAACCCCGAAGCCACAACCTTACTTGTGTTGAACAAGCGACCATGGATAGTCTAAACCACAATCTGCAGAGTCTCTTCGGGCCATTACTCGTACTCGGCTTATCATGATCCTGTGTGGATAAAGTGCCTGATTTGGCTATAGATTATTTATGCTTCTCACCCTGCGAAGAAACTGGAACAAAATCACCATCGACCAGATCTCCTCATCGCTTCTTCTAAACCCCCCCGCTCACTCCTCAAACCCCGACCAAGCAGCCATTAACCTCACCCAATGGCTATCCAACAGCGCCGACATCCTAGCACCGTTGAAAAAACGTCAAAGCAAACTAGGCAGCAAAAACGCCTCTTGGTTCAACGATGATCTTAAGAAATCGAAGAAACTCTGTCGCTCCCTCGAGAAGGCCTGGAAAAAAGACCCAAACACCAGCAACAGGGACGCCTTCAAAAACGCCACCCGCATACACCACCAACTAATCCGATCCGCCAAGAAAGCCGCATTCAAAGACTGACTAGACAACAACGCCCATAACAGCAAGGAATTATTCAACATCGTCAAAGAATTTACCAACCCATCAGCCAACTCCAACGACATCACCCCCTCCCAAGCCCTCTGCGACTCCCTAGCTTCCTTCTTCCACAACAAAATCGCAGACATCCACAACAGCTTCGACAACCGACCCGGAAACCAACCCATCCAACCTTCTGCAGGACCTTCACCCCCCTTGAACATCCTTAACGACTGGAACCCAATCTCCACTGAGGACACCATCCGCCTGATGAACTCCATCCACTCAGGATCCCCAACTGACCCATGCCCTCACCACATCTTCAACAAAGCAAACTCCATCATAGCACCACACCTCCGAGATGTCATCAACTGCTCCCTCAACTCCGCCACCTTCCCGGAAAGCTGGAAACACGCAGAACTCAGCGCCCTCCTGAAAAAACACACAGCTGGCCCCACCGAACTCAAAAACTACCGCCCCATCTCGCTTCTTCCTTTCCCGGCCAAAGTCATCGAGAAAGCTGTCAACAACCAGCTCGCCACCTTCCTCGAAACCAACAAATCCCTCGACCCCTCACAGTCCGGCTTCCGAGCCAAACACAGCACTGAAACCGCACTTATCGCAGCAACAGACGACATTCGAACTCTACTGGACAATGGAGACACAGTCGCCCTCATCCTCCTCGACCTCTCCGCTGCCTTCGACACAGTCTGTCATAGCACCCTTCTACAGCGCCTCAGAAACGTCGGAATCCAAGGAAAAGCACTGGAATGGATCACCTCGTTCCTCACCGGAAGAACCCAGAGAGTCCGCCTCCCACCATTCAAGTCAAAGGCCTCTGAAGTCATCTGCGGCGTGCCACAAGGATCGTCACTCAGCCCCACCCTCTTCAACGTCTACATGAGCCCCCTTGTGGCCATCGCTCGCCAACACAATCTCAACATCATCTCCTACGCTGACGACACTCAACTGATCCTCTCACTCACCAAAGACCCTAACACCGCCAAAACCAACTTACACGAAGGAATGAAAGAAGTAGCCGAGTGGATGAAGCACAGCCGTCTGAAACTGAACTCAGACAAAACAGAAGTCCTCATCTTAGGCACCTCCCCCTCCGCCTGGGATGACTCTTGGTGGCCAGAGGCCCTTGGAAAAGCTCTCATCCCGACGGACCACACACGGAACCTGGGCGTCATCCTGGACTCCTCACTCTCGATGACCAGACAAGTCAACGCCGTTTCATCATCTTGCTTCAACATTCTTCGCATGCTCAAAAAAACATTTCGCTGGATCCCCACCGAAACTAGAAAAACGGTCAGCCACGCACTGGTCACGAGCCGCCTGGACTACGGAAACACCCTCTACGCCGGTACCACCGCAAAACTCCAGAAAAAAATCCAACGCATCCAGAACGCTTCAGCCAGGCTCATACTAGACATCCCGTGTAAAGAACACATCTCTGGTCACCTGAAAAACCTCCACTGGCTCCCCGTAAATAAAAGGATTACTTTCCGCCTCCTAACCCACGCACACAAAGCACTTTACGAACTTGGACCCGAATACCTCAATACACGACTGTCCTTCTACACCCCCTCCCGTCAGCTACGATCCTCCAACCAAGCCCTTGCCACTGTACCTCGCATCAACAAAACCACCATGGGAGGTAGATCCTTCTCCTACCTTGCAGCTAAAACCTGGAACTCACTTCCCGCTCACCTTCGCCTTACTCAGAACCACCCAGCATTCAGAAAGCAACTTAAAACTTGGATATTCAACAAGTAATTCCCCACCCTTCCTCAAGCGCCTTGAGACCCTATGGGTATGTAGCGCGCTATATAAATCCTGACTTGACTTGACTTCTCGTCTGATGATTACTGGTCGGCGTCTTTAGGGTATCACTGATTTTGGTGTTTATTTGGGTCAGGATGGCAGTCGATCCATTTGGGGACTGGTTTGATTGCTCGGCGACGACCATAAATTGACTTCTTGTTGGAAGGACCTGCCAAGTGCGGCGGATCTCTCTTGTATTCCAGTCCACAATATTGGTGGTTGGACGCTGCTTTAGCCTTGAAAAAGTCCTGTGGGCGAAACACGTCGACTGCCTCCATGGTTGAATGAATTTATTCCATATACAGAATTTTGATGCGAATAAATGTCAGAATTTGAACATTATATATTCATACATTGACTTTCTTATCAAGGAGTCTACAGAAACAGCAGAGAGTGTGCTCAGTGCTTTGTGATCACGTTTTCCAGACTGCACTATATACAGTACGGTATTTTGGACCCCCGATTGCTTGGTGCTATCACCGTGTGAGCACCACTAGAAAGGACTTCCTCTTGTTTTGCTTTTGATACGTGATATTTTTATGGACTACCCTATATAGCTGAGTCGATGCGCAAGCTTTTAACATAGCCACCTTTGTCTCACACAATCTGCAATGGCTTCCACCAAAGAACCGCATTCAAATCATCGACTCACAACATGCAGAGAGGAAATTGAGAAACTTACTGCCTCGTTCAGCTGCTCTTTGGCAATGTTCCTGCTGAAAATTCTCACATTCGGCTACAAAAGTCTCAGGAGTGGATCATGCGGAAGAGAAGAGGCTAAACTCTCAAACTGGCTTCCTACCAAAGATGCATGTCCTTAGAGGAGCCTGTGTCATTTACAGAGCGGCTCACTCTCCCCTTCCCTGGATTCTATGGTGCCAAGAAACGCTTCTAAGGTGGATGATGCACTCTGTGAGTACCCTTTACCCTACCACATACACTGCTCCTAGGCCTCTCTCCACATCCCATGGCTCCAGCACCTTACTCACCAGTTCTCAGGGCTCCATGTTGTGTCTCGTGCATCCATCACGTGAAAGGAGTAGGAGTGGCGGGATCTGTCGGAGGCGTTCAGCTCACTCTTGTGCACGACCTCCCCGTGGATGAGCACAAGACTGCCTGCCATTGTCAAAAACGAGAAAACACAAGTTAGGGTACACGCATGATCGTTCGCACCTGTGCTAGTCGCATCGGTGCTACACCGAAAGGAGGTCACATATTCTACAGCACAATGGTAATAGGCACAGCACAAGGAAGATGGGTTGCACCTACAGTGGGGCACAAGGATGGTGTGGGGCACATTTGCTCCGGTAACAGGGTGGCGGGCGCACATATGCTCCGGTACAAGGGTGTTTGGGCGCACATATGCTCCGGTACCCCTTGTGGCGGGGTGCACATATGCTCTGGTTCCAGGGTGGTGAGGTGCACATATGCTCCGGTACAAGGGTGGGGGGTGCACATATGCTCCGGTACAAGGGTGGCGGGGTGCACATATGCTCCGGTACAAGGGTGGCGGGGTGCACATATGCTCCGGTAACAGGGTGGCGGGGTGCACATATGCTCCGGTACAAGGGTGGCGGGCGCACATATGCTCCGGTACCAGGGTGGCGGGGTGCACATATGCTCCGGTTCCAGGGTGGTGAGGTGCACATATGCTCCGGTACAAGGGTGTCGGGGGCACATATGCTCCGGTACAAGGGTGGCGGGGTGCACATATGCTCCGGTACCAGGGTGGCGGGGTGCACATATGCTCCGGTTCCAGGGTGGTGAGGTGCACATATGCTCCGGTACAAGGGTGGCGGGGTGCACATATGCTCCGGTACAAGGGTGGTGGGGTGCACATATGATCCGGTGCAAGGGTGTCGGGGGCACATATGCTCCGGTACCAGGGTGGCGGGGTGCACATATGCTCCGGTTCCAGGGTGGTGAGGTGCACATATGCTCCGGTTCCAGGGTGGTGAGGTGCACATATGCTCCGGTACAAGGGTGGCGGGGTGCACATATGCTCCGGTACAAGGGTGGTGGGGTGAACCTATGCTCCGGTACAAGGGTGGTGGGGCGCATATATGCTCCGGTACAAGGGTGTCGGGGTGCACATATGATCCGGTACAAGGGTGTCGGGGGCACATATGCTCCGGTACCAGTGTGGCGGGGTGAACATATGCTCCGGTACAAGGGTGGGAGGGTGCACATATGCTCCGGTACAAGGGTGGCGGGGTGCACATATGCTCCGGTACAAGGGTGGCGGGGTGCACATATGCTCCGGTACAAGGGTGGGAGGGTGCACATATGCTCCGGTACAAGGGTGGCGGGGTGCACATATGCTCCGGTACAAGGGTGGCGGGGTGCACATATGCTCCGGTACAAGGGTGGGAGGGTGCACATATGCTCCGGTACAAGGGTGGCGGGGTGCACATATGCTCCGGTACAAGGGTGGCGGGGTGCACATATGCTCCGGTACAAGGGTGGGAGGGTGCATATATGCTCCGGTACAAGGGTGGCGGCGGCACATATGCTACGGTACCAGGGTGGCGGGGTGAACATATGCTCCGGTACAAGGGTGGCGGGGTGCACATATGCTCTGGTACAAGGGTGGTGGGGTGCACATATGCTCCGGTACAAGGGTGGCGGGGTGCACATATGCTCCGGTACAAGGATGGCGTGGGGCACATATGCTCCGGTACCAGGGTGTCGGGGGCATATATGCTCCGGTTCTAGGGTGGTGAGGTGCACATATGCTCTGGTACAAGGGTGGCGGGGTGCACATATGCTCCGGTACCAGGGTGTCGGGGGCCCATATGCTCCGGTACAAGGGTGGCGGGGGCATATATGCTCCGGTACAAGGGTGGGGGGGGTGCACATATGCTCCGGTACCAGTGTGGCGGGGCGCACATATGCTCCGGTACAAAGGTGGTGGGGGCACATATGCTCCGGTACAATGATGGTGGGGTGCACATATGCTCTGGTACAAGGGTGGCGAGGTGCACATATGCTCCGGTACAAGGGTGGTGGGGTGCACATATGCTCCGGTACAAGGGTGGTGGGGTGCACATATGCTCTGGTACAAGGGTGGCGGGGTGCACATATGCTCCGGTACCAGGGTGGTGGGGTGCACATATGCTCTGGTATAAGGGTGGTGGGTGCACATATGCTCTGGTACAAGGGTGGCGGGGTGCACATATGCCTCGGTACAAGGGTGGCGGGGGCATATATGCTCCGGTACAAGGGTGGGCGGGGTGCACATATGCTCCGGTACAAAGGTGGTGGGGGCACATATGCTCCGGTACAATGATGGTGGGGTGCACATATGCTCTGGTACAAGGGTGGCGAGGTGCACATATGCTCCGGTACAAGGGTGGTGGGGTGCACATATGCTCCGGTACAAGGGTGGTGGGGTGCACATATGCTCTGGTACAAGGGTGGCGGGGTGCACATATGCTCCGGTACCAGGGTGGTGGGGTGCACATATGCTCTGGTATAAGGGTGGTGGGTGCACATATGCTCTGGTACAAGGGTGGCGAGGTGCACATATGCTCCGGTACAAGGGTGGTGGGGTGCACATATGCTCCGGTACAAGGGTGGTGGGGTGCACATATGCTCCGGTACAAAGGTGGCGGGGGCATATATGCTCCGGTACAAGGGTGGGGGGGGTGCACATATGCTCAGGTACAAGGGTGGCGGGGTGCACATATGCTCCGGTACAAGGGTGGTGGGGTGCACATATGCTCTGGTACAAGGGTGGCGAGGTGCACATATGCTCCGGTACAAGGGTGGTGGGGTGCACATATGCTCTGGTACAAGGGTGGCGGGGTGCACATATGCTCCGGTACCAGGGTGGTGGGGTGCACATATGCTCTGGTATAAGGGTGGTGGGTGCACATATGCTCTGGTACAAGGGTGGCGGGGTGCACATATGCCTCGGTACAAGGGTGGGGGGGGGGCATATATGCTCCGGTACAAGGGTGGGGGGGGTGCACATATGCTCCGGTACCAGTGTGGCGGGGCGCACATATGCTCCGGTACAAAGGTGGTGGGGGCACATATGCTCCGGTACAAGGGTGGCGGGGTGCACATATGCTCTGGTACAAGGGTGGCGAGGTGCACATATGCTCCGGTACAAGGGTGGCGAGGTGCACATATGCTCCGGTACAAGGGTGGTGGGGTGCACATATGCTCAGGTACAAGGGTGGCGGGGTGCACATATGCTCCGGTACAAGGGTGGTGGGGTGCACATATGCTCTGGTACAAGGGTGGCGAGGTGCACATATGCTCCGGTACAAGGGTGGTGGGGTGCACATATGCTCTGGTACAAGGGTGGCGGGGTGCACATATGCTCCGGTACCAGGGTGGTGGGGTGCACATATGCTCTGGTATAAGGGTGGTGGGTGCACATATGCTCTGGTACAAGGGTGGCGGGGTGCACATATGCCTCGGTACAAGGGTGGCGGGGGGCACATATGCTCCGGTACAAGGGTGGTGGGGTGCACATATGCTCCGGTACCAGGGTGGCGGGGGCACATATGCTCCGGTACAAGGGTGTCGGGGGCACATATGCTCCGGTACAAGGGTGGCGGGGGCACATATGCTCCGGTACCAGTGTGGTGCGGCGCACATATGCCCCGGTACCAGGGTGGCGGGGTGCACATATGCTCAGGTACCAGGGTGGCGGAGTTCACATATGCTCCGGTACAAGGGTGGTGGGGTGCACATATTATCCGGTACCAGTGTGGCGGGGTGCACAAATGCTCCGGGACCAGGGTGGCGGCGGCACATATGCTACGGTACCAGGGTGGCGGGGTGAACATATGCTCCGGTACAAGGGTGGCGGGGTGCACATATGCTCCGGTACCAGGGTGGCGGGGGCACATATGCTCAGGTACAAGGGTGGCGGGGTGCACATATGCTCCGGTACAAGGGTGGCGGGGTGCACATATGCTCCAGTACAAGGGTGGTGGGGGTGCACATATGCTCCGGTACAAGGGTGGCGGGGTGCACATATGCTCCAGTACAAGGGTGGTGGGGGTGCACATATGCTCCGGTACAAGGGTGGCGGGGTGCACATATGCTCCGGTACAAGGGTGGGAGGGTGCACATATGCTCCGGTACAAGGGTGGCGGGATGCACATATGCTCCGGTACAAGGGTGGCGGGGGGCACATATGCTCCAGTACAAGGGTGTCGGGGTGCACATATGCTCTGGTACTAGGGTTGTGGGGTGCACATATGCTCTGGTACAAGGGTGGTGGGGTGCACATATGCTCTGGTACAAGGGTGGTGGGGTGCACATATGCTCCAGTACAAGGGTGTCGGGGTGCACATATGCTCTGGTACTAGGGTTGTGGGGTGCACATATGCTCTGGTACTAGGGTTGTGGGGGGCACATATGCTCTGGTACAAGGGTGGCGGGGTGCACATATGCTCCGGTACCAGGGTGGTGGGGTGCACATATGCTCTGGTAAAAGGGGGGTGGGTGCACATATGCTCTGGTACAAGTTACTCCCAGCTGCTGCAGGCCTGCCTGAGATCAATGAGGGGGCGCGCTGGAGGCACCGCTCCGAGCTGCTGCGGGCATGCCTGAGATCAGTGAGGGGGCGCGCTGGAGGCACCGCTCCGAGCTGCTGCGGGCATGCCTGAGATCAGTGAGGGGGCGCGCTGGAGGCGCCGCTCCGAGCTGCTGCGGGCCTGCCTGAGATCAGTGAGGGGGCGTGCTGGAGGCACCGCTCCGAGCTGCTGCGGGCATGCCTGAGATCAGTGAGGGGGCGCGCTGGAGGCGCCGCTCCGAGCTGCTGCGGGCCTGCCTGAGATCAGTGAGGGGGCGCGATGGAGGCGCCGCTCCGAGCTGCTGCGGGCCTGCCTGAGATCAGTGAGGGGGCGTGCTGGAGGCACCGCTCCGAGCTGCTGCGGGCCTGCCTGAGATCAGTGAGGGGGCGTGCTGGAGGCGCCACTCCGAGCTGCTGCGGGCCTGCCTGAGATCAGTGAGGGGGCGTGCTGGAGGCGCCACTCCGAGCTGCTGCAGGCCTGCCTGAAATCAATGAGGGGGCGCGCTGGAGGCGCCGCTCCGAGCTGCTGCGGGCCTGCCTGAGATCAGTGAGGGGGTGCGCTGGAGGCGCGCTCCGAGCTGCTGCGGGCCTGCCTGAGATCAGTGAGGGGGCGTGCTGGAGGCACCGCTCCGAGCTGCTGCGGGCATGCCTGAGATCAGTGAGGGGGCGCGCTGGAGGCGCCGCTCCGAGCTGCTGCGGGCCTGCCTGAGATCAGTGAGGGGGCGTGCTGGAGGCACCGCTCCGAGCTGCTGCGGGCATGCCTGAGATCAGTGAGGGGGCGCGCTGGAGGCGCCGCTCCGAGCTGCTGCGGGCCTGCCTGAGATCAGTGAGGGGGCGTGCTGGAGGCACCGCTCCGAGCTGCTGCGGGCATGCCTGAGATCAGTGAGGGGGCGCGCTGGAGGCGCCGCTCCGAGCTGCTGCAGGCCTGCCTGAGATCAGTGAGGGGGCGTGCTGGAGGCACCGCTCCGAGCTGCTGCGGGCCTGCCTGAGATCAGTGAGGGGGCGTGCTGGAGGCGCCGCTCCGAGCTGCTGCGGGCCTGCCTGAGATCAGTGAGGGGGCGCGCTGGAGGCGCCGCTCCGAGCTGCTGCAGGCCTGCCTGAGATCAGTGAGGGGTGCGCTGGAGACGCCACTCCGAGCTGCTGCGGGCCTGCCTGAGATCAGTGAGGGGGCGTGCTGGAGGCGCCGCTCCGAGCTGCTGCGGGCCTGCCTGAGATCAGTGAGGGGGCGTGCTGCAGGTGCCGCTCCGAGCTGCTGCGGGCCTGCCTGAGATCAGTGAGGGGGGGCGCTGGAGGCGCCGCTCCGAGCTGCTGCAGGCCTGCCTGAGATCAGTGAGGGGTGCGCTGGAAACGCCACTCCGAGCTGCTGCGGGCCTGCCTGAGATCAGTGAGGGGGCGTGCTGGAGGCGCCGCTCCGAGCTGCTGCGGGCCTGCCTGAGATCAGTGAGGGGGCGTGCTGCAGGTGCCGCTCCGAGCTGCTTCAGGCCTGCCTGAGATAGTGAGGAGGTGTTGGACTTGGCCCTTCTGGCAGGTTCACCCCTAAACTTTTTGCTTTTAATTGTGACTTGGTGTTAGTGATTTTTGTTTCTGCGCACTTTACCACTGGGTCCCTGGGTAAAGTGCGTGCGTGTGGTGAGGTTGGCCTGCCCTCCCATAGGAATGCAAGGGGAATGTATGTGTCCCTGGTAGTTCCTGATGCGTGGGGAGTGCAGATGCGAGTTTGGTATGTGCAGACTTGTGTAATTAAATGCTGCGCGATGATGTGTGTGGCGTTATTGTGTCTAGTGTGGAAGTGCCACTTCTAGAAGTTGGCATGTCTGTGTAATTTATGTGAATTGGCTGTCTGGCTTGTGATTGGCTGGAGCTGGCTGGTGAGCCTGGCTCCAGGAGTCAGGATGGGTCTGCCCCGGTGGTGAGTGGAGAGATCTGCAAGATTGATGTGAGGGAGGAGTGCACCTGGGACCTGAATAGGGCTGGGCTTTCCCCACACAATGCTGGCTCCGCCCCCTGTGGTGCGACTGATGACTCTAGCCTGGCCAGTGAATGGGGAGAGGCGCTGAGCAACAGAGTGTTCCAGAACCAGCTGCGTCTGGTTTTGCCCCCACCCTGCACCCTAGAGACAAAGGGATTTGGTGTATAAAAAGAGGCTGTGACCTCATGTTAAATGTTCTTGTGCTCAACTTGAATCTACCAGGGGCATGCTGCTGCTGGGGCCCACGGGAAGCCTTGCCTCCCTGGGCCCTGCCCAGCCCCTGGATTTCCTAGGATGACTGGGGGACTCTTCTACTTCTTGGATTCCTGACAGAGGGGGGCCTTGCTGATGGTGGGGCCCAGGAGGGACCGCCATGGGGGCTGTCTCCTTGCTGGAGTGCCCTGTGTGCTGGCCCCTGGGCCCTGCATTGCCTCCCTGACCTCCAGGACCTTTTGCTGTGCCTTTGCCCTTGCCCCAGGGCTGTGGCTGCCTCTAGCGCCTGAAAGCGCTACATTTTCCTAGCCCAGCTGAGCAGGAGTGCGTGGGCCCGTGCAGCGCGGTGCTAGAGGGAATCCCAGCATGAGGGATCCCCCCATTAAGGCCTTCAGTGAGCAGGAGCCCCCCCCCTGCTTTATCATCCCATTCGGAGGGAGCCTACCCCTCATTTGCGCTCCTTACATTTCGTTATTGACAGAATGGGTGCCCACCCCGTGTTTGGGTGCCTTAGCGGGTGCCCACCCCACTTCTACAGTTTATTTGCCTACCGAGGGTACCAGCCCCTCATTTTGCGAGATGAAAATCACCGCCGCGGGCGGCCCTCTCGCGCGGACACAGGAAGCCAGGCACTGTCGTGCCTGACTCGAGGCGGGACTTCCGGTTTGGAAGGGAAGTCCCACCTGCTGCCGCGCGCTGATTGGGGGAAGCTGCCCCGGAGGAAGAAAGATCCCGGAGCCTCGCAGGCTCCATTCCTAATGTCCCGGCCACGAGATGGGGGGCCGGGTGCAGCAGTGCATCTGGTAAGGCGGAGCTCCCATGACTTAGGGAGAGCCCCGCTCCGCCAGAGATTGCCCCCGCCGCAAGTGCTGAGGAGAGGAGACGCCGCCTCCCAACAAGCCGGTTAGTGCGGGCGTCCCCGCGGGTCACTCCTCAGTGCTTCCGCCTTTTCTGAGTCCACGGGTGGCTCCTGGGGGCATTATTGTGGTAAGCCTACAAGGGCTCAGAGGGGCCATTATTTTGCGAGTCCCCCGAGCATTTTTAGAGGGTAGAGCGGCCCCGGTTGGCAGCGGGCCGCTCCCCCATTGTCGTGGCCTTATTGCTGAGAGCCCACGAGGCTCCTGGGGACATTGTTGTTTCGAGCTTGAAAGGCTCCAACGTGAAAGGGGGCATTTTGTTATTTAGAGCCACAAGGTACCCACGTGTTGGGGCACAGTTGGTCCCGAGCCCACGTTGTTTTGGGTCCCATTGTCTCTGTGAAAGCCCAGAGGAGATCCCCAGCTGCCCAGCAAGTAGTGGGCAGCTGCAACGTTTAGGTTCTTTTTTTTCTAGGGGCATGTCTCTGGACTTAGGAGTGAGTCACACTCCTTCGCCCCTTCTTTGGCCTTCCCCAGCTGCGCAGTACTTGGTGCCAGCTGCAGCGTTTAGGCCCTGTCCCTATCCTCAGCTGCCCAGCAAGTAGTGGGCAGCTGCTACGTTTAGGTTTTGGCGCAGTGGCGCAACCTGGACCCTAATGTGATTCATGTGTGAAGCTTCTGGGCCATACCTCTGAATGTGTTTTTATGCCTCATGTGTGAAGCTTCTGGCCTATACCTCTGAATGTGTCTTCATGCATCATGTGCAAAGCTCTTGCCTATACCTCTGACTGTGTTTTCATGCTTAGGAGGTTGTTTTTCCTAGTATAGGTTCTACTAGGGAGTTCATGGTTCCCTGCGTAATATTTGCCTAAAGTGTTTAGGATTGCGTAGGTGGTACTTACCTTTTACCAGTGGTTACTGGTTATGTGATACATTTGCTATTTGGTGCTACAGTTATTATATGTTCTATGTGCTAAGCGTTATTCCTACAAAGTGCTATTTCTACCAAGTGCTAGTTTAAAAAGTGCTTAGTTCTGACAGTGGTCCATGTGGCCCTGTCCCATGTATATAATCCCCTGTAAATTCTGCCCGTGCATGTTGGCACATTGTAAAGTGTGAGTTTATTATCTAATGTGTTTGGTATAATACAAAGGCTATTTTTATATATAACCTTGTGTGGAGTTCCTTTTGTGGTGGGCCTTGGGTGTTGTTGCTGAGGGTGCGTGCGCAAATACTTAACTTACATTGCCTCCGGGGTAAGCCTTACTGTTCATGTCACGTTACCAAGGGGGTGAGCAGGGGTTATCATGGCGTGTAACTCCCTTGCCCTGACTAGAGTGGTGGTTTCTGCCTGGTTTTGGCCCCAGCCTTAGCCAACCGGAAAACCCATTTCTAACAGGGGATCTGCTGGAGGCGCCACTCCGAGCTGCTGCAGGGCTGCCTGAGATCAGTGAGGTGGTGTGCTGGAGACGCCACTCCGAGCTGCTGCGGGCCTGCCTGAGATCAGTGAGGGGGCGTGCTGGAGGCACCGCTCCGAGCTGCTGCGGGCCTGCCTGAGATCAGTGAGGGGGTGCGCTAGAGGCGCCGCTCCGAGCTGCTGCAGGCCTGCCTGAGATCAGTGAGGGGGCGCGCTCGAGGCTCCGCTCCCAGCTGCTGCGGGTCTGCCTGAGATCAGTGAGGGGGTGCACTGGAGACGGCGCTCCGAGCTGCTGCGGGCCTACCTGAGATCAGTGAGGGGGTGCACTGAAGGCACCGCTCCCAGCTGCTGCGGGCCTGCCTGAGATCAGTGAGGGGGTGTGCCAGAGGTGCCGCTCCCAGCTGCTGCGGGCCTGCCTGAGATCAGTGAGGGGGCGCGCTTGAGGCGCCGCTCCGAGCTGCTGCGGGCCTGCCTGAGATCAGTGAGGGGGCCTGTTGGAGACGCCACTCCGAGCTGCTGCGGGCCTGCCTGAGATCAGTGAGGGGGCGCGCTGAAGGCGCCGCTCCGAGCTGCTGCAGGCCTTCCTGAGATCAGTGAGGGGGCGTGCTGGAGGCGCCGCTCCGAGCTGCTGCGGGCCTGCCTGAGATCAGTGAGGGGTGCGCTGGAGGCGCCGCTCCGAGCTGCTGCGGGCCTGCCTGAGATCAGTGAGGGGGCGTGCTGGAGGCGCCGCTCCGAGCTGCTGCAGGCCTTCCTGAGATCAGTGAGGGGGCGTGCTGGAGGCGCCGCTCCGAGCTGCTGCGGGCCTGCCTGAGATCAGTGAGGGGGTGCGCTGGAGGCGCCGCTCCGAGCTGCTGCGGGCCTTCCTGAGATCAGTGAGGGGGCGTGCTGGAGGCGCCGCTCCGAGCTGCTGCGGGCCTGCCTGAGATCAGTGAGGGGGCGTGCTGGAGGCGCCGCTCCGAGCTGCTGCAGGCCTTCCTGAGATCAGTGAGGGGGCGTGCTGGAGGCGCCGCTCCGAGCTGCTGCGGGCCTGCCTGAGATCAGTGAGGGGGTGCGCTGGAGGCGCCGCTCCGAGCTGCTGCGGGCCTTCCTGAGATCAGTGAGGGGGTGCGCTGGAGGCGCCGCTCCGAGCTGCTGCGGGCCTTCCTGAGATCAGTGAGGGGGCGTGCTGGAGGCGCCGCTCCGAGCTGCTGCGGGCCTTCCTGAGATCAGTGAGGGGGCGTGCTGGAGGCGCCGCTCCGAGCTGCTGCGGGCCTGCCTGAGATCAGTGAGGGGGCCTGTTGGAGACGCCACTCCGAGCTGCTGCGGGCCTGCCTGAGATCAGTGAGGGGGCCTGTTGGAGACGCCACTCCGAGCTGCTACTCCGAGCTGCTGCGGGCCTGCCTGAGATCAGTTTCAGTTTCAGTTTCATACGTCTTTATTTCGATTTTTACATCATGAAAGATAATTTACAAAAAGGGAATAAAACCAGATCATATATACATAAAATTTAACAACATCATATTTTATCCAGAATTCATCATTTTAAGACAAGAATTAAACAGTAAATTTTAAAGACTTAGTATGAAAAAGGTATCCATATTTAAAAGTTATAGTCTATGTACATGAAGGTGTCTAGCTCTGATAACCCAGGCCCACCCTAGGTACTTTGCTACTCCTATAACCACAATCTCTGAGGTGTTTGTTCTTAAAGCCCACAATGCCTCTGCACTCCCTCTAACATTCAACTGACAGCAAATGGGCCTAATCCATTTATTCCTAGGGGCTGAGTAGGCCGGACAGGCAAAGAAAAAATGACCCACACTCTCCTTTTGGTCATTACACCAGGGACAGTACTCAGTTATATAACCATCCCATTTCTTGGTAAAGGACCTCACTGGTAAAGACCCCACTCTAAACTGATGGTATAATTTTTTGTCCAGGCTCCTGGTAATAACATCCCAATAGTTCTCGAGTAGGGGATCCAATTTGTGCACCAGAAATCGACCCGTTAGGGTGGTAGAATCCGACAGTGCAACAAATTGGATTCTGACAGAAGCCCAGAAGAGCATTTTAAATTCTTTTTTAGAGGGGAACACAGTAGACCCCGGGTTAGCCCACAATTGGCTGAGTCCTATACTTTCCAAGATTAATTTCACCTCCCGGAGCCATGGGATATTGCCAGAACCCATGATTGATCTCACTTCCGCTAGTTCATTAGCAAAGAGACCGGCGATGTCCAGATTCGTCTCCACAATGCTACGAGCCGGTACCGTGCCATCTCATTTATCGGCTTACAACCCATATCCAACAAAAGGGGTTTACTTGGTGTGGATTGGGGTAAGCCTACCAGTTTACGCAAAAATTTATTTTGAGCTCTTACTAGGGGGGTTAGGTCCATATAACCCCATAGGTCGGCCCCATACAAAATTGCAGAGCTACTTTTTGCTTCATAGATCTTTAGTGCTGGCAAAACCCTTTTAGTCAAAGACATTCTTTGCTCCTGGATTAGGCAACCCATTAGGCGTACAGATCTTAAATGGAGAGCGTCAACCTGTGGGTTCCAGCGTAGGCGATAGTCTAAAGTGACTCCGAGATAGTCATAACATCCACTTGTTCAAGGGTGACTCCATTCATGCTAATATAGCTTTTAATGGGCCGATTTTTTGTTAAAACCATAAATTTGGTCTTGCTCACATTTATTTGCAGATCATTTAGTTTGCAAAAGTCCTCAAATCTGTTAATCGCCTTTTGGAGACCACTACGTGTCTTAGAGAGGATTAATGTATCATCTGCAAAGATGAGCAATGGGAACTTGGTCCCGCCCAATATGGGTGCATCAGTTGGAGTGCTGCAAAAAACTTCACCACCTGATTTATAAATAATAAAAAAAAGGGTAGGTGCCAAAACGCACCCTTGGCGGACACCCCTCGTGACGGGAAAACTGTCCGTTACCTGCCCCTGTCTCCCCCACCTCACCTTGGCAAAATTGCCCTCATGCAGTCTTACCAGGATTTCAAGGAGTTCGGACGGCAGTGCTAGCTTACCTAGGACAGCCCAAAATTTTGCCCTGGGCACAAGATCGAAGGCGGACTTAAGGTCCACAAAGGCGGCATAGATGGTCCCTCTGCCCAACAGCACCACCTTCCAGTATATCAGAGCAAATCGGAAGACCTGGTCGATGGTGCTGGTGCCTGATCTGAATCCAGCCTGTAATGGTGAGAGAATACTATCCATCTCCATCCACCCTTGAACCCTGGCAAGAACCATCCTGGCAACAATTTTCTGCAGGGAATCTATGAGACATATGGGACGATAGTTACTAGGGACCGATCGATCCCCCTTTTTAAAAATGGGAAAAATGTCCGCTCCTTTCCATGACTCTGGGATCCTTGCCCCCTTGGCAATAGCATTAGCAACCTGAGTGATGTAAGGAACCCAGAGTTGGGGGTCAGATTTGAATAAGTCAGCCGGGATACAATCCATCCCGGGAGCTTTCCCTGCTTGAACTGACCGGAGTGCAGACTCAGTGTCATCATTCATAAACACCAAAGGATGACAGAGAGATGAGTGCGATGGGACCCAAAACACCGGGGCGTCACAAAGTTCATATTCAGGGATTTCATTGGCTCCTGAGGTGGTGACGTGTGTGTGGTAGGGCTCTGCCAGCACGGTTGCCTGCCTTTCTCACTAGCGGCGACATTGTTCTCTTAAATGGGATTTTAAAAGTGAATTACTACTTTTTATTGTGTTTATTGTATTTTTAAATTGCTGGAACTAGAGCGACCCTGCTCCTACGTTCTACTCACTTGGCCTGGTTCGTCCGTGCGAGCGGACCCGCCATTTTGAGGGTAGCCCTCACTCGCGGTCTAGTGGTTGGGGAGCAGGCTCCATAAAACGACACTGGGGCGAGCGCGCAAGTGATTTCATTGGCTCCCGAGGTGGTGACGTGTGTGTGGTAGGGCTCTGCCAGCACGGTTGCCTGCCTTTCTCATTAGCGGCGACATTGTTCTCTTAAATGGGATTTTAAAAAGTGAATTACTACTTTTTATTGTGTTTATTGTGTTTTTACATTGCTGGAACTAGAGCGACCCTGCTCCTACATTCTACTTACTTGGCCTGGTTCGTACGTGCGAGCGGACTCGTCATTTTGAGGGTAGCCCTCACTCGCGGTCTAGTGGTTGGGGAGCAGGCTCCATAAAACGACACTGGGGCGAACACGCGCAGCGGATGCGCCCATGGTGCGCCAAAGGCGCGCCTAAGGCAAGCCCGTCTGCGCCCGTCCGCGCCAAAGCCACGCCCAGTGCCAGTTATGCTGCTCCGAACACCCGCCTAAGTACCCATCTCTCGGGTGCGGCCCCCCCAAATATACTCTCGAGAGACCCTGCTTAATTTAGGTGAGCATGCGCATGAGGGACACCTCTCTTTCGCGGAATCGGCTCCTCCATCGAGTGACTTCGTGATTGGGGGTCTTCTATCCTGTGGGCTTCTCAACATTAGATCTCTGCCTAAGCATGCAGAGGAAATCCAATTACTGGTGGAATCGCATCAGTTAGACGCCCTGTTTATCACCGAGACCTGGACTCACCTTGATTGTGAGGTTGAGCTGGGTTGGGCCTGCCCGCAGAATTACAAAATCCTTCACCTTCCCAGACCTAAAGGACGAGGTGGTGGGGTGGGTGTAATCTACAGGGCTTCCTGGCATATCGAGACCATTGACCTGGACCCGGTCATTGGTGCTGAATTGCTCGGCCTATCTATTAATAGTCACACTGGGGCTACGTTCACAGGAATCATATGTTACAGACCGCCCGGGACTTTCAGTATTCTGCAACAGCAGTCATTGCTTACTACCTTTACTAATATGGCTGCCTCTCATAATAAACTGATAGTCCTGGCAGATTTTAATCTGTGGCTGAATGGTTCCTTAGACGCAGGGCTGCTCAACCGTCTCCATTCCTGTGAAAGTATCAACCTCCATCAACATGTTATGGGAGCAACTCACAGGGCTGGACATCGGCTTGACCTGATTTTTTCGGTCCCTCAGCTAGTACATCTGAGTGAAATTCTGCCCACGGCCTGGACCGACCACTTCCTTCTTAAATTCTTTGTTAATAGCAATAAGGCTCATACACAGGTACAAGATACTACCACCAAATTTATGTGCAGGGACTGGAGAGCCCTTGGGAGGTTGAGAACTACTGATGTAGTATTTAAGGTTGAAGATAGTTTTTCCTCAGACTGTCAAGTTGATGAAAACTACGCTTCTATGTGTCTCAGAATTACCACGAGGGTAGACTCTCTTGCCCCGCTAAAAAAACACAGGTACAAGGGCAGAGCTTCGGCTCCCTGGTTTAACGATTCTTTAAAGGCTTCAAAACTAGCCTGCAAACAGGCTGAAAGGAAATGGAGGCAAGGATATACAAAAGCTAGCAAACTGTTCTGGAAACCTAAACTTGCTGAATATAAAGCCTTGATTTATAAATCCAAAGCCGATTATTTCTGCTCCACGATCTGTACTGCGGCAAATAGTTCCAAAAGTATCTTTCAGATTCTGAACGGTCTTACAAATCCTGAATGCACTAAAACGTCGACCCCCCCCCACGCAGGCTCTCTGCGATAACCTTGCTCTATTTTTCAAAGATAAAATTGATACTATTATTCACAATCTCAGCACATCTCCCACTCTGACTTGCTCTATTAGTCTAGAGGATGGGCGTGCAGGGGACGGGGACGGGAACCCTGGTTGGCAGCCTGCTGATCGTCTCTTGGATTTTCCTCCCATTACGGAGGAGGACCTCAGCAGGCTGGCCCGGGGTATTTCATCAGGATCACCTCTGGACCCCATTCCTCATAAAATCTGGAAAGAGTATGGGGATGAACTATTTCCCACCCTCTGTAGGATCTGCAATCAATCATTGGCTAGTGGTACTGTTCCGGCATCCTGGAAACAGGCCCTTGTACCCCCGCTGTTAAAAAAACCCTCCCTTAACCCAGAATGTCTACAAAACTATAGACCAATCTCCTTGCTACCGTTCCCTGCAAAAATTGCTGAACGTTGGGTGAGCTCGCTCCTTTCTAAACATCTGGAACAACATCAATTCTTGGATGAAATCCACTTTGGCTTTCGCCCTGCCCATGGGACCGAAACGGCTTTGCTCACTGCCATGGAGGATCTTCTAATGCGTGCAGACAGAGGTCAAGCAGCGGCTCTGATCCTGCTTGACCCGTCTGCCGCATTCGATACGGTAAATCATGTGATCCTCCTGGAAAGACTGAGCGAGGCCGGGGTAGGGGGTGTTGCCCTGCGATGGTTTCGCTCTTTCCTACTTAATAGGAAACAGGCGGTGTCCCTCCCCCCTTTTAAATCTGCCTTTTCCCCGGTGTCCCATGGGGTGCCTCAGGGTTCGGCAGTTAGTCCGTATTTATTCAACGTTTATCTGAAACCCCTGATTACACTGATAAAATCTTATCGGATTAATGCTATTAATTACGCAGATGATACCCAAATCATCTTGTCGTGGGAGGGTGAGGAATCAATCCCGCTGGAGACATTTCATGACTGCATGCGAGATACGGCGAGCTGGCTACATAATAACTCTCTGCAGTTCAACGCCAGCAAGACTGAGGTGTTGTTTTGTGCTCGAAGTCGGATCCCCCGCCCTTTTCCGGATAACTTCTGGCCTCCAGAAACATTGATAAAAACTCAACCGGTTACTACTGCTCGCAATCTGGGCGTTATGCTGGACAATAAGTTGAGCATGGAAGCTCAGGTGGCGAAAACGGTGTCCAGCTGTTTTGCTCTTTTCAGGTCTCTTCGTAAGATCCTGCCGTTACTTCCCTTACAGGCCCGGGCTATGGTAGTCAGATGCACCATATTGAGCAGACTCGACTACTGTAATGCCCTCCTGCTTGAGTCACCGGGTCAGCTGCTAGACAGACTCCAAAGAATGCAGTCTGTTGCCGCCAAGCTGGCTCTTGGCTGGCCTAGAAGATCCTCTGCATCGGCGGCGCTGGCTGAGCTTCATTGGCTCCCGCTGAAGCAGAGAATATTCTTCAAATCCCTCTGCCTTGTTTTCAAGGCCCTGCATGGACCTGGGCCTAGCGCTCTGCAAGCCAAATTTGTTTGGTACACTCCAACCAGAGCACTTCGCTCAGCAACTGCTTGTTTGGTGAAAGTACCCAGATTTAAGAGGGTCAGGGCTGGGGGTAGATCTTTCGGAGTTGCTGCTGCCAAACTCTGGAATAGCCTGCCCTTGGAGATCCGTCAAACGGAGGAAATTCTCCTCTTTAGGAAACGTGTTAAAACTTGGCTGTTTCCGAAGGTCTAACCTACTGGATTTCTTTCTCTATTACATCCATTATCTGCCACTCTGTGAAGCCTCAGCGCCAGGATACCTGCAAGGTGACAGTAGCGCTCTATAAATTTCCTAAATAAAATAAATAAATTTAAACTGGAACAAAAAAAAGTCCACCCATGCTTCCGCCGAGACATGATTAACTGGGCACTGTGAATCTGGGTTTCTGCCCCATTTAACAACTTCCCAGAACTTAGTCTGGTTAGAGGAAGGACTAGCCTCATATAGATCAGACCAGTAGCACTCGTCCCACTCTCTCCTCGCCTCCCACTGTACCCTTTTGTACATTTGTCACGCCAGTTTAATATCAAGGGTTACCCTTGATTTAATAGCTTTTCTGAGCCCACTGTATGCCTCCCTGCATTTTTTATTATACCATTTCTTACTGGGGCTAAATATTTTCTCTTTCCCGAGCTTCGGAGGTAGGGTAAGGAGGGCCTTCAATTTGTTAACACACTGCTCGTGTAGATCACTAATCTGGTGGACTCCTTCCTTATTGGAAGGAAGATCATGTATGGCAATCAAAGTTGATGAGACTTCCAGATATATGCCATCTAACATGGCGGGATCCGCCAGGACCCTACACCATCTGACCCTCCTTCTATCGTTGGTTGAAACAGCCTCTGCAGTAACACACGTTGCTGCAGGAGATCTGCCTAAGTCACCAGAGAGCTTCAAACTTAGAGACAACGGGTTATGGTCGCTCTCAGGACGATCCACAACTACCATGTCTTCCAGGAAGGACCAATACTCCATTTTTACCAGAGTGTAATCAATTCTACTTTTACTAGTCCCGTTATCAAATGTAGGAGGACCAGCTTTGTCAGAAATCGTACGACCATTGGCCGCGCTCAAACCCCACTCTAAGCACAGCCCTAACCAGTGCAAAGCAGCCTCGGAACCCTTGTTGATATGATTCAGTGTCAGGTTCGGAATGTTCCACATAGCATCTTCCTCAGAACACAAGTCCTCGCCCTCACTCTTCAGGGGTTCAAAGGTGCAGTTTAAATCCCCTGCTATAAGTATTAAATTATCTCTCCCAATCAATTCGAGGTAGGAGTCCAACTCATCTATAATAGCTGGGCTTCTCCCGCCGGGGAGGCCTCGAGCATATATATTGATAAGAATAATATCCTGGTGATTTTCCCTACATAACTTGATCCCTAAAATATCGGGGTTTTTCACTAGGATTTCCACCGGTCTATAGCTGATGGACTGCCTAACCCAAATTACTAAGCCCCCTGATGCTCTACCCTTAGTACCCTTGATGGCTGGTTTATAAAAAATAAGAAAACCTGTTCGAAAGATTGGTTCAGGAGCCCAGCTCTCTTGAAATAATAAAACATCAAAAGAATCAACAAAATCTACCCAGTCATCTGAGGCTATTCGCCCTTTAAGCCCTGCGATGTTCCATGATGCTATTTTAAGTACCGTATCCTGAAGGGAAGGGGCTTCGTGATTCGAAGCCATCGACTCTCGGCCTAGATCCCCACCATCAACAATAGACGAAATACCGTCCAGGGAGTTACCCTTTAAAACTCTCCCAGCAACCACATCCATCTTCGAGAGCCCCCCTCCTGACTGGCTAAACAAGTTATACAAAATGGGTCAGCTTCCCCTTGATCAAGGTTGCCAGAATGACTCTCTCCGCCGGATATAGGACGGAGTCAATCAATGCCCTCCAAACCAGAGAGTGCTTCAAAGCGATTAAACAATTGTGGGATGAATGGGGTGTATGTGTTCCTGTCTGTTGGAAATCTCCCATAAGTTCTTCTAGACATTAGGGGGTTGACAAAAGGGACATTATTTCTTTTAGGATAGAAATAACTGAGGCCCAATGACTGCACATCCCCCATCCTCCCAAATCTAGCTTACCTACGTATATAGTCCACCACCCAAGGATCCCTGAAATTGATAATGATACAATCGCCTTCCAGGTCTTTCGGGCAGTGTCCCACCCAGTCTACTCGTCTAACACTCCATATCTCCAGGGCAGAGGATGGTGGGAGGGGTCTGTTTTTATTTAACCAGAATACAACTTTATTTCTGAGGTCCCCATAGGATTCAGGTGTTTCTTCCCTAAGGGTTGAGACACCTGTTAAAACAATCGTGTAAGGAGTAGCCTCAGGAGGTAAGTCGATACAAGGGAAGCCCTGTTTATGAACTTTCTGGACCAAGACAAAATGATTTTTGTCTTGGCTCCCCAAAGCTCTGGTGCTTGATTTGGTCATGGTGGTCGGTTTAGAACTACCCCTAGCAAGGTTCGGAGCTTGGGCAACAGTAGAAGACTTGGTATTGTGCGTTGTATCAGCTTTCATGCTCCCACCCCTAGATGTTACACTAGCAGGATTGTTTATAGCAGACCGAATGTTAGGTTGTTTAGCGGGAGCCTGAAGTGGCCGCTTAGTTGTAACATGGCACCCGGGGGGTTTGGTATACTAGTTGGAATAGGGGGAGTAGCTTGAGCATTTACTAACTTTTTCAATATACCAGTATTCTCTTTTACAAGATTTTCCAATAGATCCAACTTCGAGTTCATAAGTCTGGTTCGTTCTAGTAATGGTAACATAAGTGATTTTATTAATAGTTCCATTTTACTTAAAGACAATCGTCTTTACTAGAACACTCAGGGCTAATGGCTAAATTTCTCGGTGATACTTGAGGGGGGGACAAAGGACTAGTTGTGACCAAAGAAGGCTGGGAGCTGATAACTGTTTCAGGGGCAAGGATAGGCTGGGGAATACTATTTATTTTGGGTATTTTAGGAATACCCCCCTTCTGAGGGCCCTTACTTATCTTCCTCTTGCAGGGCATATTCCGCTGGAACTCTCCAGTAATAGGGTCAGCTTGGACAGGACTTACATTTAACACACTTTCCTCACCGCTGCTTCCTATAGAGACACTGGATTGTGAGCCACCCTCAGTTGAGTTCAAGAACGAGCTCTCCACCTCTGGGTGAACATCCACCAACACAGTGTCCAAAGTCTGGATAGGAATCATAGAGCGTGCCTGTGGACTAACCACTGTTGCAAGGCGACCTATAGAGGAGCGCTTCCCTGTAATAAGATCTAGCAATAGGCGTTTCTCGGCAAAGGCTATCTCCTTTTCCAAGATACCGGTCGCCCTGGTTATAAAAGCATCAAGGGGACCAGTTATCACCCTGCAATTGCACAGATCTTTCTTTTCCCGAACGTAAGGGCATGATTCACAATAACAACGGAGGCCAACAAGTAATAAAGGGGACCAAAGGTAAACAACAATGCCTCCCTGAATGGACACGAACAGCTAAACAAAAGGGGGGTGGCCCAACCCAACCTCAGCCGACCTCGGACGGCCACAGACGGCCCGCGCTCCGTCCCGCGGGAGCGTGATGGGCCAACCTTAATTGGAGAAGGAGGGAGGAGTCACGGGAAGAGGCGGCAGGTGCGCGTGATGTTGAAAACGCACTGCCCTGTGGGCCTCGCAGTCCCGGACCCCCGAGTCCAGCAACAATTCAGGGTCAGCAACGGCAGTCCCAGGGTCGGGTTACGGCCAGTTCACCTCCAACAGTTCAACTCCCAATGTAGCATCAAAATCCGACTTCGAGCGGCTCCCGCGGAGCGGGGGCCGCGAGTCGTGATTTGAAGGGCTGGAGACTCTGCAGGGAGGGGTCACGGGAAAAGGCGGCAGGTGCGCGTGATGTTGAAAACGCACTGCCCTGTGGGCCTCGCAGTCCCGGACCCCCGAGTCCAGCAACAATTCAGGGTCAGCAACGGCAGTCCCAGGGTCGGGTTACGGCCAGTTCACCTCCAACAGTTCAACTCCCAATGTAGCAGCAAAATCCGACTTCGAGCGGCACCTGCCTGAGATCAGTGAGGGGGCCTGTTGGAGACGCCACTCCGAGCTGCTGAAGCCTGCCTGAGATCAGTGAGAAGGCGTGCCAGAGGTGCCGCTCCGAGCTGCTGCGGGCCTGCCAGAGATCAGACACCACTCCACAAAGATACTGCATAGAGTTGCTGAGGTGTGGAGGAGCTGTGCCAATGCAAGTGCATAGTCATACCCCTGGTGGTAGCACCCATGGAATGAAGGAAAGGAGCCCCAGAGCACTGGGGCCTCCCTTGCATCTGCCCACATTACCAACATTGTGCCTCAGAGCATCTTCATTGTGTACCTGCCAATGCTGCCAACTCCAACGAGGCCCAGCACGAGAGGCCGATTCATTGAGCTAATGGGAGGAACCCAAGCTCATCATGCGGTGCGGTGACGTCATCCTGCTTTTTCCAACTACGCAGGATACGAAAAATCTGTAGATTTTTTACCAGAGACGCACTGATCCTTGTCATCATGGCCCTGGTTACGTCAAGAATTGACTACGCCAACACTCTGTATGCCGGTATCCCTGCATACCTTCTTCACAAGTTACAACTTGTGCAAAATCAGGCTGCACGCCTGGTTTATCACCAACCTCGCCATCAACATGTCTCGCCTCTACTACGGAGCCTTCATTGGCTCCCTGTAGCCAAGCGTTGCATCTTCAAACTGGGCTGTACGATCTTTAAAGCCCTATCTGATCTTGCTCCTATCTTTATTATCTCTAAATTGAAATGCTATGTTCCTCCCAGAAATCTTCGCTCCTCTGGCCACAATCTGCTAGTCATTCCAAAAACCAAACATGGCGGCTCCTGTTTCTCTTTCTGCGCCCCCAAAACCTGGAATGCTTTCCCACCTGCCATCCGTCACTGCTCTACCTATGGTTGTTTTCGTAAATTGTTAAAAATGTACCTTTTCCAGTCTGCCTCTGAGTAAAACACACGTCCCCACCTCCCCGCATTAGTCATGAGCGCCATGAAACCGTACGGTGGCCGAGCGCGGTACAAAACTTTTTACCATACCATGACAAAGTGAGGAGCTCGTGTGCCGAGAAGAACGTGGGCAGCATGGAGACACCATCCGCAGAATCCTGGCTGGCATATGTGCCAACCTGTCTTTGGACCTCCACAGCCCTGCTCCATTATCAGCTCTCACGAAAGCGCCCAGGAAGAAGGGTGGTGCCAGTTGTGAGACCCATAAAAACTGGTGGAGACTGACCTTCATCTGGGGACCAGGTAAAGTTGTAACAGGTCCACTGGAAGAGCCGGTTGAACAAGCCAAGGGAAGGACAGACTTCTTTATCATTGATACCACAGCCTCACCCGATGGTTAACAACTTGACGGGTAGGGATAAATTAAGCACCTGCCATGTTCTCGTGAAGCGTGAACCCGTCATCTCCACATGTGGACTATGGAGGGAGTAGAGTGCGTTAGCGTAGGGACCACTCTGCAGACTAGTCTTGTGTACTGTGTAGTGACTGTAATCCACTGAGATCTTTGTGGTGCTGAGTTGTTGGAAAACTAAAAATACTTATTTATTAAGATCAAGTGTTACCTGGACATTGTAAACACTGGTGAGTTACTGTGTACTGTTTTGAGTCTGAGTAACCCTACACAACCACCTTGGGTAAGCCTCGAACTGCTCGCACACATATACCATTAAGAATTAAGTGCAGAAGGTGTGTACTTAGAGTTCCATTTGCAAGGGCATAGTCGGTAAAACTCCAGGAAAGCAGTGGTAAATGCCCCTAATGCCCATGTCTGTGGCATAGCACACCCTGCCTGCCCAGGACCCCCAGATGCAGTCTGCAATACATACCCCTTTTGACAGGTGCTGCCACAAAGAGGTCTTCCTCGTACTTCTGCTCTGAGCCCACAAACGTGGTCCTGGGGTGAGAACCCTCCGGGGTGCGAACCATGCGCCGTGTGATCCCACCTGTGGACAAAGGAGGCGAAAACATGAGACCAGGAGAGGAATGTGGGAGGAGAAGAAACAACTGGAGAAGAGAGGGTGGGAGGAGAGGAAATAACTGGAGAAGAGAGGGTGCAAGGAGAGGAAACAACTGGAGAAGAGAGGGCGGAAGGAGAGGAAACAACTGAAGAAGCGAGGGCTGAAGGAGAGGGAACAACTGAAGAAGAGAGGGCAGAAGGAGAGGAAACAATTGAAGAAGAGAAGGCGGAAGGAGAGAAAACAGCTGGAGAAGAGAGGGTGCAAGGAGAGGAAACAACTGGAGAAGAGAGGGTGGGATGAGAGGAAACAACTGGAGAAGAGAGGGTGGGAGGAGAGGAAACAACTGGAGAAGAGAGGGTGGAAGGAGAGGAAACAAATAGAGAAGAGAGGGTGGAAGGAGAGGAAACAACTGGAGAAGACAGGGTGGAAAGAGAGGCAAGAACTGGAGAAGAGAGGGCGGAAGGAGAGGGAACAACTGAAGAAGGGAGGGCGGAAGGAGAGGGAACAACTGAAGAAGAGAGGGTGAAAGGAGAGGGAACAACTGAAGAAGAGAGGGCGGGAGGAGAGGGAACAACGGAAGAAGAGAGGGTGGAAGGAGAGGAAACCACTGGAGAAGAGAGGGTGGAAGGAGAGAAAACAACTGTAGAAGAGAGGGTGCAAGGAGAGAAAACAACTGTAGAAGAGAGGGTGCAAGGAGAGGAAACAACTGGAGAAGAGAGGGTGCAAGGAGAGGAAACAACTGGAGAAGAGAGGGTGGAAGGAGAGGAAACCACTGGAGAAGAGAGGGTAGAAGGAGAGAAAACAACTGTAGAAGAGAGGGTGCAAGGAGAGGAAACCACTGGAGAAGAGAGGGTGGAAGTAGAGGAAACAACTGGAGAAGAGAAGGTGGAAGGAGAGAAAACAACTGGAGAAGAGAGGGTGGAAGGAGAGAAAACAACTGGAGAAGAGAGGGTGAAGGAGAGAAAACAACTGTAGAAGAGAGGGTGCAAGGAGAGGAAACAACTGGAGAAGAGAGGGTGGAAGGAGAGAAAACAACTGTAGAAGAGAGGGTGCAAGGAGAGGAAACAACTGGAGAAGAGAGGGTGGAAGGAGAGGAAACCACTGGAGAAGAGAGGGTGGAAGGAGAGGAAACCACTGGAGAAGAGAGGGTAGAAGGAGAGAAAACAACTGTAGAAGAGAGGTTGCAAGGAGAGGAAACAACTGGAGAAGAGAGGTTGCAAGGAGAGGAAACAACTGGAGAAGAGAGGGTGGAAGGAGAGAAAGCAACTGGAGAAGAGAGGGTGGTGTAGGATAGAAAGCAACTGGAGAAGAGAGGTGGTGTAGGAGAGTAGGATCTGCTTCTTATAGTTACCCCCACTTTTTGCTGATGTTTCACTGTTTTGGACTTAGTCTGGCTGAGATCCTGCTATTCAGGACCCCAGCCTAGCTGCTTTCTCTTATAAACTGATTGCATGTACTTTAGGTACACTCCAGATTGGATTCTGGGGTACCTTTATAAGTCCCTAGTATATGGTATACTATATACCCAGAGAATAGGTACCCCCAGAGGCCTCCCAGGGGCTGCAGCATGTAAAATGCCACCCCTGAGAGACCATTCAAACTGACACCACTGGTCTGCTACTGCAGCCTGGGTAAGGTGGTGCATGCACCCCTTACTTAGATATAGGTTCACTAGTCAGTCAAATAACTTTAATCGGTTTGGTTGTACAAAACCATCAAAGTATGTACAAAACCATCAAACTATACAAAGAATAAAAACACTGTCAAATCACAAGTTAAAAAACATAAACACAAGTGCATTTTCGCGTAGCTTATTGAAAGGGGCGATAGAAATGGACAGACAAACATACATCAAAATACATTAAGAGACAGATGTGGGTACATAAGGTGCATATTCTACAAGACAATTCATAAAACAGTACAATCTATGATAAAAGCTTCTGTCGGATTATCCAGAAAGCAAATAAAAAGCGACTGACAGAAAAAACTACTGGTTCAGATACATCTGTTTTTAAAATTCTGTACACTACCTGATGCTGCCTAGCTCCTAAATGGGTTCACTATATCTACCTTATCACTGCACATATAAACCTATCAGTCACCCCTATGGCAGGCCGTATCAATCCTGAAGGCATGATGTGGGGTGCCCATTCATGAGCAGGGTACCTCTTCAGCCTTCGGAATCTATTCTCCGGGGATGTTCTGTGGTGCAGCCATACCATATACTCTTAAGTACATTATAACCTTGCGCTAAATGCTAACTTTAAAACGGCTGCACAGAAAACTGTTGTGTTTGGTGTCAAACACCTTGGAATCATACCTCCACACCAGTAACATCAGGGCACAGAACAGCGGAGCCAGGTTAGGGCGCAGTACAGCAGAGCCACGTTAGGGCGCAGTACAGCAGAGCCACTTTAGGGCACAGTACAACGGAGCCACGTTAGGGAACAGTACAGCAGAGCCACGTTAGGGCACAGTACAGCAGAGCCACGTTAGGGCACAGTACAGCAGAGCCACGTTAGGGCACAGTACAGCAGAGCCACGTTAGGGCACAGTACAACGGAGCCACGTTAGGGCACAGTACAACGAAGCCACGTTAGGGCACAGTACAACAAAGCCACGTTAGGGCACAGTACAGCAGAGCCACGTTAGGGCACAGTACAGCAGAGCCACGTTAGGGCACAGTACAACGGAGCCACGTTAGGGCACAATACAACAAAGTCACGTTAGGGCACAGCACAGTGCAGCCATGTTAGGGCACAGTACAGTGCAGCCACGTTAGGGCACAGTACAACGGATCCATCTTAGGGCACAGTACAGTGCAGCCACGTTAGGGCACAGTACAACAGAGCAATCTTAGGGCACAGTACAGTGGAGCCACGTTAAGTCACAGTTCGGCAGAGCAATGTTAGAGCACAGTACAGTGAAGCTATGTTAGACACCGTCTAGAAGAGCCATGTTAGGCCAAAGTACAGTGGAGCTATGTTACAGTACAGTACAGTGGAGCCATGTTATGGTACAGTACAGTGGATCCGTGTTAGGGTACAGTACAGTGGAGCCGTGTTAGGGTACAGTACAGTGGAGCCGTATTAGGGCACTGTACAGCAGAGCCATGTTAAAGCGCAGTACGGCAGAGCCACGTTAGGGCGCAGTACAAAGAGCCACGTTAGGGAAGAGCAGAGCGAAGCCACGTTAGGGCACAGTACAGTAGAGCCATGTTAGGGTACAGTACAGTAGAGCCATGTTAGGGCACAGTACAACAGAGCCATGTTAGGGCACAGTACAACAGAGACCTGTTAGGGCACAGTACAACAGAGCCATGTTACGGCACAGTACAACAGAGACCTGTTAGGGCGCAGTACAGCAGAGCCATGTTAGGGCACAGTACAGCAGAGCCATGTTAGGGCGCAGTACATCAGAGCCATGTTAGGGCACAGTACAGCAGAGCCATGTTAGGGCGCAGTACAGCTGAGCCATGTTAGGGCGCAGTACAACAGAGCCATGTTAGGGCACAGTACAGCAGAGCTTGTTAGGGCACAGTACAACAGAGCTTGTTAGGGCGCAGTACAACAGAGCTTGTTAGGGCGCAGTACAACAGAGCTTGTAGGGGCACAGTTCAACAGAGCTTGTTAGGGCACAGTACAACAGTGCATGTTAGGGCACAGTACAGCAGAGCCATGTTAGGGTCAGTACAACAGAGCCATGGTAGGGCACAGTACAACAGAGCTTGTTAGGGCACCATATCGCAGACCCACATTAGCGCGGAGTACACCAGAGCCATCTTAGGGCCCTGTATCGCAGTCCACGTTAGCTCAGAGTACACCATAGCCATCTTGGGGCACAGTATCTCAGAGCCACGTTAGCGAGCAGCAGGAGAGCAGGTGTTTGAACTCTTCTTACTTGTGTGGGAGCCAGGAATGAACCAAAGGCAGCCATTGTCTTCCGTGGCCTCTTCCAACGCAATCCAGAACCCAGTCACCCTTCCAAGTGGTTCTGTATGAAGAAACGAAGCGTCCTGGTGTGGCGTCACTGAAACCACAAGGAATATCAATGAGGACATGTGGCACAAATACCGCACACATCAGGGGATGAAACCTCGTGTGGCACATCCTCTGAACACTGACATTAAACAAGCAATAAGGCATTGTGTGGCACAGACATACCACACTGACCTTCAACACGTGATAACACACTTCATGGCACAGACATACCACACTGACATTCAACCCATGATAACACACTTCATGGCACAGACAGAGCACATTGACCTTCAACACGTGATAACGTACAGCACAGCACAGAAAAACCACACTGACATTCAACATGTGATAACGCACCGCGTGACACAGACATACCCCACTGACATTTAACACGTGATAAAGGACTGCGTGGCACAGACATACCACACTGACCTTCAACACGTGATAACACACTTCATGGCACAGACAGAGCACATTGACCTTCAACACGTGATAACGTACTGCACAGCACAGAAAAACCACACTGACATTCAACATGTGATAACGCACTGCATGGCACAGACATACCCCACTGACATTTAACAGGTGATAAAGGACTGCGTGGCACAGACATACCACATTGACATTTAACACGTGATAAAGGACTGCGTGGCACAGACATACCACATTGACATTCTACCCATAACACACTTCATGGCACAGACATACCACATTGACCTTCAACACGTGATAAAGGACTGCGTGGCACTGACATACCACACTGACATTCAACATGTGATAACACCCTGCATGGCACAGACATACCAGACTGACATTCAACACGTGATACCACACTGTGTGGCACAGACATACCAGACTGACATTTAACATGTGATAACTCACTGTGTGACACAGACATACCACACTGACATTCAACATGTGATAATGCACTGTGTGACACAGACATACCACACTGACATTCAACATGTGATAATGCACTGTGTGACACAGACATACCACACTGACATTCAACATGTGATAATGCACTGTGTGACACAGACATACCACACTGACATTCAACATGTGATAATGCACTGTGTGACACAGACATACCACACTGACATTCAACATGTGATAATGCACTGTGTGACACAGACATACCACACTGACATTCAACATGTGATAACGCATAGTGTGGCACAGAGACTACGTAGCACAAAAATAGTACACTGACATTCAACACGTGATAACGCACTGCATGGCACAGACATACGCGGGGTACAGACATATCACACTGACATTCAACACATGATTGACATTCAACACATGATTGACATTCAACACATGACAGACATTCAACACATGATAATGCACTGCATGGCACAGACATACCACACTGACATTCAACACGTGATAATACACGGCGTGGCACTGACATACCACTCTGATATTCAATATGAGATAACTTACTGCATGGCACAGATATACTACACTGACATTCAACATGTGATAACACACTGCCTCAGGTTTGTGTCTCTGTCATTGGGAGTGTTTGTTTGGTCTTTGAAAAAAGCCTTTAATTTGATCTTCTGGCAAAATTCAGCAACTTCGCAATGTAGTTGGAATTGATCAAAGGTGGGGGTGGGTACAAATCCTAATCCTTTTTTGAGTAAGTTTTGTTGGTCTGTTAGAATTTGATCCGTGAGGTTCAGTACTAGCGATTTGTTGTACTGGACCCCGGTTTCTCCTGATCTTTGGACACACTCCCGGTTAGTGTTCTTTGTTCTTTGTCGACCCAACTTACTCCTTTCCTCTTGCCTCTGTATGGGTTCTAGCCTCTCCCTAAATAAGGAGGCCTCATTGTTGGGAGTGCTTGTGTAGGTTGGCCATGTATATATGGATGCACCCAGCCAGGGTATTGTGGTGGGAACGGTTGGAACTTAGGTATTTGATGTTTTACTCAGAACCCAACACCTAGACTCAAACAAACCATCGCCATAATGGTTGAAGAGGGGGAAGTTAACTCTTGGATCTCAAAGAATGAAGCAGTACGACAAACCCAAAAACACCCTATTTCTACTCCCTACCAAAAACACACAAAAACAAGACTCCACCACCAGGACGACCCATAGTTTCCGGAGAGGCTTGATATTAAAACCTTTATCCCAATGTGTGGATCACTATCTAAGACCCATTGTTCAACAAACACCGACTTACCTCAAAGACACTCGAGACTTACTAAATCACCTTATGAACGTGCCATTCCAATGAGGGGGTCACATGTTTTGTCAGTCTAAACATAGAGAGTCTATACACTGGCCTGCTGCCAGAAGCCACACTACAAACCGTAGAGGACGCACTGTTCAAACAAGAAGAATATGACTCGTTAGTAGGCATGCCTTCACAACGCGTGCTGTCACAACGCATACCTTCACAACGCGGTTGTTACAATGACCGCTTTGTTACCACGCAATGCCATTACTACGCAAGTCATTACATCGACTTGCAGTAGATGGTGCGCTAACATTAGAAATGTATAATCTACTATTCCTACGCAACAGTAGGGAAGGTGTTGGAATAGTAAACTATACTAATCCTTATGTTAGCGCGCCATCTACTGCAAGTCGATGTGAGGAAAAATACATATCTGTTTTTGTTTGCATCAGCCAAATAAGTGAATCAATCCCAAATTCTCCCCCACACTATCTTAGGCCCACTGAGCTAACTATGTCCGTCTCTGACCGAACAGCTTGCTCTGTACTCCTAAAATCACCCCTCCTTTACAAATCTATTTCAGGCAGACCCAAGGACCTTTTATTGCCCTCTCTGACACGTCCTGGGTTAACAGCTGTCAAAAGCCTCCAATTCTTGCAGGTTTCGCTTAAACTTGCTTTCTGTTTCCTTGTGTCCTTATTTTGCTCTATGTCTTGACAATTCTATTTGTATAAGTACAACCATATTTGGCCTTGTCCACATAAGGATTTTACTGATGACAGCACTTTCTGCCCTATATATGCTCCCCTGAATATCTATGTGGGGCAGAAGAAGCTTGTTCCAAGACGTGACACTGCGTCTGCCTTCTGCCTTGCAATGCCAATAAAAGAAGAAAGGTGCAAACACATTTTCTGTGTTTTGTGGCTGCTGAAGTCTGTTTGCGTCACTCTGAGGAGGGATGGAAGATTTATAACCCAACAAAATGGCATCAGAAGTGGGAAGCGTTGAAGAACTTTAATGTCACCAGTTGGTAAGTAGGCCGTAACATGTTTGCCCTGTCTTCCTCCAGTGTGCCCATCTCACACCCACCTCTCCATGTTTGCTCTGTCACTCTCCAGTGTGCCCATACTCTCTGGCCAGCTCACCCCCACTTCTCCATGTTTGCCCTGTCACTCTCCAGTGTGCCCATCTCACCCGCCTCTCCATGTTTGCCCTGTCTCTCTCCAGTGTGCCCATCTCACCCACCTCTCCATGTTTGCCCTGTCTCTCTCCAGTGTGCCCATCTCACCCACCTCTCCATGTTTGCCCTGTCTCTCTCCAGTGTGCCCATCTCACCCGCCTCTCCATGTTTGCCCTGTCTCTCTCCAGTGTGCCCATCTCACCCGCCTCTCCATGTTTGCCCTGTCTCTCTCCAGTGTGCCCATCTCACCCGCCTCTCCATGTTTGCCCTGTCACTCTCCAGTGTGCCCATCTCACCCGCCTCTCCATGTTTGCCCTGTCTCTCTCCAGTGTGCCCATCTCACCCGCCTCTCCATGTTTGCCCTGTCACTCTCCAGTGTGCCCATCTCACCCGCCTCTCCATGTTTGCCCTGTCACTCTCCAGTGTGCCCATCTCACCCGCCTCTCCATGTTTGCCCTGTCTCTCTCCAGTGTGCCCATCTCACCCGCCTCTCCATGTTTGCCCTGTCACTCTCCAGTGTGCCCATCTCACCCGCCTTTTCATGTTTGCCCTGTCACTCTCCAGTGTGCCCATCTCACCCGCCTCTCCATGTTTGCCCTGTCTCTCTCCAGTGTGCCCATCTCACCCGCCTCTCCATGTTTGCCCTGTCACTCTCCAGTGTGCCCATCTCACCCGCCTTTTCATGTTTGCCCTGTCACTCTCCAGTGTGCCCATCTCACCCGCCTCTCCATGTTTGCCCTGTCTCTCTCCAGTGTGCCCATCTCACCCGCCTCTCCATGTTTGCCCTGTCATTCTCCAGTGTGCCCATCTCACCCGCCTCTCCATGTTTGCCCTGTCACTCTCCAGTGTGCCCATCTCACCCGCCTCTCCATGTTTGCCCTGTCTCTCTCCAGTGTGCCCATCTCACCCGCCTCTCCATGTTTGCCCTGTCACTCTCCAGTGTGCCCATCTCACCCGCCTTTTCATGTTTGCCCTGTCACTCTCCAGTGTGCCCATCTCACCCGCCTCTCCATGTTTGCCCTGTCTCTCTCCAGTGTGCCCATCTCACCCGCCTCTCCATGTTTGCCCTGTCACTCTCCAGTGTGCCCATCTCACCCGCCTCTCCATGTTTGCCCTGTCTCTCTCCAGTGTGCCCATCTCACCCGCCTCTCCATGTTTGCCCTGTCACTCTCCAGTGTGCCCATCTCACCCGCCTTTTCATGTTTGCCCTGTCACTCTCCAGTGTGCCCATCTAACCCGCCTCTCCATGTTTGCCCTGTCTCTCTCCAGTGTGCCCATCTCACCCGCCTCTCCATGTTTGCCCTGTCTCTCTCCAGTGTGCCCATCTCACCCGCCTCTCCATGTTTGCCCTGTCACTCTCCAGTGTGCCCATCTCACCCGCCTTTTCATGTTTGCCCTGTCACTCTCCAGTGTGCCCATCTCACCCGCCTCTCCATGTTTGCCCTGTCTCTCTCCAGTGTGCCCATCTCACCCGCCTCTCCATGTTTGCCCTGTCTCTCTCCAGTGTGCCCATCTCACCCGCCTCTCCATGTTTGCCCTGTCACTCTCCAGTGTGCCCATCTCACCCGCCTCTCCATGTTTGCCCTGTCTCTCTCCAGTGTGCCCATCTCACCCGCCTCTCCATGTTTGCCCTGTCACTCTCCAGTGTGCCCATCTCACCCGCCTTTTCATGTTTGCCCTGTCACTCTCCAGTGTGCCCATCTAACCCGCCTCTCCATGTTTGCCCTGTCTCTCTCCAGTGTGCCCATCTCACCCGCCTCTCCATGTTTGCCCTGTCTCTCTCCAGTGTGCCCATCTCACCCGCCTCTCCATGTTTGCCCTGTCACTCTCCAGTGTGCCCA
Organism: Lissotriton helveticus; assembly: GCF_964261635.1. Classification (NCBI taxonomy): domain Eukaryota; kingdom Metazoa; phylum Chordata; class Amphibia; order Caudata; family Salamandridae; genus Lissotriton; species Lissotriton helveticus. The sequence continues at coordinate 2,143,374,985 of NC_136065.1, forward strand.
TCTCACCCGCCTTTTCATGTTTGCCCTGTCACTCTCCAGTGTGCCCATCTCACCCGCCTCTCCATGTTTGCCCTGTCTCTCTCCAGTGTGCCCATCTCACCCGCCTCTCCATGTTTGCCCTGTCTCTCTCCAGTGTGCCCATCTCACCCGCCTCTCCATGTTTGCCCTGTCACTCTCCAGTGTGCCCATCTCACCCGCCTTTTCATGTTTGCCCTGTCACTCTCCAGTGTGCCCATCTCACCCGCCTCTCCATGTTTGCCCTGTCTCTCTCCAGTGTGCCCATCTCACCCGCCTCTCCATGTTTGCCCTGTCACTCTCCAGTGTGCCCATCTCACCCGCCTCTCCATGTTTGCCCTGTCTCTCTCCAGTGTGCCCATCTCACCCGCCTCTCCATGTTTGCCCTGTCACTCTCCAGTGTGCCCATCTCACCCGCCTTTTCATGTTTGCCCTGTCACTCTCCAGTGTGCCCATCTCACCCGCCTCTCCATGTTTGCCCTGTCACTCTCCAGTGTGCCCATCTCACCCGCCTTTTCATGTTTGCCCTGTCACTCTCCAGTGTGCCCATCTCACCCGCCTCTCCATGTTTGCCCTGTCTCTCTCCAGTGTGCCCATCTCACCCGCCTCTCCATGTTTGCCCTGTCACTCTCCAGTGTGCCCATCTCACCCGCCTTTTCATGTTTGCCCTGTCACTCTCCAGTGTGCCCATACTCTCTGGCCAGCTCACCCCCACCTCTTCATGTTTGCCCTGTCTTCCTCCAGTGTGCCCATCTCACCCCACCTCTTCATGTTTGCCCTGTCACTCTCCATTGTGCCCATCTCACCCGCCTCTCCATGTTTGCCCTGTCTCTCTCCAGTGTGCCCATCTCACCCCTGCCCCTTCTTGTCTGCCCGTCACCCTCCAGTGTGCCCAGCTCACCCCCACCTCTTCATGTGTCTTGCAGCAGCCTGGCTTCGGCGGAGAAGGTGAGCTCTCCTTAGATGTGGAGAAGGCCAAATATGGTTGTACTTATACAAATAGAATTGTCAAGACATAGAGCAAAATAAGGACACAAGGAAACAGAAAGCAAGTTTAGGCGAAACTTGCGAGAATTCGAGGCTTTTGACAGCTGTTAACCCAGGACATGTCAGAGAGGGCAATAAAAGGTCCTTGGGTCTGCCTGAAATAGATTTGTAAAGGAGGGGTGATTTTAGGAGTACAGAGCAAGCAGTTTGGTCAGAGACAGACATAGTAAGCTCAGTGGGTATGAGATAGTGTGGGGGAGAATTTGGGATTGATTCACTTATTTGGCTGATGCAAACATTTAGCTATGTATTTTTCATTCCATCGACTTGCAGTAGATGGCGCGCTAACATAAGGAATAGTATAGTTTACTATTCCAACACCTTCCCTACTGTTGCGTAGGCTGGAGTTGGAATAGTATATTATACATTTCTAATGTTAGCGCACCGTCTACTGCAAGTCGATGTAATGGCTTGCGTAGTAATGGCATTGCGTGGTAACATGCTACATACCTTGCTGGAGTGACCTTTCAGTGTTTCAAATGCTCAGTTGGAACATATATTATTTAAAATAAAATAAAAAAGGGGGTAGTAACTGGCATTTAATCTAAATAGGGGAATGTAGAGAAAGATTAATTGAGAATCTTTCTCTGTATCAGTACCTTTTGAATTGATATGTGGCAGGGGTCTACGAGACCGCATAATCCACAGCAGAGGAGTCTAGCTAGAGAATAATTTATGACCCCAAAGTTAGGGGTAACGAAGAAATAAAAACAACCCTCCCGGAGTGTAGCATGGGAAACATTGACTACTGGCTGGCGGCAAGACACAAGGAAATGATTTTCAAATTTGCACTGTTCTGTCATTGATCAATGACTGTATTTAATAATGTTTGTGTTGATCTTTAAAAGTATTGTCCCGCTATGTTTCTTTGAAATGCTTCTTTGAGTGATATAAAACAATAGTGCATTAATGCATCAGAGAAGTCAAATTGTTTTATGAGGTGTCTGAGTGGTCTACAACTGTTGATTTTTTTTCTTTCAAGTCTCTATCCAAATCTTAACAAATCTCTCCTTCCAGGAGACAAATCTGTTTATCTTTCAGGGTTTAACCCTTTGAATGCTGATGACGGAACCGCTCCATCATCAGCTGCGGTGGCGCTGTGCTGATGACGGAGCGGTTCCGTCATGGCCCGGCCGCCGCGCCTGCACGGAGCGGATTCCGCGCCTGCGCTGGGCGTTCCATTGAGCGGGCAGGGCCATGACGGAACCGCTCCGTCATGAGCACAGCCCAACCGCGACTGATGACGGAGCGGTTCCGTCACCAGCATGCGGCCGCCACGCGGCCACCCCGCCCCCTTAGCACTGCGGCGGAATAGCCGCCGCAGCGATGCGGTTAAAATTGTGAGTGAAGGGCACAATGGGTACCGGCACTTCTAAAGGAACCATGGACTTGGTAAGGCCTCGCATGGTGAAAAAGACAAAACAATTGTTTAAACAACTGTCATTAGAGAAGGATTTTAAATTACCAGCAGATAGCCCTGCAGCGCAGGTTGTAAAAGATACAAATTGTTTAGAATATGTAACTCCTTTTTGCACGCTAGTCTGGACGTGGAAAGGGAATGAAGGGCTGTGGCCTGGATTTGGTTCTCTTGAGATAGATGATATTGAACGCTTGACAGAAAGTATACACTTAAAGGGTGACCCATCATGAGATGCACACTGTGTAAACGATTGTTTACAGCAGTGGCTTTCAATTGCAAAAAATAAAGCTCTCCTTTCAGAAAGGCCAGGGGAATGCCTCCACTGAATACAGAGACTGTTCTGCAGTAGCAATGGCGAATAGTGAGTTCAAGAAGCCGACTAAAAAAGAGCTCGAATTAGCAAAAGATTGGCCCACATCTTATAGCCAGTGTTTATTGGAATTAAGCAACTATGTGCAAACAGAACAGCATTTGTTGTCACTATGGCAAAGTGTGGGTTTTCAACAATTGAAGCAGACTGTGTTGCCCAGGAGCGCCAATACCCCACAAAATCAGCTACCGAGAAGCTTCAATGGGCCTGCTTATGTCACGGTAAGAGCCTACCGGTGTAGGGGTGAAGGGCCCCTGGGGTCACTGTAAAGGGCCCACTTCTGACAGGGCTGTTTGGGGGACCTCCTGGAGAGATTGTAAAGAGGGTGCTCAGTGTGGGAGAAAGATCTTCCTGGGGACAGGGTACTGGCTTTGGGGGGGAAGTTTAGGGACCACCTGGTGTCACTGTACAGTGCCCGCTTCGGGCAGGGTGAGGGTGTTACTGTTGACAGAGAGAAGGGTCGGCTGGGAAAGGTTTTCAACTATGCAGGACTGGTCCATGTTCCACAGTGAATACAGAATCTTATGCCAGTCCATTCACTCGTGTGCACCCAACGAGAGCTCACCTTCTCCGCCGAAGCCAGGCTGCTGCAAGACACAAGGAGAGGCAGGGGTGAGATGGGCACACTGGAGGGTGACGGGCTGACAAGGAGGGGCAGGGGTGAGATGGGCACACTGGAGAGTGACAGGGCAAACATGAAGAGGCGGGGTGAGCTGGGCACACTGGAGAGAGACCGGGCAAACATGGAGAGGCGGGGTGAGCTGGGCACACTGGAGAGAGACCGGGCAAACATGGAGAGGCGGGGTGAGATGGGCACACTGGAGAGTGACAGGGCAAACATGGAGAGGCGGGGGTGAGATGGGCACACTGGGGGGTGGCGGGGCAAACATGGAGAGGCGGGGTGAGCTGGGCAGAGAGTATGGGCACACTGGAGAGAGACCGGGCAAACATGGAGAAGCGGGGTGAGATGGGCACACTGGAGAGAGACAGGGCAAACATGGAGAGGCGGGGGTGAGGTGGCCATAGAGTAGGGGTACACTGGGGGGTGGCGGGGCAAACATGGAGAGGCGGGGGTGAGCTGGGCAGAGAGTATGGGCACACTGGAGGTGACGGGGCAAACATGGAGAGGCAGCAGGGCCAGCTAGGCATAGAGTGTGGGCACACTGGAGGGTGACGATACAAACAAGGAGAGGTAGGGGTGAGCTGGGCATAGAGTAGGGGCACACTGGAGGGTGACGGGCAGACGAGGCAGGGGTGAGCTGGGCATCAGGTGTGGTCACACTGGAGGGGCACGGGCAGACAAGGAGAGGCAGGGTGAGCTGGGCATCAGGGATGGGCAAACTGGGGGGGACGGGGCAATCAAGGAGAGGCAGGTGTGAGCTGGGCATGGAGTATGGGCACACTGGGGGTTGACGGGCAGACAAGGAGAGGCAGGGGTGAGGTGGGCATCAGGGATGGCACACTGACAGGGGAACATACCTTGAAGATGTACATGCTCTGGACAACCACTGGCTCTTCCATTCCCAGGCTTCGTGCCACCATCTGCAGGAAAAGCACAGCAGAAAGTAAAGTTACAGGTGCACATACGGCAACTTATGCAAAGCAGTGGAAGTGAGGGTGACTTGAGAGACGCAGACATGGCTGCTGCAGCCCTCCACCCTGGCTCCTGCAGCCCTTCACCCTGCCTGCGGCCCTCCACCCTGACACCTGCAACCCTGAACCATGTCTCCTGCGGCCTCCACCCTGGTGTCCGCAGCCCTCCACCCTGGCGCCTGCAGCCGTCCACCCTGGCGCCTGCAGCCCTGAACCATGTCTCCTTCAGCCCTGAACCATGTCTCCTGCAGCCCTCCACCCTGGCGCCTGCAGCCCTCCACCCTGGCGCCTGCAGCCCTCCACCCTGGCACCTGCAGCCCTTCACCCTGGCACCTGCAGCCCTCCACCCTGGCGCCTGCAGCCCTCCACCCTGGCGCCTGCAGCCCTCCACCCTGGCACCTGCAGCCCTCCACCCTGGCACCTGCAGCCCTCCACCCTGGCGTCTGCAGCGCTTCACCCTGACACCTGCAGCCCTCCACCCTGGCACCTGCAGCCCTCCACCCTGGCACCTGCAGCCCTCCACCCTGACACCTGCAGCCCTCCACCCTGGCACCTGCAGCCCTCCACCCTGGCACCTGCAGCCCTCCACCCTGGCACCTGCAGCCCTCCACCCTGGCGTCTGCAGCGCTTCACCCTGACACCTGCAGCCCTCCACCCTGGCACCTGCAGCCCTCCACCCTGGCACCTGCAGCCCTCCACCCTGACACCTGCAGCCCTCCACCCTGGCACCTGCAGCCCTCCACCCTGGCACCTGCAGCCCTCCACCCTGGCACCTGCAGCCCTCCACCCTGGCGCCTGCAGCCATGGCCTCCGCATCCCCCAACTTGTGGTCCTCCCTCCTAACTTCAAAGCACCCCTCTTTTAAAAGCTTCAGGTCTCTCAAGAACCCCCTCACCTGACACCCCAGACCCCTCACCTATGAACTCTTAGACTCCCCCACTCCAGTCGCAGACTCTTAAACTCTGATCCTGCGAGTTCCCTTTTGCTCTTAAGCCCCCACCTATACAACGTCTGACCCTATGCACGTTACTGCTTTATTTTACCTTCACGCTTATACCTGCGCTATGTACATGTTCACGGATAGCTTTGAATTCAGTCCTTCACTGCGGAGGCACACACTGCTCTGTGGTCTCTTTCTCCTGAGATGTTGTACTTGTATTCTGACAGTGACTAGCCACATTGTGCCATAGCTCCTCGTGCCACCAGTTAATGCATACGTAGCTCCTCTGTATGCTTTGTTCTGTATTCTTCTGCAATTCTCAAACACAGAACCTTATCCTTTCAATGCCCTGTGACCCACGGGATGCACTCTCGTACGGACATCTTTTGTAAGTTACTGTTAATAGTGTAGTAAGCCGCCTCTCGATATAGTGCACTAAAACGAAGTACACTGTGCGGAGTCAAGTGGGTCCCCAATTGGATTACAGAGGCTAAAGTAGATAATACTAACACTCTCTTTGTGGTAGCGTGGGTGAGCAGTTAGGCTTGTCAGAGGGTGGTGCTAAGCATTTGTTGAATTCACAGAGTAATAAATAAGACACACACTCACGAATGGATCCGAGTCCAGTTTATAAAAATATCAATTTTTATGTAATCCTTAAGACCAAGAAGACAGTTGTTCTAAGGTAAGTACTTTTGGAGTTACGATTTCTCAAAGTTCGTAAAAAATACATCACTTTTGTGGGCAATTACGTACCATTGGAAACAATGGGGAAATGCAGAAAGATGTATATACATTTAAGCAATGCTTTCACAAAGTTCACCTTCTCGTTTTAGGTCAATGTCAGGACCAGGCCCAAAGTTCCAGCAGGAGAAGTTCGGGAGCCTCCCGAATCAGGCAGGAGCAGAGTGCTGAGATTCTTTGAAGCTTGTGCGCAAAGACGAACGGGGCCACTTGAAAGTACATCGCATGTGGGGTCTTACAGGTAAATCAGAGGGGGCTCCTTTGAGGGAGGAGGTTGCCAGGGGCTCGGCACTACAGCTGGCTGGTTGATGCTGGGGCCGGTGCAGAGCAAACAGGTCAGCCGAGCATTGTGAGGCCCTCGCGGTCAGAAGCAGGCAACTTGGAGAGGCGGGCTTGGGACAGCTGGGCTACTCAGGAAGGGGGTCTCAACGTTCCTTGATGGGTGCTTGCTTCTGGTGCTTTGGGAGTCTGGCGTGGACTCGTATTCTCTGTTTGCTGTGTGGGATCCAGTACCCCGGCTATTGGAAGGCCGCGGCTCCGGTGTCGCCAAACTTGGTGTGGAGGCAGATATGACGCTCTAGGACTGTTGTAACTTTTCTTGCTTCAGCGCTGCATCGAGGTCGTTAGGGAGCAGCAAGTCGACAAACTTAACTTTACACCATCAGTGCCTGTGGTGTGTAGGGTAGTGAGAGCCCTTTCAGGCTCAGGACGACACAGCAGGCGTGATTGTCGATGTCCGTGTCGCTACAGGCAGTGTTTGGCACCCTTTTCTTCTGCAGCGGGGCTTCAGTTCTCCTGCAGGGGGTCTTCTTTGTCCAGGTCTTCTCTTTCCTGTCAATTATGATGTTCGGGTCTCAGGGTGCCACTGAAATACTGGATTGAGGGGCGTTACAAGGGAAGACAGGTAGTAACTAATGGCTAACCTACCTTTAGGGCATCTACAACCTCTGATGACCACTTTCTGATGGAGGGGGTACTACCCTAGCGCTGATAGGTTGTTTCTAACCATCCCATGATGGTGGAATTTTAGGAGAGGGGTTCACATCGCTGGCCCCGCCATAGGGATACTGTAGACTGCCCCTGCAGACACTGTCCCTGCATTCTAGTATATTACATGGGTCAGCCTTTTCACTGAATGTTTGCCAGTTGTTTCAAAGCTCGTATTTCACACTGAAATTTTTCCATATTTCACTTTGTAAGAAATGTAGCTCCCCTAAAGAAATAAAGAAACTAAATGGATGGGTAAAACAGTATTGCTTCTTTCTTTTAGTGCTGGTAAAAAAGACATACTTTGACAAGGACAGTACGGCTCCGAGAGCTTCATTCAGCACAAGCTCCCCCTTGCATGCCAAACCTTGATGTGAGCATCTACTCATGAACCGTCCCCAGTGTGTGAAAATAAACCTTGGAAACACAGAAACCGTCAACAAAGAGTTCAATGAAACCGTCAACAAAGAGTTAAATACACTGTTCCACACTGCACTTTATTGTTCCATTTTTTGTCTCGCTAGACCCATTCTGTAGTGCCAAAGTACTACGAAAGAAAAGCACATTTTGGAATGCATGCTTTTAATGTTCTTGTAGTGCTGTTTTACTTTCAAAGTTTGAATTATAAAAAAGCACATTGTTGCACAAAAACATCTCGGATGTTGGCACATTACCGGGGAAAAAACAGGCATTGGCATAGCAAATAGGTCTCCCCTTTTGGACCTTTAAAGTGTTTAGCCATGCAGCACACACATACACAGAAAGGAAGGACACTGCAAAATGAAACACACCAAAAAACAAGGCCACCTCAACCTGCAATCCTTCCAAAGTCGAGAACACTGGTACCACCTAGTAGCAGAGACTGTGCGGCATGGAGGAAGAGCAGTAAAGGGGTCCGTGGGTGCAGAGATCCCTCCCGCCCCCACACACACACACACACGTAAACTAGGGGCAGTCTGCATTAAATGTTCGCTCAGTAACCCAGGCCTGTTCAACTATTTATACCTCAAAAGATCTTTATATCGGACTTTTATGCCGCCTTACCTTTGCAGTCGCTTCAAGGCGCTTTAAATTCACCAGATCATGTACAAAGTCGGCTACGCAGCCACAGAAGCCCTCGCGTGCACGTGGAGCACTGCCTGGTGTGGTTACTCTGGATTGCAGAGTCACAGCACCGGCTCACAGCTGTGACCACATATGTGGCCAATGGCTTCCTGTGGCTCCCCGGCAGCAGTCTGTGGTTAGCCTGCATCAACATTACGCAATGGATGGTCCTTCATAGCGTGCTTGCACAAGAGCAAAATGCTTCTCAGCACTGGGAAATCACAGAAACAACCACCGGACACTCGGTAAACACGACGTCACTTCACTACTTGCCTGAAATAACCTATTACAGGTGAATTGTGGGTAACTTCCTATTTAGTTCTGCCATCATTTAAAACACGTTAGAGAACATGTGTGTAGGAGTGCAGCGCTTCAAAGCCGTGTCGCTGTCAGCAGGCACTGCTTCGTGTCAAAATTAAACATGGTTGCAATGAGACTCCATGGGCGGCTGAGTCATGAAAGTGACTGCCCTTTATGGAACTGAAATCAAGCACAGTAGCGAAAGTGAAAGAGACTGCGCTGGGTTAACGAGTAACATGATCCTGGAATGTAGGAATGCAACTGCCACCCAGCGCGCCGCTGCTCACTCCCGAGACCCAAAGGCCATGGGAGTGAACGTTTAGAGAAAAGGCGGGACATGCACCCGTCTTTGGCCATTTGCATGCTTTCATTTCTGAAAGCCACACTCAAAGGCCAATAGAATGTGACAACCACACGCACAAGCTTTAAGAAAGTCTGGAGTGTTTCCAAGAGGCCCTCTTCTAGAGCAGTGCATGAGCGCTGCGCTAGGCTCGACCTAAAAATCACACATCTCTAAAAGCATTGACAAATATCTGCAGTCTCTAGCAACGAATACAAAAAAATTATACTAAGGATAAATCTTTCTAAAGAGTACTAGAATCAATTACTAAATCAAGTAATATAAAAAATACCTAATGAGTGATGTGTAATATGGCCATCTCGGGTTTCAGGTGACATTTGTAAAGCACGTGGCCTCCAGCCTCGAGGTCTATTGTGTTGCCCATCACTGGTAATATAGGCCCATATTATACGATGCTCTGTCGTGTAGTGCCTATGTAGTCTAGATCGTATATAGCGCTGGTGTTACCATCACAGGGCAGAGCCTGAAGGAGCACATGGTGGCCACAGAGTGCCCGGTCCTCTTAGCACCTCTGCACCCTGTGCCCGTCCTGTGCCACCCCGTGTGCCAGCACCTTCCTTCTCATCCTGTGGCCCTTCCAGCCCCTGCAACCTTTGAGCCTCCAGCAGTTTCCCTCCTCCCAGGGCTTTTCATCATCCCTCTGAGGTCTTACCTCAATCCTCTGCCCCCACCACCCACCCTGTCCCTCTGCACCTGCCAACTTCCTCCTGGTAGAAGAGGGGCACATTAAAAGCACATTATCAAACAGTACACAGAGACACTGACCTGGATGTTCTGAGAGTGTGTGACTTGCTTGAAGATGGGCTCATAGGCGTGCAAAGCTGGGGGAGGAAAAGGACATGTTTAAGACCATATATCCAACCCTTTCCCCTTCCCAGTCTCACACCACGGTCCCTCCCACCGGTCAACAACCCCAGACTACACCAGCAGTAGCACAGCTCCGGCACAGCTCTGGCTTAAGCTGTCACACCATATCCGACACCCTCAAAGCAGGCTTCAGGCAGGAGGTATCACACTCAAACACTGCATGCGAGATTCTCAGAGCAGACACTGGGCAGAAGCCTTCACACCCTCACACCAGAGATCCTCAGAGTAGACCAATAGCAGGAAGAATTGCCCCTCACACCACAACTGACCTTCAAAGCAGACCTCAGGAAGGAGGTACCACACCCTCACACACACCACCAGAGATCCTCAGTAGACCACTAGGGAAAGCGTTGCACCCTCACACCACAACTGAAATTCAAAGCAGACCTCGGGAAGGAGGAACCACACTCTAACACCACATGCAAGACCTTCAAAGCATACCTCAGGCAAGAGGTACCACACCCTCGCACAGCACACCAGAGATCCTCAAAGCATACCTCAGGCAAGAGGTACCACACCCTCACACAGCACACCAGAGATCCTCAGAGTAGACCACTAGTGGAAGCATTGCACCCTCACACCACAACCAACCTTCAAAGCAGACCTCAGGAAGGAGGTACCACACCCTCACACAGCACACCAGAGATCCTCAAAGCATACCTCAGGCAAGAGGTACCACACCCTCACACAGCACACCAGAGATCCTCAAAGCATACCTCAGGCAAGAGGTACCACACCCTCACACAGCACACCAGAGATCCTCAAAGCATACCTCAGGCAAGAGGTACCATACCCTCACACAGCACACCAGAGATCCTCAAAGCATACCTCAGGCAAGAGGTACCACAACCTCACACAGCACACTAGAGATCCTCAAAGCATACCTCAGGCAAGAGGTACCACACCCTCACACAGCACACCCGAGATCCTCAAAGCATACCTCAGGCAAGAGGTACCATACCCTCACACAGCACACCAGAGATCCTCAAAGCATACCTCAGGCAAGAGGTACCACAACCTCACACAGCACACCAGAGATCCTCAAAGCATACCTCAGGCAAGAGGTACCACAACCTCACACAGCACACCAGAGATTCTCAAAGCATACCTCAGGCAAGAGGTACCACACCCTCACACAGCACACCAGAGATCCTCAAAGCATACCTCAGGCAAGAGGTACCACACCCTCACACAGCACACCAGAGATCCTCAAAGCATACCTCAGGCAAGAGGTACCACACCCTCACACAGCACACCCGAGATCCTCAAAGCATACCTCAGGCAAGAGGTACCATACCCTCACACAGCACACCAGAGATCCTCAAAGCATACCTCAGGCAAGAGGTACCACACCCTCACACAGCACACCAGAGATCCTCAAAGCATACCTCAGGCAAGAGGTACCACAACCTCACACAGCACACCAGAGATTCTCAAAGCATACCTCAGGCAAGAGGTACCACACCCTCACACAGCACACCAGAGATCCTCAAAGCATACCTCAGGCAAGAGGTACCACACCCTCACACAGCACACCAGAGATCCTCAAAGCATACCTCAGGCAAGAGGTACCACACCCTCACACAGCACACCAGAGATCCTCAAAGCATACCTCAGGCAAGAGGTACCACACCCTCACACAGCACACCAGAGATCCTCAAAGCAGACCACTAGCAGGAAGCATTGCACCCTCACACCACAACTGACCTTCAAAGCAGACCTCGGGCAGGAGGCACCACACTCACACCACAGGCAAGAGCCTCAAAGCATACCTCAGGCAAGAGGTACCACACCCTCACACAGCACACCAGAGATCCTCAAAGCAGACCTCAGGCAAGAGGTACCACACCCTCACACAGCACACCAGAGATCCTCAAAGCAGACCTCAGGCAAGAGGTACCACACCCTCACACAGCACACCAGAGATCCTCAAAGCATACCTCAGGCAAGAGGTACCACACCCTCACACAGCACACCAGAGATCCTCAAAGCAGACCTCAGGCAAGAGGTACCACACCCTCACACAGCACACCAGAGATCCTTAAAGCAGATATCAGGTAGGAGGTACCACACTCCCTCACCACACCAGAGATCCTCAGAGTAGACCACTAGCAGGAAGCATTGCATACTCACACCACAACTGACCTTCTAAGCAGACCTCATGCAGGTGGTTCCCCACCCTCACAACATATCTGAGATCCTCAAAGCAGACATCAGGCACTGAGCCTTCACAGCCTCACACACCACACTCAAGACTCCCCAAAGCAGATGTCCGGCAGGAGGTATTGTACAACATACCTGAGATCCTGAAAAAAGGTGCATTCTGGGGTCTATCTCTACAAAGGGCTAGGAGGGTTCCTGGAGGCTGGGTCTAGCTGTAGAAATAGATGGGAGACAGCTGGAAGACTGGGTCTAGTTGTAATAAGAGAAGGGAGGGGTCTTGGATGCAGGGTCTAGCTGTGGTAAGAAATGGGGTCTTGGAGGCTGGGGCTAGCTGTAGTGAGGTAGGAGAGGGCTTTTTTAAGGCCGAGTCTAGCTGTCATAAGAGGGGAGGGGGTCTTGGAGGCTTGGTCTAGCTGTAGTAAGAGAAGGGAGTGGTCTTGGAGGCAGGGTCTAGCTGTAGTAAGAGAAGGGAGGGGTCTGGGAGGCAGGGTCCAGCTGTAGTAAGGGAAGGGAGTGGTCTTGGAGGCTGGGTCTAGCTGTAGTAAGAGAGGGGAGGGGTCTTGGAGGCTGGGTCTAGCTGTAGTAAGGGAAGGTAGTGGTCTTGGAGGCAGGGTCTAGCTGTAGTAAGAGAGGGGAGGGGTCTTGGAGGCAGGGTCTCACTGTAGTAAGAGAGGGGAGTGGTCTTGGAGACAGGGTCAAGCTGTAGTAAGAGGGGAGGGGTCTTGGAGGCTGGGACTAGCTGTAGTAAGAGAGGGGAGGGGTCTTGGATGCTGGGTCTAGCTGCAGTAAGAGATGGGAGGAGTCTTGGAGGCAGGGTCTAGCTGTAGTACGAGATGAGAGGAGTCTTGGAGGCAGGGTCTAGCTGTAGTAAGAGAGGAGGGGTCTTGGAGGCAGGGTCTAGCTGCAGTAAGAGAGGGGAGGGGGTCTTGGAGGATGGGTCCAGCTGTAGTAAGAGGAGGGAGGGGTCTTGGAGGCAGGGTCTAGCTGCAGTAAGAGAGGGGAGGGGTCTTGGAGGCAGGGCCCAGCTGTAGTAAGAGATGGGAGGGGTCTTGGAGGCAGGGTCTAGCTGCAGTAAGAGAGGGGAGGGGTCTTGGAGGCCGGGCCCAGCTGTAGTAAGAGACGGGAGGGGTCTTGGAGGCAGGGTCTAGCTGTAGTAAGAGTGGGGAGGGGTCTTGGAGGCAGGGTCTAGCTGTAGTAAGAGAGGGGAGGGGGTCTTGGAGGCAGGGTCTAGATGTAGTAAGAGAAAGGAGTGGTCCTGGAGGCTGGATCTAGCTGTAGTAAGAGAAGGGAGTGGTCTTGGAGGCAGGGTCTAGCTGTAGTAAGAGAAGGGAGATGTCTTGGAGGATGGGTCTAGCTGTAGTAAGAGATGGGGGGGGTCTTGGAGGCAGGGTCCAGCTGTAGTAAGAGAGGATGGGTCTTGGAGGCAGGGTCTAGCTGTAGTAAGAGAAGGGAGGGGTCTTGGAGGATGGGTCCAGCTGTAGTAAGAGGAGGGAGGGGTCTTGGAGGCAGGGTCTAGCTGTAGTAAGAGAGGAGGGGTCTTGGAGGCAGGGTCTAGCTGTAGTAAGAGAGGGGAGGGTCTTGGAGGCAGGGTCTAGCTGCAGTAAGAGAGGGGAGGGGATCTTGGAGGATGGGTCCAGCTGTAGTAAGAGGAGGGAGGGGTCTTGGAGGCAGGGTCTAGCTGTAGTAAGAGAGGGGAGGGGTCATGGAGGCAGGGTCTAGCTGCAGTAAGAGAGGGGAGGGGGTCTTGGAGGATGGGTCCAGCTGTAGTAAGAGGAGGGAGGGGTCTTGGAGGCAGGGTCCAGCTGTAGTAAGAGGGGAGTGGTCTTGGAGGCAGGGCCCAGCTGTAGTAAGAGATGGGAGGGGTCGCTGAGAAGGGTCTAGCTGTAGTAAGAGATGGTGGGGTCTTGGAGGCAGGGTCTAGCTGTAGTAAGAGATGGGGAGGGGTCTTGGAGGCAGGGCCTAGCTGTAGTAAGAGATGGGGGGTCTTGGAGGCAGGGTCTAGCTGTAGTAAGAGAGGGGAGGGGTCTTGGAGGCAGGGTCTCACTGTAGTAAGAGACGGAGGGGGTCTTGGAGGCAGGGTCTAGCTGTAGTAAGAGAGGGGAGGGGTCTTGGAGGCAGGGTCTAGCTGTAGTAAGAGAGGGGAGGGGTCGTGGGGGCAGGGTCTAGCTGTAGTAAGAGGGAAGGGGTCTTGGAGGCAGGGTCTAGCTGTAGTAAGAGGGAAGGGGTCTTGGAGGCAGGGTCTAGCTGTAGTAAGAGAGGGGAGGGGTCTTGGAGGCAGGGTCTAGCTGTAGTAAGAGATGGGGGGTCTTGGAGGCAGGGTCCAGCTGTAGTAAGAGAGGGGAGGGGTCTTGGAGGCAGGGCCCAGCTGTAGTAAGAGGGGAGGGGTCTTGGAGGCTGGGTCTAGCTGTGGTAAGAGAAGGGAGTGGTCTGGGAGGCAGGGTCTAGCTGTGGTAAGAGAGGTAAGGGGTCTTGGAGGCAGGGCCCAGCTGTAGTAAGAGGGGAGGGGTCTGGGAGGCTGGGTCTAGCTGTAGTAAGAGGGGAGGGGTCTGGGAGGCAGGGCCCAGCTGTAGTAAGAGGGGAGGGGTGTTGGAGGCTGGGTCTAGCTGTAGTAAGAGGCGGGAGTGGTCTTGGAGGCTGGGTCTAGCTGTAGTAAGAGACGGGTGTGGTCTGGGAGGCAGGGTCTAGCCGTAGTAAGAGATGGGGGTCTTGGAGGCAGGGTCTAGCTGTAGTAAGAGATGGGGGTCTTGGAGGCAGGGTCCAGCTGTAGTAAGAGGGGAGGGGTCTGGGGGGCAGGGTCCAGCTGTAGTAAGAGAGGGGAGGGGTCTTGAGGCAGGGCCCAGCTGTAGTAAGAGAGGAGGGGTCTTGGAGGCTGGGTCTAGCTGTAGTAAGAGATGGGTGGGGTCATGGCGGCAGGGACCAGCTGTAGTAAGAGAGGGGAGGGGTCTTGGAGGCAGGGTCTAACTGTAGTAATGGAGGCAGGATCTAGCCGTAGTAAGGGAGAGGAGAGATCTTGGCATCTGGATCTGGTTGTAGTAAGAGAGGGGAGGGTCTTGGAGTCAGGGTCTAGCTGTAGTAAGAGATGGGAGAGGTCTTGGAGGGAGGGTCTAGCTGTAGTAATGGAGAGGAGAGATCTTGGCATCTGGGTCTGCTTGTAGTAAGAGACGGAGGGGTTCTTGGAGTCAGGGTCTAGCTGTAGTAAGAGAGGGAAGGGGTCTTGGAGGCAGGGTCTAGCTGTAGTAAGAGAGGGGAGGGGTCTTGGAAGCAGGGTATAGCTGTAGTAAGAGTGGGGAGGGGTCTTGGAAGCAGGGCCTAGCTGTAGTAAGAGAGGGGAGGGGTCTTGGAAGCAGGGTCTAGCTGTAGTAAGAGTGGGGAGGGGTCTTGGAGGCGGGATCTAGCTGAGGTAAGAGAAAGGAGGGGTCTTGGAGGCTGGGTCTAGCTGTAGTAAGAGTAGGGAGGGGTCTTGGAGGCAGGGTCTAGCTGTAGTAAGAGATGGGAGGAGTCTTGGAGGCAGGGTCTAGCTGTAGTAAGAGAGGGGAGGAGTCTTGGAGGCAGGGTCTAGCTGTAGTAAGAGAAGAGAGTGATCTTGGAGGCAGGGTCTAGCTGTAGTAAGAGATGGGAGTGGTCTTGGAGGCAGGGTCTAGCTGTAGTAAGAGAGAGGAGAGATCTTGGCATCTGGATCAGGTTGTAGTAAGAGAGGGGAGGGTCTTGCAGTCAGGGTCTAGCTGTAGTAAGGGTAGAGAAGAGATCTTAGCATCTGGGTCAGGTTCTAGTAAGAGACAGAGGGGGTCTTGGAGGCAGGGTCTAGCTGTAGTAGGAGAGGTGAAGGGTAAGGATGGAGGTTGTGAGCTGAAGCTTGCTTGTAGTAGGAGCTGGGAGCAGTGTGCGCAGATCGCCTATGGCCTGGTTGTAGTATGAGAGAAGGGCAGGAGAAGGATCCAGACAGTTGGGGCCTGGGTGTAGTAAGAAGAGACAGCAGGAGGTAGTTAGTCAACAGCAGCTCTATTTATATCCATCAAGTGAATTTCTACTCACCATGCCCCACTTTGTTCAAGGACTTCTCCTTTGGAACCAGGAATCCACCTGAAATAAGAAGACAATGAAACATCCGGTCAGAGGGAGTCAAACACACAACAGTCCATTGAGGAGAAGAGGTGGTCTGGGCTGCAGAGGATGGAGGTCTCACAGGCTGGAACCTCTACAATTGTGGTAGGCCTGGGAAAGAGTCAGTCTCATGTCCAGAATGTCTCAGAAAAGCCAACGGGGCTCCCCGTGCCAGAGGGAGGTCTCAGAGGCTGGGTCTAGTTGTAGTGAGAGAGAGGAGGGGTCTTGGAGGCAGGGTCTAGTTGTAGTGAGAGAGAGGAGGGGTCTTGGAGGCAGGGTTTCACTATAGTAAGAGAGGGAAGAGTAGTGTAGTTCCTATACTCCTTATAGGCTCTACGCATTGGAATAATATACACAATAGTTTTGACATAGGACTGAGGTCAGTATGTCTCTATCGAGTACATTAAACTTAATTACTTGTGTGTTTTTGCCAGCTAGCTCAGAGGTCACTAGAAACTTCTTGAACGAACAAGAAGGGATTAGTCTCTGACAACCGCATAAACATGACAACTTTGTTTCCCTTAGAATCGGAATAGTTCTCAGAATCGTGGAAACAATAGATAACAGTTTCTCTCAGTCAATCGTGCATGCTTCATTTCTATAGAGTTACACAGAAATAGAGAGACGGTTTATTGAACAGTCTTATTTCTCGTGCAAGAGATATGAACTGCTACAATTGTAAGACAGAATGCAAAGTATAATACGTACAGCGTTAGCAGTAAGTTAAAATAATACTGCAATAGCATGGTTTGTAGCTATGACATATATTCATGAAATACATACATAAATAACACAGGCTAAAATGAGGATACTCATCTGATGCTTCTAAATAATTCTACCCCAGTGTACCTAACCTAAGTGTAGTACGAGGTAAGAAGTAGGTTCTGTTTTGTATAGTATAGTTTAGCTATAGTTAGTATTTGCCAGAAGTTCCTCTAGGTTCTAGTCTGTTCCATACCTTAGAATGAGAGAGGTTGGAATCTCTTTCCGCGTCTCGATTTCCAACACCCCGGCGAAGGGAATCAGAAACACTGTAGCTGGATTCTCTGCAAGGAGGATGACAGCGTCTGGTCAGTGTGTCAGGCGGGGACTCGAATTCCTTCCAAACTTGCCATGGCGAGCCGTGTAGCCGAGTCGTGCAAGTATGCCACTGTGACTTGCCATGGCAAGTGAAAGTATATTTAAATCTGGAAGGTGTTTAGGAATGCTAGCATTGACGTAAAAGTCGGACAGAGGAACGTCATGAATGAACCCCTAAGGAATAGTTGTTCATGCGTAATAAATGAGTTCTGTGTCTTTAGGACAGGGAATGTCCTAAAGGTTCAAGAGTCTGGTTTTCCAAGAACTCGTTGTGACGTGGGATGGACGGATGTAGGTGACCATGCCTGTATTTGGATAGCATGGCTGATGCCTAAATAAGGCCTGGGATTCTATGTCTAAATAAGGGCAATGAGAGTTGTGCATATATAAGGGCATTATTCGGAAAACCTATGTACGGGTATCTAAATCGAAACACAACACCCACTCCAGTTTCGTATGAACGACATTACTAAATGCTAAATGAAGGTATATTTATATCTGGAAGGTGCTTAGGAATGCTAGCATTGACATTACAGTCGGATAGAGGAACGTCATGAATGAACCCCTAAGGAATAGTTGTTCATGCATAATAAATGAGTTCTGTGCCTTTAGGACAGGGAATGTCCTAAAGGTTCAAGAGTCTGGTTTTCCAAGAACTCGTTGTGACGTGGAATGGACGGATGTAGGTGACCATGCCTGTATTTGGATAGCATGGCTGATGCCTAAATAAGGACTGGGATTCTATGCCTAAATAAGGGCAATGAGAGTTGTGCCTATATAAGCTCATGATTCGGAAAATCTATGTATGGGTATCTAAATCGAAACAAAACACCCACTCCAGTTTCGTATGAACGACATTACCAAATGCTAAACATGTCTAAAATAGAGTCTCATGAACTGCTAAAAACATGTCTAAAACATATTTTTAAATGCATTAAAACTGTTGCTATGCATAAAATGCAATAGTGCTGTACATATCAAAGCAATGTTTCTGTCAGGATTTGCCTTGTTTGCGCCTGCCTAACGTATAAAAACTACAGT
Source organism: Lissotriton helveticus (assembly GCF_964261635.1). Classification (NCBI taxonomy): domain Eukaryota; kingdom Metazoa; phylum Chordata; class Amphibia; order Caudata; family Salamandridae; genus Lissotriton; species Lissotriton helveticus. The sequence continues at coordinate 2,143,393,118 of NC_136065.1, forward strand.
TCCCATGATCCTTTACTCAGGGGAGTATATCACCGGCTTGCGCTATAGGACGGAGCGCGTAATTCTGTTTCCTGTTTCCTGTTGGTTGCTGATGAACGATTGATTGAAGTCGCCACTTTTGGATTGTGGTTCGTTGTGTGTCCCGGTGGAGTTCCTGGGGGCGAGATTTCAGAGAAGGGGTTCGAATACTCCGAGGCGGCGGAAACAAATACCACATGGTACTTTTATCGTCGCTGGGGATTACGGGGCGCAGAGTGTTGCTCAACTCGCGCTGCCGTTTTTGATTTACTGCTGAGCCTTGGATTAGTTCGGAACGCGGAGGAGGTTATATTGCGTTGCTATATATTGATTCTTGGAGTAGTGGGTCGTTAGTTGCAGCGGAGCGTTGTGGTGGCTACTACACGCTTCCATGTGCAGTAATAAGGAGGACCTTTTGTTTTTGGAATTAAGTGGCGCTAAGAGCAGCGTAGCGTAGTGGTGGGTTCTACACACTTCCGTGTGCTACAGGGTGTATTACATATACCGTTATTACCAGAGCAGCAGTGGTGGTCACAACCACCCGTTCTCGGTATCTATCGTTTTCAAGCATCTATGGGTAAGCGGAGCACAGTGGTGGTCGCAACCACATGTTGCCGTTACAGATACTAGAGAGCCATTAATACTTATTTAACAGAGCGTTAGTGGTGGTCACAACTACACGCTACCGTTTGTTGTCTCATGTTTCTTTTTTTCATTCATACCGTAACTACTCTGACTAAGTTCTGCCTTATGAACCTTTTAACCTTGGTGGAGTGCTCCGGATGTGTTGTCCACTAACTTTGCCATAGACTTTTTCTTTCACGGTTTGGGAACTCAGAGGGTGCCATTGAGTAGGGACAAGAGGCTGTCTTCTTTGTAATTGAATGGTGTGTGGTTGCACGATAGACAGCACTTCTGTTGTGTATGACGTGTCTGAAACAATGTCTTATTGTCTGCTTGTTTGCAGGAGAGTATGACAGATCTTATACACTTGGGAAAGCTGAAAGAAATATTAGAGCTTCTATAAGGTATTCAAGGTTTAGTGAGAATTCATGAGAGTAGTAGTTAACTTGACATTGTTTATACATGTTTGTCCTTCTGTCGTTTCAGGTCCTTTGTCCCTGCTGACCCTTTCCCTTTCCTTTTTTCCCTCGCCTGATCGTTCGAACACCCTGTGTTGCACATTCAGGGTGTTGGTGACGTCAGGAGGTGGACCCATATTTTCATCATCCGGATCCTGCGGGGCGGGCCTTGACAGTTTCATTCTAAGCATATATTCACAGAAAATGCTAAATGAATGAACATACGTATATATATATATATATATATATATATATATATATATATATATACACATGATGTAATGGCTCGTAAATACAGAAGAAAAAAGTCCGGAACCATTTCATGTCAAGTTACATAAATCAATTGGTTGTTGACAAGGTAATAAATTATCTCTGGAAGTGTTCAAAGAATTCTGTTCTCTATGAATAGTTCTACTGTAAGCAGTGCAAAAAATGGAAAAATACAAATTTGGAGAAAAAAATTAATCATAGGAAAAAAGTTGCAAGTTTAGTCTTTGTTTTGAAAAAATGAAGGCCAAATTCAAAGTCTTCCTGGTTCACTGTGTGCTGAATCAAAAGTCAGTGTATGGGGATGGAGAAAACATGAAATCTTCTATTCCTGTAGACAAAAAATCATCTACCTTTGTAGGTGAAAGTTGGATTACCTCGTTTAGAAGATTAACCACACATAGATGTGAAGCATCGCCTTCAGCACTGGAAGCATCAGCAATGTTTGTTTCCGATGTTACCTGCGTGCCTGTTGTTTCCTCTCGTACCTCAGCAGTAGCAATTTGCGTCTGTGAGATCTCAATGAATGCCGTCATCAGAATTGGTAGCCGCTGGGGACAACACACAGCATGGGCCGTTACTGGGTCCAGCAGAGTATCGATATCCGTTGGCATGACTGATGGGAGTTGTAGACAGATGTCTAGCACATATTTTTCACCGCAAAGCAGGCAGCGTAGAACAGATGCAATCTTGCCAGATAAGTCTGAATGACAGAAACCATGTGGTATTTAATTCTCGTAGACGAGGTAAACCCAAAATTTGGACGATGATCTCATGACACTTCCGTTCTAAGAGAGCATTCTCCAAGATTCCGGGAGTGACGCTGGTGGATTGGCTTGCCATATCGGAGCAATAGGAATAAAAATAGGATCACTGCATCGGGTGCTAGAATTAGCGGCCGTGCGCCAAACACAGAGTGCTCTAAGTTGGAAATTATTCCAAGGACTGCTTGAAAAGATGCTAATAGTCCTGAATACACATTCTAAATACATGTACAATACCACTCGTATCAGAGATATTTAAGATACGTCCCAACATTTCTGAGAAATGTATAGGGCAGTTTGTATTCAAAAGGGCATGTATCTTAGCCGAAGTCCTTGCGACTTGCAGATCATAGGTTTCTTTGGCCGAGATCAGAGACACGGTTTTCTGTAAAAGAAAGGCTTTCATTCTGCTTACAGTATCAATTCGTATAGAAGAGATGTTCAGTGATGGTCATAGAGGCGACTCCCTGGCTGTCTTAATTTGGGTGAACAAGACTTGCATACAGCAAGTGACCCTGGATGTAACCGTTTCTAGATATGGATACCTGGCAACATGCCACAGCAGCTGTGATCATTCAACATAATGTAAATTCCATTTGAAAGTTGTCCAAAAATTTGATTAATCACCGTGGCTGGTGAGCCTCGTAGGTGACAGGTTAAGTTTGTAGTGCAACCATCACAGGCCCCGTGTAAATTAATACTCTGACATAGGAGCGCACTGCTTAGTGCGCTTTCACAGTTTGTACCACTAAGAAACATTTTACGCCCACCCACCCCAACATCTGTGTGTGTAAGGTAAATCCCAGGATGTCTTGATGTATTCTTTACCCAACCATTCATATGTGCCTGCTGGTATATGTTTTAGGCAATACTAAAAATGTAAAGGTGTAACAGGCAGAGTAATTTTACCATGCATGATCCTCTCAGTAGCTGGTTTTTCTGCTACAGTGAATGGTAATTTCTCCAGTTTTTCAATGCTCAGCATCGTATACTCTGCTCCCCTTTGTGCCAGTGTGATCTGTTTATCAGTGGGATTGTATTCTGAAAACAGTAGCGTTGTGTTGCTTAAACGCCAAGGCACATAGCCTGCACGCAGGTTTTGTAGCATCCAGCCTAATAGCATGATAGAACGTAATCAGACTGACCATGTTGCAACATGACCAAATCTTGTTCCATTATGTCTATGGCAGAAGATACAATGTTGTCCAATAAATATATCCTGGACGACTGAGTCGTTAACCCATTGTCGACTACAGTGAGAGATTTCTCTAAATTAATACGATCAATTTCTCGTATTCTTTCTGCAGTGTCTGCTAGGGTAACCAGCATTGATACCGGCATATATGAAATGTTTTTTATGCCGTTTTCTTGGTTCTAGAAAGAATTCTCTACGGTTTGTGCCTTCTTTAAGTAAAGATAAGTGTTGTTTCACATCCTCTAGTGTAGCTTTCTGTAGCCAATCAAGGCATAGTTTTCCAACACTGTATGTTGTTACAACCCCTGGATGCTGTCTTTGGACATATCGTGGGTCTGGCCTATTGATAGCGAAAGCCTGTGTTTTGTTCAGGAATCGATCTTGACAGTTGTTTGTGTCTCTGGGCCAGAGCAACCATTTTTCCCATTCAGGATCTGATCTGTTGTGATGCAAAATAGTATGTGTGTCGACCTTCCCCTGTGTAGTTCTATTACTTGTAGGTATGGACGGAGTGTTCATGTCTTTGATCTTGGCTAACCCAAGGCAAGACGTTTATTGGACAGTGTCATTCAAAAACATTATTTGCTCAGGAATGATACAGGCTCTAAACAAAGCTTCTATCCCCTGCACTTGCCAATCTTGTGTACCCCAGACAGATTTTGTGTCAATTGTGTCTTTCCAAAAGTCGAAACCCTGTCTCGACATTTGGGCAATAAAGGCTGCAGAATAAATCTGTTTTGTATTAGTTAACATAATTTTCATTCCTGTTTTGTTCACATTTTTAAAGTAAAACGTTTCTGGATTGGATACATTGAACCGTGAAAATAATGGAAACTTCTTTGCAAACGTTTTTGAGCTACCCTTTGGAGGTGTAGGACAATGCTTCCATTGGTTATACATAAATACATTTCTAGGTGATGCAGTTTTATGCAAGAAATGATGACCATAATGGTTGTAACAATAAAGCTGTCCATAGTCTGATGAATCCTCTAAGTATTCATGATTAGAGAATGCAGCAGACATTTCTAGATCAGACATCATGTTATTAACAGTTTTGAAGACCCAAGCATCAGAGAAGTTACTAGAGGTAATAAAGTCACTTAATGAAATTTTAAATAATTGTGGTATATTCAAAAGTTCAGACAGGCCAAAAATGGCATATTCAGTTCAGTCCCAAACTATACCATCCGGTATAGGAACGGCTGTGATGTTCACTGCTGACAAGTCTCTTGCTTCACGATGGGATGATTTGTGTGGCTGGAGAAGTAAGTTCACTCTTTTACTTGCTGTGTCCGTTTGAATATATTTTCCATTTATAAGCAAACCCAGAGTTCTTACCAGAGCTAGCCAAAGTAGAAAGAAAAATATTCCCAAAACAATCCATAGTTCAACCAGATAAGTCTTTTTCAGGTGATGAAAAAAATCTGTTGCTTGTTCTTTGAAAGTTTTTTGTACTGGCGTTGTTTCAGGTTTGCTGGGATCCTCAGACAACGTATCAAAGTTAATGAAATAGCCAGAGGCAGTTCTGTCAATGGTTGAAATTGCATCAGGATTTGTTGAAATCGCTGGAACCAGTTGATCACTTGTTACTTCGTTGTAGACAGGTGTATCAGGACGCACTGTTATTTGGGTTTCAAGAGGAATAGGTTCCATAGCATTGTTGCTTAGACCTTCATTTCTCACTGTAGAATCTTCAAAGGTGATGAGTCTCTCAGTTTGAACCTCTTGGACAGTAGCTAGAGGATTGCGTCTGCTACAATACATTGTCGGAATCCACTTGGCCTACTGCTTAGTATCGGCCACATAATGTGGTTTGTTCAGGTCGATGGACACAAATCTTTTCTCCTTTTTACCAGCAAGGGGCCGCAGAAGTACTGTTCTTGATCCGTGGATTGCTAGGACTGGTACTGGTTGTCTGTAAGAAGGCCCAAATTACTTCTTGTCTGCGATCTTTTCTCTGACTAGATCCCCAAGCTTTGGGATCCAGACAGGCTTTGCTGGGACAGTTGGATTTCCCCCAGTGGTGGTTGGCTTCAGGAACACGTTGCTTTGTTTCGATCTTAGTTTATTTAAGTCCTGTAAAACAGCCAAACGATCTTTGATATCAAATTGTTTAATTTCCACCACTGTGCCTTTCATGTCAAGGTCCGGTACCAACATTCTAGTCCCAAAGAGGCCCTCATATGGAGTGACACCTCCTAGAGAACTTCTTGGCAAATTATTTAATGAGCGTTGGACCCCATAAAGATGTTTGACCCACCCATCACCTGAACCTAATACCCTAGCTGTTATAGACTGCTTTATGTCCCATTTTTTTCTTTCCACAACAGAATTTCCCTCAGTATGGAATGGAGACGAATACCGCGATGCTTCGCCCAAACTGGCCATGGCTTCTTTGTAAGCTCGAGAGCCAAACGCAGGGCCCTGGTCAGAGTGTAGTGTGCCAATTGCATATTTGCCGATAAAGACTCGCAACACTTTTATAACAGTCCGAGAGTCAGCCGAGCGGTAAGGCCACATCCATAGGAACCTTGAACACAAATCCACAGCGACCATGATATATTTATAGTTACCATCCTGTTGTGTATCGATTTAGATTTCGTAAGAATTTCTCAATTCACGCCCTTATATAGGTATAATTCACATTGCCCTTATATAGGCATAGAAATCCAATCCTTATCTAGGCATAGTCCATGCTACCCAAATACAGGCATGGCTACTTCCACCCGTTCATCTACGTCACAACGAGTTCTAGGAAAACCAGACTCTTAAGCCGTTAGGGACTTCCCCTTGCTTGGATATTGATTTCTCCAAGAACTCATTTATTATGCATGAACATCTATTCCTTAGGGGTTCATTCATGACGTTCATATGCCCAACTTTTACGTCAATACCAGCATTCCTAAACACCTTCAAGGTATAAATATACCTTCACTTGCTATGGCAAAGCGCGGTGTGGTTCGGTGCAGTTCGACTACCTACTTGCACGACGCCGCTCGCCACAGCAAGTATCGAAGGAAGCCAACTCCCCAGCTGACGCACTGACTAGACACTGTCACCTCCTGCCGAGAATCCAGCTCCAATGTTTCTGACTCCCATTGCAGGGTGTTGGTAAATCGAGTCCCGGGAAAGAGATACCAACCTCTCTCATTCTAAAGTATGGAACTGATTAGAACCTAGAGAAACCTTTGGCAATTCTTGGCAGAACAAAAACTTGTGCTAAGGCAACACCTACTTCTTCTCTCGTACTAGATCTAGGTTATGTACACTGGGGTAGGCGTATTTTAGAAGCACCAGTTCAGTATTTTAGCCTGTGTTATTTATGTATGTATTTTTATATATATCATAGCAACAGACAATGCTATTACAGTATTATTTTATATTACTGTTTACGCTGTACGCATTATACTTCGCACTTTGTCTAACGATTATAGCAGTTCATATCTCTTGCATGAGAAATAAGACTGTTCAGTAAACCCTTTTATTGAAATGCCCCTCTCTCTATTTCTATGCAGCTCTGTAGAAACGAAGCATGCACGATTGACTGAGTGAAATAGTTATCTTTTGTTTCCACGACTCTGAAAATATTGTTCCGGCTATAGGGGAAACAAAGTTGTCATGTTTATGCGGTTGTCAGAGACTAATCCCTTCTTGTTTATTCGAGAAGGATTCTAGTGACCTCTGAGTTAGCTGGCACACACAATTAAGTTTAATATACTTGATAGAGACATACTGACCTCAGTCCTATATCAAATCTATAGTGTATGGTATTCCAATGCGCAGAGCCTATTAGGAATATAGGAACAACACTACATGGTGACCAATGGTTTAGTAGGGCATTAATTTAATTCTAAATACTGAAGTAACTCAGTCGTGCTTTTCTTAGAGACCCCTTTTCACGTAATACTCCAATAGACGTCTGGAGTGGGTAAGGGATAATATCGCCATAGCTGAGTAGGACGAAAATCCTATGTATTAGCTTTTTGGTTTGTTCAACGTTGAAGGATACAGTGTTCCAAAATATTGTGCACCTTATCTTTGTTCCCTCGAAACTTGCTCTGCAATATTCATTAAACAAAATGTCCCTACACGGGGATAACAACACCAAAACCAGTGGAGCTGGGTCTGATCCAGCCGATGCGGCTTTTAGCTATACAGGTTTTCAAGAAAAATGATGCAAATGCTGTAATAATTCCTCAAAATGTAAGGAAAGCCATCACTATAAAACTTATAAAACATGGCCTATCATCAAGAGGTGGTAGAGCAGTTTTTGTGATGGAGGCACATGAATATCGTAAGACAGAGGTATTCTATTCATGGATAATCTTCCCAGAAGCAAATCCAGTAACACGTACGTTTCCCTTCTACAAAGAAGATGATCCACCAGAGGAATATATTCCTTTCGAGGATATGAAAATTCCACTCACATACCAGGAGCATGAGCGCCCTAAAACATTTAAATCACATTACCAGGCTCGGTCCACAAGGTAGACCAGGAGCAACATGGTCAGTCTTAGCCGGCTACACACCTGACCCTGACATTGAATCAATGTCGGACAAAGAATTACTTAGTAACATACAAAATTTAATAGAATTATACAGTTAAAGGTCTTTACTAAAAACACTCCTACTCCTTCTAAAAAGAAGTGGGAAAATAGCAAACAAACTTCTAAAGAGCAGTGTTCTCATTCCCGAGGTAGGTCTCCTCAAAAGGAGCCCTCTGAAAGGAAGTATAACCTCTGGAACAGGGAAAATTTGAAAAAACCTGATAGATATCAAGATACTGATACAAGTTCCTCTCGTACCTTTCAGACTTTGTCCCAGAAATCCGAAAGAAGAGGACGGTCAGAAAACAACGAAGAACACCTGAAGACCAAACACGTTCAGAAGAACAAAAAACCTCAATTCACCAAAACGAAGGTAGCAGGTCTAAAAATCAGACAAGCCGAGGATCTTGAGGACACAACTCAAGAACGGAGAATGGGCTCAGACAATGTTGGACAGCGCAGCAGAAGTAACCATAGCTCGCCAGAACCTGAAGGGTCTTCCGGAGACAGTGGACTTGAATGAAGACATTCAAGTTGAAACTGCAGATACCAGGTTTAGCTCTCCACATATGTTATATGAAATAACACTCCAGATGGAGGGAGACATACCTAGAAAAGTGAAAACACTCTTTTGGGAGCGACTTTCTAAGGGTTATGATATACTACTAGCTGAACAAGACTGGCCACCAGAATTTGTCAGGGAGTGCCCACATGGCGAAGACAGCCTTCTCTAACCATATTCCAATACATTTAAAATATACTTGTCAGGAAATGGGCAGTCACCCAAGCCCAAGCATTATACAAAAATCATGTAGGATGGGATGAGGACTCATTTCACCACAAAATCCAGTTAAAAAATCATCCAACTGCACAAAGGCAGTACCCAGTTAAGCAAGAAGGTAAAAAACAGGTCAGGGAGATCTTAGATCAACTTGAGTACCAAGGGGTGATTAAAACATGCACCTCATCAATGAACAATCCTTTGTTTCCTGTCTCCAAACCAGACAATACAAATCATCTAGTATTGGATTACAGACAACTCTTGTTGCAAAACATTTGCAGTGCAAAACGCACACAGTAAAGCATTATTGAATAACATTGTGCGTAAAAAATACAAAACCATATTAGATATTTCAAATGGTTTCTTTTGTCAAAAATTGCACCTGAAAGTAGGTATTTGACTGCTTTCTCAATAATGGGGACACAGGGTCACTTCTGTTGTCTCCCTCAAGGATTCAAGAATAGTCCTGGGTTATTCTCAGCAATGGTAACAGAGTTACTGCAAACTTATGATGACAAGGCATAGTCATATGTCGGTGATATCTACCTGACAGACAATGACTTGGATAGGCACTTGAACAGGGTGAACATCATTATACTGGGCTTCGCCTCTGAAGGGTACAAACTAAATTTTAAGAAATCAAGAATTGCCCATCTCAACATACTTTTTCTAGGATATGAACTATCAAGTGAAGGCAAAAGCCTGGCAGCCAACTTTTTCAGAAAAGTGTGCGCTGCTCCAACCTCCAAAAATGATGAAGAATTAACAGTCAATTCTAGGTTTCAGGAGTTTCGGAAGAACTTACATTCTAAATTACGCAGAAAGGGTAATCCTCTCTACAAATTAATCAAACCTGATTTTTAAACAGTAAATTGGAAAAAATAACCCACAGAAATTTTGCGTTTACTCCAAACATACATGTTAGCAACAAAACATTTACAAACACCCGTAAACGTATGCAACTTAGTGATCCGAATCATTCTGGGTCAGTGCGGATTCACCTACTTAACTTTTAATGAAGGTGAAAAAGTACCAATTGCATACACTTCACATTTGTATACACAAGCAGAAATGAAATTCACTTCCACAGAAAAAATTCTGACAGCTGTTCAAACCGCTGTAGCAAAAAAAAGGGGAAACGCATTATGGTCGTGACACCTATACCTGCCTTAGAAGCAGTGACAAAAGTGAGCATTCCAAATGCTAAAGCTTTACATCTGAGATAGATACAATGGGTTAATTCTCTTGCTGCAACTGATGTCGAATATGTTTTTGATCCTTATTTGAAAACACAAGCATTTCTACAATACGAACAAGAATGTTCTCTGCCTACTGAAATTCGGCCTCTAGACCAGTATGAATGTATAATTTATACAGACGGATCAGCACAACCCGCGACGAGGGGTAAACAAGCTTATAGTGCTGCATGCACGATCGTTAAAGGTCGTATGCGCGATGGCAAATTCCAACCTATGGTCACAAAAACGCAATCTCTAGGAGATTGTACAGCTCAGCGAGCTGAACTACAAGCATTCAAAATGGCACTTGAAAATACGGATCGCGAATTCCCCACACTTATAGTGTGCAATTCTTTCTATTGTGTCCAATCTTATAATGAATATTCACAGAATTGGCTTCAAAACGGGTTCAAAGATGCAAAAGGTGGCACAATCAAGCATAAAACGCTTTGGGAACAAGTAGTTCAGTTGCGAGAAGGACTGCAAAACACTCACGTGATACACACGCTGAGGCATCAACGTGATGGTGTTCACGGTGAAGGGAATTCATTGGCATATGAAGCCGCAAAGGCAGCTGTGCAAACGGCTTCCGTAGCTGCAATCACTCATTCAAAAACGAAAATAGACGGTGAAAAAATGCTGGCTGTCAATGATAGAAGCAAAGGCAGTGGTGCAGCGTTACCTAAAAAGTTTCCACTCAAATCCTCATATATAATTGATGCAAACAACGTTCGTTTGCTCGAATCCCTGGAGTAGGGGTTCAATCGAAGCCCAGGTTAGATGTGTGAACATCTCACCTGGGCTTCGATTGAAATTCGAATTGCATATTATCAAGCCCATTATCGCCGCTTTATCTGCAGTTTCCTGCCGGTAAAGCGGCGATAAACTACAGCTTCCTTGATAATTTGGCCCAAGGTTCTTTTGGATGTGGCCTCAGCGCTCGGATGACGCTCGCACTGTTATAAAAGATTTGCGAGTCTTTATCGGCACTACGCAATTGGCACGCTACATTCTGACCAGTGTCCTGCGTTCAGCTCTCGAGCTTACAAAGAAGCCATGGTCAGTTTGGGCGTTGCATTGCGGTACTCTAGTCCATTCCCTCCTGAGGGAAATTCAGTTGTGGAGAGAAAAAAACGGGACAAAGCAATCCATAACAGCTAGGGTATTAGGTTCGGGTGACGGGGGGGTCAAACATCTAATAAGTGTCCAACGTAGACTTTATAATTTGCCAAGAAGTTCTCTAGAGGGTATCACTCCATATGAGGTCCTTTTTGGGACAAGAATGTTGTTCTCAGACCTTGATTGTCACACATCAGTGGTGGAAACAAAGAAATTTGATATCAAAGATCGTTTGGCTGTTTTACAGGACTTAAATGAATGTAGAACGAAACAAAGCAACGTGTTCCTGAAGCCAACCACCACTGGGGAAAAACCGACCTTCCCAGCAAGGCCTGTCTGGATCCCAAAGCTTGGTGATCTAGTCAGAGAGAAGATCGTGAATAAGAAGGAATTTGGGCCTTCTTACAGACAACCAGTACCTGCCCTAGCAACCCACGGATCAAGAACAGTTTTACTGCCGCCCCTTGATGGTAAAAAGGAGAACAGATTTGTGTCCATCAACCTGATCAAACCACACTATGTGGCCGATACAAAGCAGTAGGCCAAGTTGACTCCGCCAATGTAGCAGACGCACTCCTCTAGCTACAATCCAAGAGGTTCAAACTGAGAGATTCATCACCATTGAGGAATCTGCAGTGAGAAAAGAAGGACTAAGCAACAAAGCTATGGAATTGTGTGAGAAAGTGCCATCTTTCTTGCCTTGGTATGCCCCCACTTTTTTCTGAACTGCTGATGTGCTTGACTGAGTGTGCCCTGGGTCCCTGCCAATCAGGTAGCCAGGGCCTGTGTTCCTTCCCTAAAAAGAAAAGCTATGCTAAAACAAAATACCCAATTGGCACCTCAGGCCACCTGTCAGCCCCCAGTAAAATGGTACCCTAGGAACCCAGGGCATGGTGACCAGAGGAGACCCTTGAGGACTGCAGCACTTATTGTGCCACCCTCAGGGGCCCTGTACCCTGGGACCCACACCCTGTCTTTGCAGGCTGAGTGCCTAAGTACAGAACTAAAACAAGAGTCGACATGGCACACATCCCTGTGTGCCATGCCCACAGACTCCACTGCCCTGCCATACTTCAGTCTCCCCTCTAGCTGGGTGCCCTATGCCAGAGGTGAGGGCACAAGGGCATGAGCCCTGTGCCCCTGGAGTACCCAGGGCCATTCCTGGGCACTGTAAGTGCAGTGATGCCATTTAAGAGTATAGGGTGCTGGGAGGTTGTCATTACGAACTCCACAGCACCATAATGGCTACACTGAAGACTGACAAGTTTGGTACCAAACTTCTCAGCACATTAAACCCGCACTGATGCCAGTGTGGGATTTAATGTAAAATGCACGGGATGGCATCTTAGAGATGCCCTCCAAAACCCAAACCTACAATCCACATCTGGGCTGAGTGGCTGCCGAGGCTGCCACACAGCAGACATTTTGCTGGACCCCTGGGTGGAGAGCCCCCGCTCTCCTGGGCCTGCGTCAATGCACATCCTGGACGAGGTGCTATGTCTCCTCCCCCAGGATGGACAGGGGGAAGCTTCAAAGGCCGGCCGCCTCTGAGAGCTTCTCCAGACCATTTGCTGTACCCAGCAACTGGCCCCCACCAGTTCTGCCTCCACTCTGGCGGGAAGACTGGTGGGAAAAACTACGTCAGTAAGGAGGGTGTGCCAAACTTTGCCAACCCCACTCCTCAGGTGGAGGAGGCGAGGTGAAGCACGCCCCCGGGCTCTGGCCATTTTGTAGATGGGGAGCCCTGCCCAATCCCAGCTAGGCTCCTGTCCCACTCCTACAGGAGAGGAGCAGGCTAGGGGGTGTACTCACCCCAGGAGACGGACCCATTGGTCCGTGCCCTTGCCCTACCTTTAATGCCCCTAAATTTGGTATTTAGGGGTTCCCTGAATCTTCCTTCCTCAGATCCCGATATCAAAAGAAGAAAGAAGATCAAGAAGAAGAAGACCCGACGTGCAGCTGCTAACAACAGGACAACAACAACTGACTTGGCCCCAGCCCTACCGGTCTGTTGATCCTGGAACCTGCTCCTGCCTAATTCCGGACAGCAACCTTGGGACAACCAGAGGACCTGCCTGCCTTAACCCTCTCGAAGATTGGGACTCCCATCAGCAGAGGCTCTGCTGCAACACCCCACCTGGTGCTCACCAGGAAGCTCTGGACCAGTCCACTCTGCACCAGCTGAGCCCGGGCCGGTCCAACCAGAACCAAGACCACGAGGACGTCCCTCTGGCGACTGGGACCCGAAGTCCAGTGCCCAAAAACCCTCCTCGACGAACCAGCCGACGCCTGTAGACTCAGAACCAGGGGCCACCCCAATCGCGACCAGCCGAGGGTAAGCTTTTCCGACCCCCAAAGACACCCTGCACCCGGCGCCCCGCGGCCCCCTGTGCCTCCCTTTGGGGTACCTACCTGTGCTCCAAGATCCCAACTTACCTCTCGAAGTGCTGGTCGCCCCTGGAGAGTCACCATCCCCGAGCCTGCAGCCTTTGTTCCTCTTTCAAGATCCTCATTGGATAACATTAAGCGCCCGACAGCTCAAAAGCACCCTGCACCCAGCCGCCCGAGTGCCGCTGGCTGTGACCTCTTTGCCCTATCCTACTTCCCCCCTTGCCCAGAGCAAGTGACCAGGAGCCCAGCTCCCAGAGCAGCGTGGCCTGCTAGCCAGCAGCCACCAACCGAAGGCCCCCTTTCCCTCATTGGATAACATTGGGCCTACCTACCTCTGCACCTGGCCGCCCCTGTGCCGCTGGGACTGAACTAACTGTACTCACCTGACCCTGGGGGACCCCTGAGTCTACGCCCAGAACCCTAACTTCACCAACCAAGTACCCACCTGGAAACCGGTAATTCACTTACCTGCCATTGGATAACATTGACCCATTTTGACTCGAAAATTTTCAGTGTGAAGTTTTGAAAACTGAAAATATTCCTATAAAACCAGCGAAAGTCCGAATTCGAAAATACTCACCTGTGATCAGGAGAGAAGCCAGTACTGTACCTTGTAGCCAAACACAGCACCGAAACCGCCCTCATCGCAGCAACAGACGACATTCGAACACTACTGGACAACGGAGAAACGGTTGCCCTCATCCTACTTGACCTCTCCGCAGCCTTCGACACAGTCTGTCACAGCACCCTCATACAACGTCTCAACAATGTCGGAATACAGGGAAAAGCACTGGAATGGATTATCTCGTTCCTCGCCGGAAGACCCCAGAGAGTCCGCCTCCCCCCTTTCAGATCAGAGGCCACCGAAGTCATCTGCGGCGTACCACAAGGATCATCCCTCAGCCCCACCCTCTTCAACGTATACATGAGCCCCCTCGCATCCATCGTGCGCCAACACAACCTCAACATCATCTCCTACGCAGACAACACCCAGCTGATCCTCTCACTCACCAAAGACCCAAACACCGCCAAAACAAACCTACACGAAGGAATGAAAGATGTAGCCGAATGGATGAAGAACAGCTGTTTAAAACTAAACTCGGACAAAACGGAAGTCCTCATCCTAGGTTCATCCCCCTCTGGCTGGGACAACTCTTGGTGGCCACCTGCCCTGGGAACCGCACCCATACCTACGGATCACGCACGCAACCTGGGCTTCATCCTAGACTCCTCTCTCTCGATGTCCAGACAAGTCAACGCCGTCTCATCACCTGCTTCAACATCCTACGCATGCTCAAAAAAGTCTTCCGTTGGATCCCCACCGAAACAAGAAAAAAAGTCACCCACGCCCTGGTCACCAGCCGTCTGGATTACGGAAACACCCTTTACACCGGAACCACAGCCAAACTACAGAAAAAACTCCAACGCATCCAAAATGCCTCAGCCAGACTCATACTGGACATCCCTCGTCAAGCTCACATTTCCAGTCACCTGAAAGACCTCCACTGGCTCCCCGTCAACAAGAGAATAACGTTTTGTCTCCACACCCAGGCAACACAAAGCCCTCTACGACCTTGGACCCGAATGCCTCAACACACGACTAACCTTCTACACCCCCACCCGCCAACTACGATCATCCAATCAAGCCCTCGCCGCTATCCCACGCATCCGTAAATCCACCATGGGGGGCAGATCCTTCTCCTACCTAGCGGCCAAGACCTGGAATTCTCTCCCCACCCACCTCCGCCTTACTCAGAACCACCTCTCCTTCAGAAAACAACTAAAAACTTGGATATTCGATAAGTAAATGCACCCCCCTCCCCCAAGCGCCTTGAGACCCTCTGGGTGAGTAGTGCGCTATATAATTTCTGAACTTGAACTTGAACTTGTAGCCCAGTACTGAACCGCAAAAGTAATCCCTAGCGGGTTTACTAGTAACCTGTATTTTCTCCATAGTAAATGTAAATGTAAATGTATTGCGATTTATATAGCGCACGTATCACCCGAAGGCATCAAGGCGCTTGCTTTGGGAACCCGTCCTGGCTTTTCCCTGTGAGATAACCCCTACTGGGTATCCCCAGGGTGAAAGCCAGGCATCCCGCCGCGGGTGGGCCGCCGTAGTGGAGATTAAGCAACTGTTGCCCAGAGTTGCAGCGTAGGACCCCATGATTAGAATAGGCACAGAGGCGAGAATTCTCGAGTCCGTGGACATTTTGGGCTCAGTACCCTGCCGCGTCGAGAATTGAACCCTGGTCCCGGGCCAGACCTCTGCATCAGGGTCTGCCGCTCTAATCAGTGAGCCACACTCCTCCACTAGTAACCCATTGTCTGCTTTTCTAAGAAATTTCTTCTAAGTGCCTACTTTATGATGGAATAATTGAGGTGTGGGGTGACAGTTTGAGAAGAAATCTGCAGTGCTTACAAATGGAAGGTGAGCGTTACAAGTCACTCTATAAAAAATAAGTTCTAAAGAGTGGGTTATTTACCACATTGCAGAGTACGTCAGTTTAAGGCAATGAGATAAAATACACAGCCTAATGCACCCATCAATTTAAAGTTTACATGACACAGCCAACTGTGACACACCTGTTTGCTGCAGCTAGAGCTGTGGAAGAGGGACAGACTTCTACATTTTTCTTCTCAAACACTTTATGTTTACACGACTGTGACTGAAGTTCCAGGCCTACATTGTATGTATTTAAATCTCAGCCAATACAGTCATATTAATTAAAGCCTTATCAGCGTGATTGAAAAAATAAGTGTAATAGTGTATAGTGAACGTTTCATGTTGTGGCAATATATGAACTGTTAAAGAAATCTTGGATTTTGAAAGGAGTTAATAACAGGAAATGCAAGTTCGGGTCACCTGCTGCTTAACAGGTCACAGGCTTCGGCAGCAGCATGGAAAACAAGTTAATTACTGTTCCAAGGCAACCTGTCTTTAATTATTTGGCGTGTTTTACCTTTTTCATGGCAGTATAGTCTGAGTTCAGCCAGGGGGATTGTCCCATGTGCTCTGTGCGCTGCTCTTCACTCCGACACTGTGAAGGCCGGGGAGGAGGCGGAAGCATGCCTGCACGTGTGTGCACAGGACAGTGCAGTGACTGTGGCACGGGGCCGCCGCCGTAGACCCAGCCGCACGTGCTCGTCGGCGGCCACAGGACTTTGCACGCTTCGGGAAACTCATCAAAATAATCTTTACAGCCATTAGGCAGAGAAGGACATGAACGTTCTGATTATTATTATCGCGGCTGGACAGCTATTTAATACATATTTTTATTTTATCTTGGGTCGTTTCATATAGACCTAATATTTCGGGTCCTCGTGATGGAGCACAAATTCGCACGTTGCGAGTCTTGCTCCTACTCATGAACCTCGAATAACTTATAACAACATAATTCAACCTGTTCGTCTTACTAATTTCCCTTTATTCTGACATTTGGGGTGTCCTAGAGACGCTTGCATATGTGTTTACTAACTCAATAACTCTCGTTTTTAAAAATGGCCGCTGCTTGGCGGGTTTCTTTCTGCGCATGCGTTAGTCACACCCACGTGACGTGACGTACTTGCAGTTCTGGTGGGAAAACTTTGCGCTTGTGCACTTGCTTTAAGATGGCTGTCTGTGTCCTCACATGGTGAAGCTTGCGCAAATGTTTCATGTCATTGTCTGTCTGCACTAAAACACACACGCATTAGTATATTTTTAAGTAAAGGGGTATAGAGTAGCAATTCATGGTATACAGTGAATTCATTTATTTCTATGTTTTAATTTGTTTTCGCTTACTTTTCATGTACCCCGGTATTGAGGGTTGATGGGATGCTCGGGAATACATATTGAAGTACACTACCGCGCATGACAGACTTCGGCCGGTGACATTGAACGACTGCCAACCAGAGGTGGCGGCCAAGATGTGCCTGGAAAGATGCACCTTCACCCAGCCGAAGCAGCCGAACTGTACTAGAATTGATACATTTGTTATGTTTTCATTGTATTCTGTAGAATATCTCATGGGAACCCCAAATTCAAATAGGCGGTTCCAGAGTATGTAAATGTGAGCTTGTAGACGTAAATTGTGATTGGTGTGTTGACCTATCCTACTTGGGGACCAATCGAAATTGGGGATTCTGACACTTGCAACATTTGGGGGGTGGTACACTGACCCGAAAATAGTATAACTAGCCTAGGTTTAGCTAGAGAAATTGTCCGACTTGTCTGAATAGCTGACCTGTCACTGACCCAACGCACTCAATAGGTGACTTTATACAGAGGGCTGCGGAGCACTCTGTCCGAAATATCCACAGACTCTAGAGGTTTTACTAAACCTTAAGTGCTGGCGGAGCACTTTGCTGGGGAGTTCGATAACCCAATCGGGGTTCTGGCCGATAGCTGCAGAGAGGGTGGAGCGCAGGCGTTGCTTCCAAACTGCGGGTGCTGGTCGTTCCTTGGTGGTCCTGTCCTGATCCTAATCTGGTTTTCCTATCCTGTCCTGGGGTGTCCATTCTGCACTTGCTGTCCCATTGATGTCTGTCCTTCCTTGGGGTTTTTCCTGTCCTTGACTGATCCGTGGCCAGGGTTGGTCTTCACACCATTCTAGGTAAATATATAGTACTGAAACTCTATACTGCCCTTTCTATTTTCTGTCTTTTGCTTTAATAAAGACATACCTTTGCGCATAATTGATTTTCCATACTTTTGCAAAGCTACTGAATGACAAGCTCATACGTTATTGCTGTTTTCTAGCATGTTCCTATGTTACCCTTCCTTTAAGCACAATTCTTCATACCGTTTATGAAACATAGATGTGGTTTATAATTTTCCTTCACTAAAATTGATTGAAGTAAGGTTACTAGAACTATAGCGTGTTCCAATTTTTACCCTTCCTATTAGATGTATAGGATTTTAAACTTCTTACCCAAAGATTTTGAAGTATTTCCCCGTAGTGAAATTCTAGTACGTGTAGCATTTCTTATGTCCTTATCTTCCTTTAGACTCATAAATGGTTGCCCTGATTTACTTTCTCTATGGTTATGTGCTGTTCGTTATTTTGATTATTGATTGCCTTTTTGTTGTAAACTGTATGCTTTCCGAATCTGAATTCTAGATAAAACTTTAAAACTTCCCAGTAGTCTGTGGTCATTTAATGAAAGTATAAAAGAGTATATGTTGGTATTTTTGTTTTGCATCTTTCTCCGCAGCTAGCTCCCTGATCCATTGTGGTCATTAGGTACCTGTAACGGTGGAATGGTAAGTCGGGTAGAGTAGAGATAAATAGGAAGGAACCAGGGTTACTGGTATTAGAGTGTAAGGTCACCCGATTAATGTATATGATAAATTGAATAAGTATATGGGCCTGGTACGTGTATGGTGAAATTATTGGCCGGGTGACCTGCGATCTCTATCAGTAATTTTCTGGTAGCAGAGGAAATGGTTATGGACTAGTTAAAGAAAGGTAGGACTAGTTAAGATAGGTAGGTGAGTCGGATGCTGCTAAATAGAGATTTTTGCTGCTAAAATTGTGAATATATTGTTGATAATAAATTGATCGATCACGTGAAATGTTTTTGCTTTGAAAAGTATGAAATGTTTTAAATTGTTTTTCTTACTGTTATATTGATTTATGTTCTAACAAAACTCGTTAGTCAATGTTACGTGTTTGTTTGGAATCCCCGGGGAATTGAATAGCGAGTGGTAAAGTGAATCCACTTTGCTCCGAGGTCAGTGGCTCGAGGAAAATTAGTGCATAGTTAGGCAGAACCGGAAGCGCTAATTAGGGTTTCTGTATGAATACTTGTATAAATGATAGCAACGAGTTCGCTGGCAAATCTTCTATTGTGGGTCACACCAGAAGGAGTAGCAGGTTCATCGAAGCTTGGGGGATAGCAAAGGGGTTCGCTAGTGAAACTTTAGACTTAGTATATATCCCGAAAAGAAGTGGATGAGTCAAAGAAGTAGCAGGTTCCCTAATGCTTGAGTGAAGGGTAGGCGGAAGAGATCTATCGGTAGTGTGTGAAAAGTAGACAGAAGAGGTTTACTTGCAGTAAAACATAATCTTTTCTTTCTAGACACTCGAGTACAGTGGCGAATGTATTTATGTTGTTAAATAACTAAAGCACTTGCACTTTAAAAGAGAAATCAAGTTTCCGTTACCTTGTGAGGGAGGGAGTCAGTTGCGGAGCTGCTCTGACGTCACTCTGTGCCGCGCTGGTATTGGTCGAAACAGCGGGTGTGTAGCGGAGCTGGAATTGTGAAGGAGGGGTGAACGCCGAAAGCGTGAGAACCTGTCTCGCGAAAAGGCCGCGCACCCATTGGTCGAAATTATTTGATATCGTGCATTCTATTGGTTGCACGAAAATAAAAGACGCATTTGGATTGGGAGTGATTTGTAAACAAAGTCGCTCGCAGAAGTCGTATGTGGCATACGTATAGACCTGATCCACGACATTTAGGGTTTGAAAACGATCAGTGGAAAGGGCATAACACCAGCATTATGTGCGGAAATAAGAGAAAATTGTCCCTTGTGAATAAAGTGAAGAATTATTTCAAAAAGGACAAACCTATCAAAACTAGAGAAGGTGTTGTCATACCGCCACCTATTACCCCCGCATCTTTCATGATGTTTGATAAAGGGTACCACTCATGTGTATGGTTGGAAAATTGGGCGGAATACACAAAAGACGACGGAATTTTGGCTTTTCCGTTGGAAGGTACTTTTAATGGCAGAATCCTTTTTAATTTGAGAACACACAAAAAAACCACAGGTGGTAGTGTTCCCAAAAGGGAAACGTCCGCACACACTCAACAGAACAAATATAGTGTCTCCAAATTCAGTACACATCCAACAATATATGTTTTATAGAAACAGTGACCAAAAAGGGTGCTAAGGAATCTCAAGGCACCTACCACCTCAAGGTGCCGTTAGTGCACACAAGAGTGTTACACATACAATCAAGCAAAGTTTTGAGAAACTATTGACAGCACTCCTGTAAACAAGTAATTATAACCGTTAGGGCGTAAATTATAGGCCCTGCTGATCTCCAATGTACCAAGCTCTACTAGTTATAGAGTTTTGCACATGTCTTTACCCAAATCGTCTCAATGTCGCGACATTGAGACGATTTGGGTAAAGACATGTGACGGCAGCTATTACGCTTCCCAACTTACTATGGTTGTAATTTGACTTTGTGGATTACACTGTCCCTTATCGAGTGTTCGTATTTGGAACCCGCTTGTAACTACACACCATTATTTATCGAACAAACATAATTTGTAACTAGCGTATTTTGCTGAGACGCTTACTTATTCCTGGGAAAGGTGCCACTAACCGGGAGACCTTCCCCATCCCCACTACGTGCCGCATTTCTCACCCTGTTACATTTATTTTTCATCTTGGATACTAAGCTTCTATAAATATACCACGATTGGTTCTGCTACACCTTGATGCCGCACACTCATCTCAGGTTGTCCTACTTATGCCTTGAAAAAGTCCTTGTGTAGGACGAAACACGTGTTGGTGATCTTTACTTATTGCTGGGAATACCTGTTTTATGAAAAATGAAAGAATAAAGATTGAAGAAAAAGAAATAAGTAGACTATATTTTTGAACCCCCTGTGTTGACAAAGACTTATTTTGATATCATTGTGTCATCAACTTTCTCTTCTGCAAAACTCTATAACTAGTAGAGCTTGGTACATTGGAGATCAGCAGGGCCTATAATTTATGCCCTAACGGTTATAATTACTTGTTTACAGGAGTGCTGTCAATAGTTTCTCAAAACTTTGCTTAATTTGAGAACACGAATGAATGATTTACATCCCAGACCTAGATTAACGCAATACGAAGTATTAGAGGAATGGGAGATCGAGGCTGTTGAGAGAGATAAGCCCCAAATGGACAAAGGGTTAACAAAATTTTATCCGAAGTTAAAACAAGAGACCTGTGATAAAAAGATGAAACAGTGGAGACAGAATATGATTGTGGAGGGATTGTTTCCAATGATGCCAATGGGTGGTCCTGCGGGAGAGAAAAAGACAGAAAAATTTAAACATTGGGTGCCCCTTGGGGATTCGGATGATGAGCTATTAGATGACATGTTTATGAAAAGTCCGCCTCCATATAATGAAGGACCCAGATCCTCTAGTGTAGGGGATACTTTCCAACGACCCCTGTGTCAGGAAGGAAATAGATCTGTAAACATAAGAGACAGTTGTCAAATACCTCCTTATACTGAAGGCCTAGGACCCATAGGTGCCAGAGACACCTGTCTAAGACCTCCATTTAGTGGAGAATCAGGATATTCAGGAAAAAGGGACTTTTGTCCAAGACCTCCTTATGAGGAAGGATTGAGATCCTTAAACACAGGAAGCCTGTTTCCGAAACCTAATTATGGTGAAGGACCTAGTATGATGCATCCAACTGCCCCAACATTAAGTCCGCAAATAGTAACTGAAATAAGCTTGGAAAGAATGCTGCAGGAAAAAGAGCGAGAGGCTCTAGCCAAACAGAGAACAGAAATAATTCAGAAACTCTCCCAGTTAAATACCAGCCCGAAGCCTTGACAATCCCAGTAACTATTGGACCCGCTGTCCCTTTGTACGGGGATAGACAAGTGAGTCCGCAAGCCCCAATTATTACCCCGACTGTGGTACAGCCCCGAAAAGAGCCCTTAATTGTAGATGATCAAACGAGTGAGTGTGAATCTGAAGCTTCTTTAATGGACTTGCCAATTAGGAACGCTGGAAAGAGTTTGCAGAAGAGACATAATCCTTTCAATACGAGAGAGATTCAAATGGAATCAACTTCAGGTACAAAAAGTGTCACATTGGTAACTCCAGAGGAGATTGAGAGATGGAGTCGAGAATTAGAGAAACAGACTCCTCAGTCAAAACCCTTAGATATTTATAAATTAAGAATTGAAATGGAAGAACTGACGGCCGGAAATGTGGGGTTAGATAGATTAAATACCTATTCTGAGGAAGAGCTGCTGTTTATCTGCAAGAGTCTTACCCGTAATACCAAAGTGCTCCATGAGAAATTAACAGACACTGCAGCTAGTATGGGAATAGATATTTCCAAATCAAAGCCATTACAAAAACCCTACAGAGCAGAGTTCTCAGATAAAGATCTAGAGAATATGAATGTGTCGGTAAAGAAGGTTCAGATCAAAGAATTATTGACCGTGTTGCAAAAATGGGGAGATGTAGACAAATGGAAAGCCAGGTGGGCAAAGAAAAAGGAAGAGGTTAGGTCCAAACAGACGACTTCTAAGTTTGTTTTAAAAGAAGCAGATAAGCCAGAACCGTTATATCCCATGCGAGAAGTGCCAGGTGGGAAATATGTACACGTTCCATGGTCCCGACAGGATATTGTGTCTTTTACTAATGACTTTCCTAAACTGCGGGAGAAACCAGTGGAATGGTACAGGCAAGTAGAAATGTTTGTAAAGGTACAAAAATGCCTGTGGAAAGACCTGGATGGGTTTTTCGACATAGTTGTTCCCGTAGATTTGTGGACAGAATGTAAAATTGCCATTGGTTGGCCTAGTGAGGAATACCCGAGGGATCCTGTTTCAGGAGCACCTTCTGATGAGGTAATGAAAAAATACCAGCAAGTGATGTTACACTTGAAGGGAAAGGTGCCTGCAAAGGAAACTGATTGGACCAGAATAGATAGAACTACACAGGAAAGGGATGAGACTGTGCACTCCTTTTATGAAAGACTGTTACAGGTGTTTAAAACGTACAGTGGTATCGATAACATCGAGATGAAGGATATGCCCACTTCATTTACAGGTTTGTAAATGGTTTAAGACCCGAAATTTGTCAGTGGATCAAAGACAATAAAATCTGTTGGCAGTCTAAGAAAATAGACGAAGTCTTGCGATACACAAAGTATTGCGAAGACGAAATGGCTGATAAGCGCAAGGCATTGAAAGAAAAAGTTATGTGGGCACAAGTAAAATTAGCGGAACAGCAGGAAAAGCAATTGGGTAAAATGAATAAGAATTCCCAAAATCAAGGTTCTGGGGGTGGGGGAAAACCCAAGATGAAAATTAGTCGGGAGGAAGCCAAAAAGAAATTTCCCTGTCACCAGTGCGGAGAAATCGGGCACTGGAGAGACGAGTGTCCATATTTACAGAATGGTAACCTCCAAAACACTGATTTAAATCCACAGACGCAGAATGAAAGACCAAGAAAGACCCAGCAACAGGTAAAGGCGAGTCAGTTGCCCCGTGCACCTAAACCGAATTATAAAGGGAAAACACCGCAGGGTGAGGACATAGAGATCTGGGGAGGAAATGAGGATAGAAAGGCAGCAACTTCGCAATTTTTGTTGAATGACACTTTCCTCTGCGATGAACCTTACTGACGGGGCCTGAGAGGGGAGGACGAGGAGTGCGTACTTGGCGCCTCCTTGCCGGTAGACCAGTCTGGGCCATACATTGAAGGAAAGGTTGAAGGTAATGATGTCACCTTTCTGTTGGACACTGGTGCTACCCGTTCTACTGTAAGAACAGCAGACGTTCCAAACCTACCCCTCTTGGGAGAAGCAATCCAAGTAGTGGGTGTATCTAATCAATTGATTAGTACCCCAGTTACTGAGCCCATGGAGATCACAATAGGCAATTTCAAAGAAATGCATAGATTTGTAGTTTGTGACACCAGTCCAGTAAACTTATTAGGACGTGATTTGTTGTGTAAAATGAACTGTACCATCTTTTGCACACCAAAAGGCGTCGAAATTCAGACCCCAGACGAGGATGGAATATACAAATTAATGTTAATCAAACCTGACTCAGAAATTAAACAGTTGACTATACAAGACTTACCCGAAGAACTCCAAAAGACAGTGAAGCCAGAAGTATGGGACTTTACTGGAAAGGATGTAGGCCTGATGGCAAATGTAGACCCAATCAAAATAGCCATGAAAGAAAATGCAGTTTACCCCAATACCAAGCCATACAAAATGAGTGCAGAAGTTAGAGCAGGAGTAGCCATTGAAATAAAAAGATTATTAGAAGCAAACGTCATACAAGAAGTGATGAGTAGCCCATGTAACTCACCTATAATTGGAATCAAGAAACCTAGTGGCAAGTACAAGATAGTGCAGGACCTGAGAAAGGTAAACAAAATAGTCGTTCCTTGTTGTCCTATTGTTCCGAACCCAGCAGTGATTCTGTATCAGATCCCCTGGGATGCTGAGTGGTTCACCGTGATTGACCTATGTCATGCATTCTTTTCGATCCCATTGCATCCAGACAGCAAATTTCTTTTTTCATTTGCTTTCGACAGTCACGTGTTCGTTTGGAATCGTGTCCCCCAGGGGTACACTGAAAGCCCCTCAATCTTTAATCAGATTCTGAAAAAGTGCCTTGAATCTTTGGTCTTACCGGGGCAATCAGTTTTGGTACAATATATAGACGACCTCTTGGTGGCGTCTAAAAGTCCGAAAGATTGTGTTGTTGACACCATTGCCCTACTGAACCACTTAGGTGAAGGAGGACATAAAGTATCACCTGACAAAGTGCAATTCTGTACCAAGTCAGTAAAATATCTGGGGCACCAGATAGAGAAAGGTATCAGAAAGGTTACTTCAGAAAGAATCATGCAGTTACCCAATACCCAGAAAGAAATCAGAATGTTCCTTGGAGTGGTAGGTTACTGCAGGCAATGGATTGTGGGATTTGCAGTCCTAGCAAAACCTTTGATCAAAATGACAAAGAAAGGAGCAAAGGACCCCATGGAGTGGGACGAGGAGAGCCTGACAGCATTTACTAAATTACGAGAATGTTTGTGTACAGACCCTGCTTTAGGCATGCCAGATTATTCTAAGGAATTTTCACTGTTTTGTGATACCCGAGACAATTGTGCACTGTCAGTCATAACCCAAGCCCATGGTTTGACTAGACGTCCAGTGGCATATTTCTCTGCTACTTTGGATCCAGTGGCTGCTGGATTACCCGGATGTCTAATAATAATAATAATAATCCACATTTGTAAAGCGCACAATCACCCGTTAGGGTCTCTAGGCGCTGGGGGCCGTCGGGAAGATTAAGCAAGCTATTGCCCAGAGTCACATGGTGCTGGGCTAACCTGCCGCCGGCGCTGGGGCTCGAACCGGATCCTCAGATTCCAGCGTCAGTCGCCCTGGCCGCGGCACCACACCTCTCCTAAAAGCAGTAGCTGCAACTTGCACGAGTCTAGAACAGAGTGAATCCATTATTATGGGACATCCTGTAACTGTGTATGTTCCACATGCAGTTGTAATCCTACTTACCAGAACAAAGACACAGTATCTCACCCCTAGTCGGCTGACTAAGTACGAGAGGATTCTCGTAGGCGCTGCAAATGTAGTCATTTCTCGGTGTAACATTCTGAATCCAGCTACCCTGTTACCAGCCTCAATAATTGCAGAAGCAAAGGGAGAGGTCCAGCACGATTGCATTGACCTAACAGAATTCACTACTAAACCACGCCCCGACATCAAGGAAGTGCCCCTGCCCATAGAAGATAGCGAGCTGTTTGTGGATGGCTCATGTCTAAGACACAAACTTGTAGGCCTAAGTGCTGCTTATGCTGTAGTCACGGTAAAAGGCACTATAGAAGCATCCTGTTTATTTGGAGTAAAGTCTGCACAAGTAGCCGAATTGATTGCAGTGACAAGGGCCTGTAAAATTGGGAAGAACAAAAGAATAACAGTATATACTGACAGTCAATACTGTTTTGGGG
Source organism: Lissotriton helveticus (assembly GCF_964261635.1). Lineage (NCBI taxonomy): Eukaryota > Metazoa > Chordata > Amphibia > Caudata > Salamandridae > Lissotriton > Lissotriton helveticus. The sequence continues at coordinate 2,143,419,247 of NC_136065.1, forward strand.
TTGTGCATGACTTCGGCCAATTGTGGCTGCAAAGAGAGTTCCTGACTTCTTCAGGTACTCCTATCAGAAATGGAAAAGTTATACAAGAATTACTGGATGCTATCTAATTACCAAAAGAATTGTCAGTAGTCAAATGTGCTGCTCACAAATCTGGCAATGATCATGTGACGGTGGGAAATAGATATGCTGATGAAGTGGCCCAACATTGTGCCAGACATCGAATGTCTGTAAATATTAAGTTGGAGGGAAATAGAAACAGCTGCCAAGTTATGGTGTTTGAAGAGGTGCCTACATGGGAGGAATTGAGAGATTGGCAGTATGCGGCACCACCAAAGATAAAGGAAAAATGGAGAAATCTTGGTTGTCGACAGAGAAGTGAGGATGGTATCATTGTGGGCCCTGACAGTATGCCTGTGTTGCCTAGACACTTGCTTGCTTCTATGGCCAGATTAATGCATGGAGATGCACACGTTGGCAGGGATGCCATGGTTCTGCTTTTCCAACAAACATGGTACAACCCGAAGTTCAGGAAAGTAGCAGAGTCTCTTTGCCAGAGGTGTTTGACATGTCAGCAGTTCAACGCTGGGAAGAGAACAGTAGTTGAATTGGGGAAAATTGGGAAGTCAGGAGGTCCCTTCGTAAGATTGCAGATTGACTTTATCCAGTTGCCCCTTTGTAAAGGAATGATATACGTCCTTGTCATTGTCTGCCTGTTTTCAAAATGGGTAGAAGCCTATCCAGCCAAAAAGAATGACGCCATAACTGTAGCTAGATTGTTACTGCAGGAACTAATACCTAGGTACGGGGTTCCAGTCACAATTGAATCAGATAGAGGTGGGCATTTCCAGAATGAGGTAATCGATCAGCTCTGTAAAGCATTCAAGATTACACAAAAGCTGCACTGTGCATATCGTCCAGAGGCTTCTGGAGTGGTGGAACAAATAAATGGCACCATCAAATCGAGATTAGGGAAGATGTATGAATCTACTGGCATGAACTGGATAGATGCTTTGCCTCTTGTTCTGATGGGAATCCGAAGTATTCCAGACCGAAAAACAGGCCTGAGCCCCCATGAAATCCTGATGGGAAGAGTGATGAGACAGGCATGGGTACCAGGATACAAACTGTTAAGCATTTCTGATGATTTGGTACTTGAATACTGCAAGCAACTAGGTGACCAAGTACGTTCTATCTCTCGCCAGATTGGGGAGGACGCCATCGCCAATCCCACAACTCCAGTCCATAAATTGGTTCCAGGTGATTGGGTTGCGCCGGGATGCTCCTTTGCTGGAGTCGCTGTGCGCATAACAAATTGTTATAACATAACATAACATAACATAACTCAAGAAACATACTCGTTCAAATTGCCTTGCACCGAAGTGGGGACAACAACGCCAAGTGATACTGGTGACCACGACAGCGGTGAAGTGTGCCGGCGTCCCGAAGTGGATCCATGCCAGCCATATCAAGAAGGTAATAAGAGACGAAAAGAAGACTGACGCTGAAGGTTGCCCAGCTGAGGAGTCTCCTGACGTGCGTTCCGAAGTAGCTGATGAAGAACAACCGAGCACCAGTCAAGATGAGTGGATACCCATAATCGACCTGACCGATGACCCAATCAGAACAAGAAGTCAAACCTACGCAGACAGAGAGTGGAATAGTGAGGAAGAGACAGGAATAGGAGAAGACAATCAGGTTATCGAAATCCAGGTAAAATCTGAAGGAGAAGAAGATCTGATAGGGACAGAACAAGTGATCGACACACCTCCAGAAACTCCTGAGATTGAAAAAGAACAGACAGAAATTAGGGCGAAAGTTCAAGCGGAAGAAAATCAAAGGTTTGAAGTGCTTGAACAGGACCAGATAGAATTAGAAGAACGTGTTCAGGACACAGAAATAGAAACAACCAAAAGCCAAATCCAGTATACCCCTGAACAAGGCCAGCTTAGTGACCAGGCAGAAGAAACTGAAGACCTGGGACTAGTCAGCCAGGAAGGGAAGAAGAAGAAGAAGAAGTGCCACAAACAAACGAAAATAAGAGAGCATTAGAAGAAAGCCAAACTACAGTGCCAGCTAAAAGACTCAAGAAAAAGAAACATACTGAACCAAGATTTATTAAGAGACTGAGACTGAGACTAAAAACAGTAGACGAGAAACTTGAGCAAAGAAGAAAAAGTTCTCGTATAGCAGAGCAGTCTGGAGAAAGCTCCAAAAGAAGAAGTGACCGAATAAAAAGACTGAACGAAAAATATCAGGCTCCTGAATGGACTTATTTGATATTGGAGGAATTTGAGGATCTTGATATAACTGACGAAAGTGACGAAGAACAGACAGGTGATCAGTCTGCCGAAGAAGACGAACCAACCTGAAATTGCTCAGTGTAAGCTACCTGTGCAAAGTTACAAAGAGGGGTTGAGAACTTCTTCTGAGTGAAAATGTCTGATTCAAATGTGAATGGAAGGCCTAGACGTAATTGTTGTAAAACATGCTGCAAAGTATGTATATGTAGTGTAGCTATAGTATTAATACTATGGACAGGACTAACAGTTTTTATTCCTTATATGGTGAGCAAAAATACTAACATTGACCCTACACAGACTGTAACAAAAGACACTGAAGAACTGACAACACGAAGTGTAGAAAGACGTGAGAAAACACTTAGCCTCAGACCAACAAAACCGGACTTAGAAGCATCAGATGAGGAAGGACTGCATTATCATGGAGTCAGAAACAAAACGCATTTAAATGTATTCGCTAATCTGTTAGTGCATTACGTAGAAACTATGGAGATAGAGGATTGTTATGTGTGCATGAAGCTACCAACTTCTGTAGGTGAGGGAGTGACTTATCATCACTTGCCATTAACATACGGCATTTCCTGTAGTATTTTAGCTAGCTTATTTTACAAAAGAGGACCGTTACAGTACTACTATTCTAACTCAAACGTGATATTTTCTGAACTTGCTATACGAGGAAATCTGAACCCTATACATACAAAAAGTGACGTGACACGTTATATGGGAGAATACTTTCTGACTATAGGTACTATAGATTTAGGTGAAGCACACAGAGATAACTTGACCTGTTCATTGCATGAACAAGAAAAAATGTTTCTAAACATGGCAGAGAAAATAAGGGAAAGTTTCCAAAGAAAGGCAAATGATAAAAGACAGAAAACTCCTAAGTGGGCTGAAAACATGGAAAGCACCTCAAATGGTGGGGTCAGTCCTGCTTTGTTGCTGGATTTCGAGAGAAAAGGGAAGCTTTGTCTTCACCGCGAAAGGACTAGTTATTATAATAACATTTTCATTGGTTCCAGTCAATGTGAACATAATTACAAGGTAATTGGAGGTTGGGGTTTCAAAAATGGGTCAGAACCTGTGTTTCCCGGAATTTATTATATATGTGGAAACAAGGCTTATTTCAAATTGCCGGATCACTGGTATGGAAGCTGCTACTTTGGCATAGTCTTCCCGAAAATATACCATGTGAATGAAATTGCTGGAAGCAGTGAAAACACTAATGGCTTAGTGCGTAGTAAAAGAGAAAGTGTAGGTGAAATAATGGGTAGTATTTTTAGTGCACTGATACCTGGAGTGGGAGTGGTTCTGAACACACACAGAATTTGCAAATTGTTAACAATAGTGGATCTGTTGTCTACTGACACAGCTCATGGATTTCTGTTAGTCAATACCGAAATGGTTGCGATCAGATCTATGGTTTTGCAGAACAGACTTGCTCTTGACACCTTGTTAGCAAAAGAGGGCGGAGTCTGCCGGATGTTGAAAGCGCAACATTGTTGCACTTACATACCGGACAAAAGTGTACAACTCAAAAAGTATGTAAGGAACATTACAAATTTGGAAAAGGAACTCAAACCACTGGAGGTTGACAGTGCCTGGAAGAGACTTACTGATGGTCTCTCCAATATAGGTCATTGGTTTTCTAATTTAGGTAAAAGTTTCTTGTTTAAGGTACTGATGCCAATTGGAGTAACATGTTTCATCATATTCCTCATATTTGTCTGTTGCAAATGTCGCTAACACCAAAAGAAGTACATTGTGAATAAGAGAGGTATGAAAAGGAGTGTGGATGAACTTGAATTAGAGGAACTAAATAATCAGATTTACAAAAGGGTGAAAAATTCTCACCCTAACAAAGAAGTTAAGGAAAAATTTAATCGAATGTTGGAAGAGATTGAAATGAACAAAGTGTGAAAAGTTGGCATCTGATTCCATTAGTTTGTGATGATAGTAAATATCATCAAAGAGGGGATTGCTGGAGCACGAATTCGCACATTACGCGTCTTGCTCGTACTCATGAACCTCGAATAACTTATAACAACATAATTCAACCTGTTCGTCTTACTAATTTCCCTTTATTCTGACATTTGGGGTGTCCTAGAGACGCTTGCATATGTGTTTACTAACTCAATAACTCTCGTTTCTAAAAATGGCCGCTGCTTGGCGGGTTTCTTTCTGCACATGCGTTAGTCACACCCACGTGACGTGACGTACTTGCAGTTCTGGTGGGAAAACTTTGCGCTTGCGCACTTGCTTTAAGATGGCTGTCTGTGTCCTCACATGGTGAAGCTTGCGCAAATGTTTCATGTCATTGTCTGTCTGCACTAAAACACTCACGCATTAGTATATTTTTAAGTAAAGGGGTATAGAGTAGCAATTCATGGTATACAATGAATTCATTTATTTCTATGTTTTAATTTGTTTTCGCTTACTTTTCATGTACCCCGGTATTGAGGGTTGATGGGATGCTCGGGAATCCATATTGAAGTACACTACCGCGCATGACAGACTTCGGACGGTGACATTGAACGACTGCCAACCAGAGGTGGCGGCCAAGATGTGCCTGGGAAGATGCACCTTCACCCAGCCGAAGCAGCCGAACTGTACTACAATTGATACATTTGTTATGTTTTCATTGTATTCTGTAGAATATCTCATGGGAACCCCAAATTCAAATAGGCGGTTCCAGAGTATGTAAATGTGAGCTTGTAGACGTAAATTGTGATTGGTGTGTTGACCTATCCTACTTGGGGACAAATCGAAATTGGGGATTCTGACACTTGCAACATTTGGGGGGTGGTACACTGACCCGAAAATAGTATAACTAGCCTAGGTTTAGCTAGAGAAATTGTCCGACTTGTCCGAATAGCTGACCTGTCACTGACCCAACACACCCAATAGGTGACTTTATACAGAGGGCTGCGGAGCACTCTGTCCGAAATATCCATAGACTCTAGAGGTTTTACTAAACCTTAAGTGCTGGCGGAGCACTTTGCTGGAGAGTTCGATAACCCAATCGGGGTTCTGGCCGATAGCTGCAGAGAGGGTGGAGCGCAGGCGTTGCTTCCAAACTGCGGGTGCTGGTCGTTCCTTGGTGGTCCTGTCCTGATCCTAATCTGGTTTTCCTGTCCTGTCCTGGGGTGTCCATTCTGCACCTGCTGTCCCATTGATGTCTGCCCTTCATTGGGGTTTTTCCTGTCCTTGACTGATCCATGGCCAGGGTTGGTCTTCACACCATTCTAGGTAAATATATAGTGCTGAAACTCTATACTGCCCTTTCTATTTTCTGTCTTTTGCTTTAATAAAGACATACCTTTGCGCATAATTGATTTTCCATACTTTCGCAAAGCTACTGAATGACAAGCTCATACGTTATTGCTGTTTTCTAGCATGTTCCTATGTTACCCTTCCTTTAAGCACAATTCTTCATACCGTTTATGAAACAGATGTGGTTTATAATTTTCCTTCACTAAAATTGATTGAAGTAAGGTTACTAGAATTATAGCGTGTTCCAATTTTTACCCTTCCTATTAGATGTATAGGATTTTAAACTTCTTACCCAAAGATTTTGAAGTATTTCCCCGTAGTGAAATTCTAGTACGTGTAGCATTTCTCATGTCCTTATCTTCCTTTAGACTCATAAATGGTTGCCCTGATTTACTTTCTCTATGGTTATATGCTGTTCGGTATTTTGATTATTGATTGCCTTTTTGTTGTAAACTGTATGCTTTCCGAATCTGAATTCTAGATAAAACTTTAAAACTTCCCAGTAGTCTGTGGTCATTTAATGAAAGTATAAAAGAGTATATGTTGGTATTTTTGTTTTGCATCTTTCTCCACAGCTAGCTCCCTGATCCATTGTGGTCATTAGGTACCCGTAACGGTGGATTGGTAAGTCGGGTACAGTAGAGATAAATAGGAAGGAACCAGGGTTACTGGTAGTAGAGTGTAAGGTCACCCGATTAATGTATATGATAAATTGAATAAGTATATGGGCCTGGTACGTGTATGGTGAAATTATTGGCCGGGTGACCTGCGATCTCTATCACTCGTGGGTTACACGTTTTTAATTCTGTTCTTTTTTCTTCTCTGATTTACTGCGATTAATTGTATTGATTTTGAGACAATACATTATTCATTCATAAATTATTCATTCAGAGCCCCGTTTCTGTTGTATGACATATAAATCAGGAACATGAGTATTAAAGAGGACTCCGCTCGCGCACACAATCATCCTTGCAGCTTACCACCGGCCGCACAGCACTACATGCAGCAGTGTCCTCGCAGCGCCCGATGCCTCTGATGCCATGAAGATGAGACTGACAGTGCTGCAGGTCGATGCTGCAGTGCCCAGTCCCGCTGTGGTGGTCCGGCAACGCCGGCCGCGTAATACTGCGCTGCGCACTCAGCACAGCGTGCAGTCTTCCAAGTTAACTTTAGTCCACGCTGAGTCTCCGGCTGCCGCTTCTGACAGACCTTACTTCAGAATCCTTCCTGCACAGGACGTGAGGTCATTGATTCCACCACACGGCGCTGACGCCACAACTAACACAACGACTGAGAGGTCATGCCCCGCTCGGCAATTTTGTGTCAATTATGCAGGCGGTCTAGCAGATAGAGTGTAACATTGTAACACTGCCAGAGCACGATTGGAAATTTTAAGTGTCTCCTGCTAGCAAGTCTGCGGGGAGCTGAGCAGCAGGCACACAGGTGTCAGAGGCGCCAGCGAGCCACTAGCACCCCGGCGTTACGTTGCCAGTTTCAGCTGACGCTGTCAGCAGAGTGCAGTCAGTGGAAATGCGTGACATTGCATTTCGGTGCGGTGATGCGGAACACCACACTGAAATGTGTTAGTTTCACGTCAGTTGCCTGATACTTGGCAGAACTGCTCCTGGTCTACCTAGTGGACAGAGCCTGGTAATGTGATTGTAATGTTTTAGGGCGCTTTTAAACCAGAGATCATGCTCTGTGTATGTTAGAGAAATGTCAACGTCCTCAAGAGGAATAAATTCCTCTTCTTTGTAGAAGTGAAACAAATGTGTAGCTGGATGTGATTCTGGGAACACTATCCATGAGTAGAATACCTCTGTCTGATAAGATTCATGTGCCTCTATCACAAAAACTGCTTTACCATCTCTTGGTGTTAAGACATGTTTTATAAATTTTAGAGTGACGGCTCGCCTTAAATTAGGAGGGATGATTATAGCATCTTCATCGGTTTCATTTAAACCTGTAAAATTAAAAGCTGCTGTGACTTGGTTGGTTACAGCTCCACCGTTGCCGGTGTTGTTGTCCTCGGACATTATTTAATGATATTTTCAGAGCAAGTCCCAAGGGAACAAAGATAAGGTGCACAATATTTCAGAACACTAAAAAGTTGTTTGTGGTATTATTTTTGTTAAAATGATATCCTTTGTTTTTTTGTTTTTTTTTGTTTGTTTGTTGGCCACAAAATAGATTATCTTTTTCTATGTCTGTTTTCTCGAATGTTAAATTTGTTAGTGATGTGTCATCTGAAAGACTGCATGCAAATGTGTTGTATTTCTTTAAGGAATTCCATTTATTTCGCTAGCTATCTCAAAATGGTTGCATAGCAATCGTAACATTTTATATTTATATTAAGGACTGGTCCTTGCACGACTGGACTACAGTAATGCTGTCTATTTAGGAGCCCCTGAAGACACTCTGGGCAAACTACAACGAACCCAAAATGCGGCTGCCCGGATTCTGATGGGTCTCCCCTCCAGAACCTCTGCCAGACCAGCGCTTAAGGCTCTCCACTGGCTGCCAGTGCGTGAGAGGATCGAGTTTAAGGCACTGTGCATCACTCACAAGCTCCTCAACGGACAAGGCCCTTCGATCCTAGTAGATATGGTTACCCCGTACAAAGCCTCGAGATCTCTGCGCTCGGATAACGAGCGGCTGGCAAATGTCCCCAAGTTTAGGAGGGTACGGACTGGAGGCCGTCGCTTCTCCGTAAAGGCAGCCACACGCTGGAATTCGCTTCCCCGCAGTGTGCGGTTGGAACCCTGCTACCTGCGCTTTCGCAAGCAGCTTAAAACTCTGCTTTTCCCTAAATAAGTTGTTTCTCCCCTCTTGGCCAATTCAAGCTCTCACAGCGCGGGGATGCCTCCGGGTCACCAGGCGCTTTACAAATCTTTAAATAAATAAATAAATAAATAAATCTTTCAACATTGAAAAAACCAGCATCCACTCTAGCAGAGGATGCAACACCCACAGAGGTATATCTGCCTTACCCACCACTGACACACAAAGCTCCAATGAACTGTCCGTTCGCCTAAAAGCTATGCAGGATTTTGGGAAGCTGGGTGGGTGGGTCCTAACAGCTAGGGCGCTCGACCTTGGACCTGGGGATCTGGGTTCGAGTCTTGGTAACGACGCCAAAAATCTCCTGTGATTCTGGGCAAATCACTTAATCTCCCCGTGTCTAAAATGAATGCGTGTCCTCATGTAACGCAACTGGTGCTATGTAAAGCGCTTTGATACCCGATTCGGTTCGGGTCTAGTTCGCGCTATATAAAACTCTGCAAAAAAAAACAATTTGTGCACCGAGACAGCTTTGTTGGATAGGCAATCTCATACGCCTCCGACTATAGGGTCTGAGGACACTGAACTTTCTCAGAGCTGGACGATTTAACAGAGACTTGATTATTAATCTCATTCCTTCATCCATGTAAATGCTGACCTAGAATTTAGTGGCTGTGGTACTATCAGCAAGACTTTGCCCTGGAGACAAATGCATCCTGCCACATGGAGGAGTCCATCACGCAGCTCACACACTAAGCCTTGCAGTTTAGTCTTAGTGTAGCATGTTGTTAGGACAACAGATGCTTCCTCTAAAGAAGTATAGGGTGGGGGGGTTGGTTGGGGAGGTGGGTTGGGACTGTGTTCCCTAGTTTTGTTTTAGGATTGTTTCCCAGTTGCAGCCCTCAGTGTAAAAGACTAGGCCTCCAAAACGCTGCAGACCATAACACCATGGCCCACTAGGTCAAACATGCCGCTATAATCCTGTGACCCCTTGTGCACGCCATGACTACATCCCATTATAGGGAGGAGCCCCTGGAATGTCAACAGGTTCCAATATAAAGTGAAGCGTACAGCAGTATTGAAGTACTCCCAAAGGTTCTCCCCCAACATCCTCTTGCTCCAGGAGACGCATCTTATGAAGAACCACTGCCCCTTTCTAGCGCACCATGGGTTTGACAGAGTCAGCCATTCCGGGTTTGGGCAGGGTTCTTGGAGGGTGGCATTCCCCCTGCGCAGTACCCTTCCCTTCACCCCTGCCGATGAAGCCAGAGACAAGCAGGGCCGTTTTGTGGCTCTTGTCGGGACACTGGGAAGTGCGGCCATCAACTTAGTGTCACTTTATGTGCCTCCAGAGACCCTCACATCCATACTAAGGGCTACTGTAGACATTGTTTCCTCCTTTCCCCTGGGCCAGACCGTGATTGGGGTGACTTTAACTCCAATCAAAGATGCCACCTGTCACCATCCCCGCACAAGATGCAGCATGCTAAGCGGGGGACAGAGTGGGCAGCAAAGTTAGGCGTCAATTTACTCGCACTGTCACTAGTCTTGACCTGGTGCCGGGTCCGACCCCTATTCATACTCTGGCTGCTTTTCCGCCGGTCTCCTTGGAGGAGCTACGGTTGGTTTGTGCCAAGATTAAATCCGGCTCCCCTCTGACCTCCTCAAACCAGACCAGTTTATGAGATCGCTACCTGTGCTGCTGTCATCTTTGAGCCAGGTGATCAACAGATCTCTGCCCAGTGCGGCTGTCCCCAACACTTGGAAGAAAGCAAGGGTGATTCCTCTACTTAAGAAACCTACCCTTGACGCTGCCAAATTGGAAAACTATCGCCCGATTTCCCTTCTCCCGTGGATCACTGAGACTCACGTCAATTCCATCCTTACCAGATTTTTGGAAGTGAATAACCATCTGGACATCTCTCAGAATGGCTTCCGCTCAGGCCAGAGCACAGTCTGCTCTCCTGGCTGTCATCGAGGATCTCAGACTCAGTCTAGATGAGGGACGTACTTCGGCTCTGATTCTTTTAGACCTCAGAGCCGCATTTGACGCGGTCTCTCATCGGATCTCGTTATGTAGGCTGAAGGAGGCAGGTGTCACGGGCTTGGCCTTGGCCTGGTTTGCTTCTTTTCTTTCTAATAGGGCCTTCAAGGTCATGGCTCCACCGTTTACCTCTACGCTCCATGCCAACAAACATGGGGTCCCGCAGGGCTCCGCGTTGAGCCCCACGCTTTTTAACCTCTGTGTGCAACCTTTGACGGTCCTGGCAAGGAGCAGAGGGCACACCATTGTATCATATGCTGATGATAGTCAGCTGGTGGTTGCTCTCTCGGACGACACCTTGGGGACAGCATCCAAGTTTCAGGAGGATCTTATGGCTGTCGCCGACTGGATGACTGATAATTGTCTCCAACTGAACTCCAGAAGTCAGAGGTCCTGCTGGTGGGAAACCATCAAGAGCTATGGAGGGGGGATAAAAAGGCGGTGGACGGCCATTTTGGGTTGTGCACCTTCCCACAAGCAGGTGGTGAAAGATCTTGGTGTCTGGGTCGATTCAAACCTCAGCTTTAAATTTCAAACCAAGAAAGTTGCAGGGACCTGCTTTGGCATACTTTGGGGTGCTTAAACCACTGCTTGGGTTGTTTAACCCAGCCGTGAGGCAAATGATTATTCAGGCCTCCATTTTATCAAGACTGGACTATGCCAATGCACTGTACTTATGGGTAAATAAGACCGAAACCCTGAGATTACAGCAAGTTCAAAATGCGGCTGCTAGAATCCTGCTGAGACTGAGAATTTGCCCTACCTCTAGAGCAATTCGCCGGTTGCATTGGTTGCCTGTTGTCAACCGAGTTGAATTCAAGGTCCTCTGCACTACATTCAAAATCTTGAAATTTTCCTCTCCGGCCATCTTGTCCAATCTACTATCACCTTACTCCCCTACGCGCCAACTTTGCTCCTCGGGACAACATCTGGAGATTGTGCCTCGTACGAGGAGGGCGCGATCGGGCGTGCACTCTTTCCGTCTACTGGCTGCCAAGCTTTGGAATACTCTGTCACTTCCCATGCGTGCCATGGAGAACTACTTAGCTTTTCGCAAGGCATTGAAACCCATCTGTTCCCCACAGCCCAGTGCCTTCTTCTGATCACCAGCCTCTATGTTCCACTTCAACGCTGGGACACCTCTTTGCTGAGGCAGCTGTGCGCTATACAAAACATGCTAACATAACATACACCCACACCTCGGCAGCGAAACCATACCCACACTCGCATTGATTTGCTATTCATGCCAGCCCCCAATTGTCGCTCGGTAACTGATATCTGCCTTCTCCCCCACGGCATATCGGACCACTCTCCCCTCCTACTTCAAGTGGAGGGCCCCTCTGGAGGCTTAATGCCCAGACAAATGGAGAGGATCTCAAACAGTACATTCTAACTAATCAAAACTCAGTTTATTCGCAGGACATGCTATGGGAGGCCGGCAAGACCACAGACTGGGGTTTCGCCAAGGGAAACATCAAAACTACGCATCTGGAGTGGGAAAGTCGGCTCTCCCTATTGGAAGCCCAGAAGACTCGCTTAGGGCAGACTATAACCGAAGCGGACAGGGGGTGCGTGCCGACTGCTAACTGATAAGAGAAGAGATAAAGCATTTGTTGCTCGAATCAGCAAAAGTAATGTGGAGGTCTTCTGCAGCCCGACTCTGTGGCTAGGGAGATAAAAGTGGCAAGCTACTCCACTGGTTGGCCTTGAAGCCCCTGGCGAGCCGGATAGTTCAGGAGATTAACAAAACAAGTCCTGGGCACACGTTTATGATAAACAGTTGGTACAATAATTAAATTATATGGAGGTCGACACCGGTAGTTCCATGAAGGTTGTTTTATGTAAGTGGTGTTCATAAAAAACAACGCCAGCCCACACGTGTTTCGTCAACAGGTCACTGCCTGTGACTCTTCAGGGCTGATAGGTGCGCTTGGCGTTTATCATTGAACCAGTGATACTTCCGACCCAGTCTAAGGGTACGATTGGGAGCCGGGGATATGGTAGTTAAAAAATGCTACTGAATCATGGGAGGATGCTTCCGTGAATTTGTGGGGCCTGAAATTGCAGGATCCAGCCTGTGCTCGTCTCGCCGTGGAGAATGGGAGCGCCCATAAAAACAACCTTCATGGAACTACCGGTGTCGACCTCCATATAATTTAATTATTGTGCCAACTGTTTATCATAAACGTGTGCCCAGGACTTGTTTTGTTTTGTATTGTTAAGGGCTCTTGCTCGTAACTCATACAGGGGTTTAGGGTCTTCCCCTTCCCTGGTTGCACCGTGAAGCACTTGTTCTTCGTTCCCCCAATATACTGTACCGTTAACCTGCCTGGACGCCACCCTCCTGCTCCCTCAAAAACCCCTCACAGAAACTAGAGTTGAGGAGATTCTCGACCATCAATTGCCCAAGCCTTTGGCAATTACTGCTCCCGGCTCTAATCCGCGGATCAGTCCAGGGTGTTGGCTCCCACACCTCCTCTACTGGACTCTATCCTACTTCCGACTGACGGAGTCAGAGACAGTCCACTTAGACAAACCCATCACAAAGTAAGAAATAGGGGAGGCTCTTTTCTTGGTCACAACTGGAAAACTGAAAAGTAACAGGGCCCACCCCTCCATGTGCACCTCCTGCACTGACCAAAAACACCTTTCTTACTATTCCACCAGTTAGTGAGTTAGATCTCCCTCTCCTCGTTAACCATATGAAAACTGGCTCCCCGAGTGATCACCTTCCTGCCAAAATGGTGGCCCCTTTAATCTCCATCTTGGGGCCCTCCATCCAGTCAGTTATGAACATCTCACTGACGAAAGGACAAGTCCCGAGAGAATGGAAGATAGCGGTGGTAAACCCTATCAGGAAGAAGGCGGCTTCCCCTTGGACAGACTTGTCCAATCTTCGGCCCATCTCCCTCCTACCCTACATCGGTAAGATGACGGAGAAGCACGTAAACACCCACCTATCGAATCATCTTGAAGCAGCAGAAGGCCTGGACCCTTCTCAATCTGGGTTCAGACCAAACCACAGCACCGAATCAGCCCTACTTGAAGTGACCAATAACATCAGGTTGACACTGGATAGTGGGGGGGTCTATGATTCTGGTGCTGTTGGATTTGTCTGCTGCTTTCGATACGGTGTCCCATGAAGTGCTTCTCGGTCGTCTGAGGGGTGTAGGGTTGGGAGGGACGGCCCTGTCTTGGTTAGAAAGCTTCCTCTCCTGCCGCTCCCAAGAAGTCAGGTTGGGCTCCCACAAATCCATCTCTAGGGAGCTCACCAGGGGTGTGCCACAGGGCTCATGTCTTAGCCCCACATTATTCAATGTGTATGTGGCCCCCCTGGCCGACTTAGTGAGGCCATATGGGTTTACCCCGATATCCTACGCTGATGACACCCAGCTGTTGTTCCCCTTTAAAACTTTCTCACCTGCCCTGCAAAAATCTTTTGCAGAAAGCATGAGGGCTGTGTCATGTTGGATGGCTGAGAACTGCCTGCAATGCAATGTGGGCAAAACAGAGGTTCTATTGTTTGGGGAGGCAGCAACACTATGGTCCGGGGAGTGGTGGCCCACAGAATTAGGACCAGTTCCGGTTCCAAAACAGACTGTCAAAAACTTGGGGGTGTTATTTGATCAAGCCTTGACTTTTAAACATCATGTCAACCAAGTTGCGGGCACCTGTTTTGGAGCCATCGGACTTTTGAAAAGGGTGTTTCCCTATATACCTGATGGTCACAGGAAAACCTTAGTCCAGGCACTAGTGATCAGTAGATTGGACTACTGTAATGGCCTTCTTTTGTCAACTAATGAAGGCCAATTAAACAAACTACAAGTAGTCCAAAACACGGCGGCGAGGTTAGTTCTCAATGTTCCATCTAGAACTCCCTCCCGCCCTCTACTAGCTAAACTTCACTGGTTGCCAGTGCGGCAACGCACGAAGTTTAAAATTCTGTGCACCATTCATAGGTGTCTGATAGGAAAGGGCCCTAAATATTTGACTAAAGCTTTTTTACCCTATGTGCCAGGCCGATCACTTCGATCGAGTAATCTGCATTTATTACAGGTTCCTAAAATAAAAAAATCTCACCAGGGAGGCAGGGCTTTGGCACACACAGGACCCGTCCTTTGGAACTCCCTTCCCCTTCAACTTAAACTCACCACCAATCATTTATCCTTTCGCAAAACCCTTAAAACTCACCTCTTTTCCACCATTTAATCAGCCTATGGTTTACTATTTCTGTTTATGACCAGGCCGGAGCTCAAATATTCCTGTCTATTTCAAGCGCAGAGATATCCCTTCGGGGATCTAATCAGGCGCTATACAAGCACATAAATAAATAAATAAACCTGCCCAGATGGGTTTCCAATGGAATAATATGCGGCATTCCGAGACACCCTGATACCCAACCTCCCTGGATTGTATGAGGAGGTGGTGGAAAATGGAGCCTTCCTGTCAGAAAGTGATATGGCAACGGTTGTTGTCATACCTAAAACAAATCCCCCATCAGCCTCCTGGTCAGACAACCGCCCAATCTCCCTAATAAACACTGAAGTCAAAATCTATGCGACGATCCTGGCTACGCACCTCAAGTCGGTCCTCGGCAGCCTCATCCACCTGGATCAATGCGGCTTGGCACTGGCCTACCGCCAACTCCTCACCCCCTATCTAGCCCTTCTACTGATCAACTTCGAAAAAGCTTTTGACGCAGTTGACTAGCAATACCTATGGGAGGTGCAAAAGGCAGCAGGCTTCTGCAAGAGTGCTCATCAATGGAGCTCTCTCTGATGTCTTCCCTATCCGAAATGGGACGAGACAGGGGTGTCCCCTGTCGCCCCTTCTCTTTGCCCTAGTGATAGAATTACTAGCATGCTATATCCGTGCAGATCCAGGGGTGGCACTGGCAGGGCACACTTGAAGACCGCACCGCACTATATGCGGACGATGTTCTGCTTTTCCTTGCAGACCCGGCCTGCTCAGGCCTCAGAAGCCTCCAACTCCTTCGCTCCTTTGAAGTGGCCTCAGGCCTGCGCCTGAACCCAGCCAAATCAACACTGGTTTCTCTCCCCACGTCAAGAGAGTGCATAGAATGGCACACGACCATGGCTTGGGCCACTTGAAGATGAGGACTGGAGAGACGCCCTGATGGCCCCCGAATGATCATCTCTGCCAGATTCTGACTGGTCCAATTACCTCCACTGCTCCTACCTTACCCCTGTCTGCTTACACAGGGCAGGTTTTCTAGCCCCTTCCCACCCCCCGGCTGCCTGCGATGCAAGACGGAACCTGCAGACTTCTACCACATGTTCTGTAATATGCGAGAGAAGGCGTTGAATAGTGGGCTGGGTTTGATCATGACAATCTAGTAGTTACACTGAGGCAATTTCCTTGGGAATTAGGTCAGTATTTCATGTTCTAAATGCAAGATGAATCGTGCTGCTGTTTAGGTTTCATGAAAACCAATAAAATTGTTTATCAAAAAAAAAAAAAGACCACTACAACAGAACAAAGGAAAACAGGCACCTTGGAGAAATACAGAGCTAAAAGAGATAAAACAGCAAATTAGAATGTAGCAACGTACCTGGCTCAAAACAAACACCAATAAAGACAAACTTCACCTACAGAAGGTTAACAGATTATATAAGACAGCATTCAAAAAAGCAAAGAAAAAATATTTTTCAGACAGAATTCAAAATGCTAAATGTGCAAATAAAGGATTCTATAAAATTCTCACAGAATTTTTCTAAACCAAATTGACTAGAAGGAACTCATCCCGTTAATCAAGACAAACTGGCAAATCATTTACACAACCAAAGCAGACACGTTGAACTATTTAAAACAATGGAAAAACACCAGCACCAAACCTTTCTTTAAAAAAAACTCCAAGAGTAGGCTAACCCACCTCTGCATTCCTTCCAATACATAACTATGATTTTATGGACTTGGTCAAAGCAAGTAGGCCTGCCAGCAGCTCTCTGACCCCTGTCCACCACAAACTTTCAAGAAAATTCTTTAACTACGTCTGCTGCCACTCCAGTAAGAAGAATCATCAATGATTCTCTATGGGATTATTTCCAGAAGAACTAAAAGAAATCATACATACGCCCATTACTAAAGAAAAAAACCTGGAAGCCCTTAACCCAGATAACTACAGACCGATCACAAAATGACCTTTCCACGGCAAACTGATAGGAAGAGCAGCGTTCGCCCAGATGTCACAATTCATTGAAGAGAATGACATACTTTCAGACTGCCAAACAGGATTCCGTCCGGTAAGAGGCACAGATTCTGCCCTCCTTGCCATCTGGGATGACAATAAGAATACAGTTGACCGCAGAGGGGTTGCTGCGCTACTCCTCCTGGAGCTCTCGGCTGCCTTTGACACGGTTGACCATGACACTCTGAAACAAAGACTCTATGAAGCCGGCATAGAGGGAACTGCTTTAGACTGGATCGCGTCCTACCTTCAAAAGAGAACTGATGTCATTCATACCCCACCTTTCTCGTCCAAACCATACTCCACAAAACCAGGGGTCCCTCAAGGCTCTATCATCTCGCCCATGCTTTTCAACATCTACATGGAGTCATTACCGGCATAGATCAACCAATTTCACCTCACATGTTATAACTATAAGGTCGACACACAAATACTCCTTAAACTGGAAAGCCCCAAAGACATTAGAAACTCACAAATTCTCAGTTGCCTCAAAGATGTTGATCAGCGGATGACATGGAGCCATCTCAAACTGAATGCTCAAAAAATGGAAATACTCACGTGTGCCGCATGACCTGACGATCTGGGAACACCGCCTGAAGCATCAAAGCAACTAAGAAACCTCAGAATGTCCATGGACTCCAAGCAATCAATGAATGCCCAAGTGGACAAACTACCAAGATCAAGCTTTGTTACTATAAAAACTCTGTGACGCATCTTCCCCCACCTGGGATTCTCACACAAGGTCCAGGCTAATATCTCTCTTGTTTTGTCCAAACTCGATTACGCCAATAGCCTCTACCACGGATCATCTTTAACAACTATGAAAAGACTACAAAGGATTCAGAAAAAACATTATGGTTGGCACATCATTCTCTGTTCAAGCAGCCAAACTATGCAACTCTTTACCCCCAACATAAGATCCTCCTCGGATAACCACCTTATCTTCAGAAAACTACTCAAGAATTGGCTCTTCCCCACATAACCACCATTCTCAATATGTATCTTTATATGTGTATTGCTTTGTAAAAACATGTAGAATAATTAGGTTTATAAATAAATAGATACTTGTTAGTTCTACTTAACAAATGCACAACATATTTATGGTTATATTTAACTATTTATCTACAATTTTTTCACAACTTAATTACTACAAAATAAATATACCAAAACAAATAAATTAACTTACAGTACAGCAACACTTAAAGGTCTGAGTTTATTGAATACAACTTAAATCTACATATATTACCTTCCTTATACATTTATACACGTTCCATGTACTTATGTATCTTTATATTTATTACTTTACTTCTAATTCAGCACCTCCAATGCACTACCTTATATCTCACCCTCTACCTCTCTCAACATATCCTCTACCTCCACCTCGACTCATCTCAAACCTCACTCTACGACTCTTTCCAATGCACTACCCTATATCTCACCGTATACCTCTCTCAATATATCTTCTACGTCAACTCTGACTCATCCCAAACCCCATTCTACTACTATGATCCACAAAATAACCTTTTCTAGACTCTTCCCTCTACCCCTCCTCGCATCATCTCAAACCTCTTACCATTCACATGGCCCAAACAAGCCTTTCTAAATCTAAACCCTGACTTTTTCCCTCTCCGCCGCCCCTTTACTCACCCCAAACCTACTGCTAGGAGCACCACAAAAACACTTTCTATACCCTTCCCTCTTCTATCCCTCCACCATCCTCCTTTGCAATCAAACTAACAGACTAACATGTCCACCGCTCAAACTGATTTCATATTTCTCTACACTAATCCACCACTAATTATTTTTGGGTTCCAGAGTAACACCTCATCACGGGTAGTAAGCGCCAAATAAATGCAATTGCAATTACAGTGGGGGGGTCAGTGACCCCTGCAAGGACAAGCACTGTACAGTGAGAGGGACAGTGACACTTGTAAGAGCAAACTCCGCACAGTAACGGGGACAGAGACCCATGATAGATGGGCACTCACTGCACAGTAACGGGGACAGAGACCCATAATAGATGGGCACTCACTGCACAGTAACGGGGACAGAGACCCATGATAGAGGGACACTCACTGCCCAGTGGTGGGGCAGAGACCCATGATAGATGGACACTCACTGCACAGTAACGGGGACAGAGACCCATGATAGATGGGCACTCACTGCACAGTAACGGGGACAGAGACCCATGATAGATGGGCACTCACTGCACAGTAACGGGGACAGAGACCCATGATAGATGGGCACTCACTGCACAGTAATGGGGACAGAGACCCATGATAGATGGACACTCACTGCACAGTAACGGGGACAGAGACCCATGATAGATGGGCACTCACTGCACAGTAACGGGGACAGAGACCCATGATAGATGGACACTCACTGCACAGTAACGGGGACAGAGACCCATGATAAATGGACACTCCCTGCACAGTAACGGGGACAGAGACCCATGATAGATGGACACTCACGGCACAGTAACGGGGACAGAGACCCATGATAGATGGACACTCACGGCACAGTAACGGGGACAGAGACCCATGATAGATGGACACTCACTGCACAGTAACGGGGACAGAGACCCATGATAGATGGACACTCACTGCACAGTAACGGGGCCAGAGACCCATGATAGATGGGCACTCACTGCACAGTAACGGGGACAGAGACCCATGATAGATGGACACTCACTGCACAGTGGTGGGGCACAGTGAGAAGAGTGGGGTCTACAAGCGGACGCACAGCAAAGAGAGGGGCAGTAACCTAGACAAGGACATCCACGGCACAGTGATGGGAACAGATACCTCTACAAGAAGGAAGCTCATGGTTGTAACTGGATAGCTGTCTCAACATTACATTGTAATGAATATTTACCGTTTTTATCAAAAACTCCTTTTTCAAAGAAAAATCTGATCTTGTCTCCACTGGTTAGGAAATAGTCTGCACTGCCCTGTGGGAGGAAACAGAGATCATAACGTGACCACAAGATCAAGAAGAGAAGCAATCATCAATGTAGGGAAAGGAAAGTGACAGAGAGCCATCAATTGAAGGTTAACAGCTAACACATAACCATACAAGGAAGAGAAACAGACCCACCAAGATTGTGCTCATGAACAAGAGATCCATCAAAAGGGCCATCGAGACAAGATGCTAAGAAAACCAAACCACCAAAGCTGAGGAGAAAAACATCCACACAACCATCTGAGAGTGAAGACCAAAAACACAAACATGGAGGTGAGTCAGAAGAGACAGAGCAACCCAATCAAGGGAGCCAATGAGAATTGGAACATAATTACCCAAGTAGAAAAGTGTAGACTAACCACACAACCAATAAAGGCAGAGAGAAAATGTCAAAAGATAAAATACACATCAACACAACCATCCAAGCAAGAGAGGACAGACCACCAACAGAGACTTCGAAGGCATCGAGAAGATATGTATCAACAAATCTCCGGAAGGCAAGGAGAAGTGGCATATCCATTCAACCATCAATCGTGCGAGCAATGCAGGATACACCATGTATACAACCTCTAAAGCTTGAGGAAAGAGATCTGCTAACACAGCAACCAGACCCCCGAGAACATCAATAAAGGCACTAACCCATCCTGCCATACCCAAGCAACAAGGATAGAGCACCGATGCAACTATCCAAACGAGACAAGATGGACAAAAGATAAATCAGCCAAAGAAAAAAAACCAGATAGTTCAAGAAAGTTATCTAAAAAGGATGACAGGCTATCAAGCATCACAGACTCCAGATCAAACAAAACCATTATAACAGACACAACTTTATTAACCGAGCCAAAGAGTTACAACACAGCTATTCAATATAACTATCCTAGCAACAGAGTGTGGATCACCAACTCACACACCAGAGACAGAAGAGACTATCAGCTGAACCACAAAGACAAGATAAAAATAAAACCTCAATACAACCAGCTGGGCGAGAGAATAAACCTTGAACAAAATCAACAATGACCCATCAATACAGCTGTGCAGAGACTGTTCACCCAACACAAAGGAGAAAACAAATACAAATGCATCTCATGTGGCAAAAGAGCAGACCTTCAAAACAACCTTTAGATCGGAGAAAAGAGGTCAATCGACAAAAATGTACAGACAAAAAGAGAATCAACACAAAATCTTGGTAACCTGAGGACAGATGAATATACACAATCACTGGTGCCAAGGAGAAAAGATGTAAATGACCCCATATGTGGTAGCCTGGATAGTGCAGGTCCACCATAGCAGATGTAGTGTGGAGCGATCAGCAGTCCTGAAGGGATGCGGTCTCTACTAGTCCAAAGGTGAATGGAATGGAGGAGTCCTCCGATATCAGCAGTTGCTGAGGTACTGGGTTTTTCAGAACCGGTACCGAACCGGTAACCCAGTGGTGTCAGGGAACACACCCAAAGACCTCGAGTACTTTCCTGATTTAGACCACAGAAACTCAGAGTCTTCTAGGTGAAGTCAAGGATCGATTTTATTGGCTGCAACCAAGTAACAGGCGTCCTAGAAGTACAACACACGGGAAGTATATTCTCAGGAGACTGCTCAATCTTACAAAGCCGGGCTTCTCTTTTTATACAAAATATTGTGCTTCAGGCAAACATTCTCCACATTTTAGTATACCATTCACATGTTTTCACTACAAAGGAAAAGCAGAGTCATGATGACAAGCCCATATTTCAGTTTGTCCAGCCCACAACAAATTACCCGGCAAGGCCCAACATTTTCATCAGATATCGGTGGACCCCCAATAAAAACGGGCGCCTCCTCATCATAAAGCAAGTGAGAGAAAAGAGCAGGGACAGGTGTGAGCAAGATTAGGCAGGGTGTGTGTGCGATGAAAAGGGTTTATGGCATGTTGTGTCTTGATGCTATCTCATTCGGCCACTGGGAGAGGAACTGACCAAACAGGTTCGGCCTGGGGCAATGGTTCCAGCTTGCCCAGGTCAGAGAAAAGTCAATTAAGGTGTACGTGTCCTTTAGAATCGAATTTAGCTGTATTATAAGCCTATGTGAGGGCAACCCACAAAATGGCTGCCGTACACAAAATGGAAGCCAAGGGTTCAAGACGAAAATAACGATTTCGAGGTGAAATCGTTACTGGAATATGACGAAAATGCTTGTACACAGTGTACTAGCCATTCTCGGTATTTTGATATAAAAATCGTCATGCTATGATGATGTTTTATTCACGAGTCCAGAATTTTCAGAACTACATTGCAGTCTTCATCTACGACCAGTGTTAAGCAGATTCAGCCCAAACTTGGCCTTCAACGATTCAGTAACTGCTCACTATCTGTGCCTTTAGTAAATCTACTGTTATAGCCCTAACTGGGCCTTCGGGTTTGCAGTTACATCAGAAACTCAGTGAGAAGCAAAGAGTCCACATGCCTTCCAGATCGCCCCTGTACTGTCGGCCTCTTCCTGGGCACCCACCAGCCCTGCTGGACTTCGCTCCTTGCTGGGCAATCTTTCCTCGCGCAGGTCCAGGCTGCATCCTTCCGATCCCCAGCAGGAAGACTGTCTTCTAGGCCCTTCAGTGCAGGTACTCAGCTCTTCCAGCAAGGAACCCAGACTTCAGATGAGTTCCCTCACTTCTGGGAAGCTGGCGGTCAGGCACACACCAGCCTGGTTGTACAGCGGTCTATTTATTTTATATTTTATTTTATATGCTTGTATAGCGCCTGAATAGACCCCCGAAGGGGTATCTCCGCGCTTTTGCCAACAGGAGGAACATAGATTATCCCAGTTCATGTTAGAAAGTAACTGGGGGAATGAAGAATGTTTAACTACTTGTAAAAAGATGGGTTTTGAGGGTTTTTCGGAAGGATAGGTGATTAGTGATACGTTTTAGTGTTTGTGGAAGAGAGTTCCAGAGAGCAGGTCCAGTGTGTGCCAGAGCACGGCCTCCTTGGCGAGATTTTTTAATTCTGGGAACCTGTAACAGCTGGAGGTTGCTGGATCGTAAGGAGCGACCTGGGACATAGGGTTGGAAGGCCTTTGTTAGATATTTGGGCCCCTTTCCTATCAGACATTTGTGGATAGTGCACAAAATTTTAAACTTAGTGCGTTGCCGCACTGGCAGCCAGTGGAGTTTAGTTAGTAGAGGTCGGGAGGGGTTCCTGGATGGAACGTTTAGGACTAGCCTCGCCACCGTGTTTTGGACTACTTGCAGTTTGTTAAATTGGCCTTCGTTGGTTGATAAGAGAAGGCCATTGCAGTAGTCCAATCTACTAATAACTAATGCCTGGACTAAGGTATTCCTATGGTTGTCAGGTAGGTAGGGAAACACCCTTCTCAACAGTCCAATGGCCCTAAAACATGTACCGGCAACTTGGTTGACATGGTCTTTAAATGTCAGGGCTTGGTCGAATAGCACTCCCAAGTTTTTCACGGTCTGTTTTGGGATGGGAACAGGTCCCAGTTCTAGAGGCCACCACTCATCAGACCATAGTGAGACCGCTTCCCCAAACAGTAGTACTTCTGTTTTGCCTACATTGCATTGTAGGCAGTTCTTAGCCATCCACTTTGACACAGCCCTCATTCCTTCTGCAAAAGATTTTTGTAGAGCAGGTGTAAAGGTTTTAAAAGGGAACAGAAGTTGGGTGTCGTCGGCGTAGGACACCGGGGTAAACCCAAAGGACCTCACTAAGTCAGCCAGGGGGGCCACATACACATTAAATAATGTGGGGCTTAGGCATGAGCCCTGTGGCACACCCCTGGTGAGCTCCCTAGAGATGGATTTATGGGAGCCCAATCTGACTTCTTGAGAGCGGCAGGAGAGAAAGCTTTCCATCCAGGACAGAGCCACACCTCCCAGTCCCACATCCCTCAGACGACCGAGAAGCACTTCGTGAGACACCGTATCGAAGGCAGCGGATAAATCCAACAGCACCAGAATCATAGACCCCCCACCATCCAGTGTCATCCTGATGTTGTTGGTCACTGCTAGGAGGGCTGATTCGGTGCTGTGATTAGGCCTGAACCCAGATTGTACTATGAGTCCTCCACGGAGCACGCCCGTCCTTGGTCATAGAGGGCGTTGAACAGGAAGCAAGGGGGTGGTTTAGATCCCACTTTCATACACAACATCTCCACAGGAGGCGCGGCTCTACTATTCAAACTGCAGAACGTGTCTGGGGCTGTTCTTACAAGTGCCCTTTCCAGGCTGCTCCCCAGACACAGCCTTTGTGTAGAGTGATGCTTGTAACAGGGAGCCCTGGGGCTGTCTCCCTCCCTAGGCACTCACAGCAGAGGCACACAGAGCCCTGGGGTTCTGCACCTGGCTGTCATCAGTCCAGCTGAAGGAGTAATGTGAGAAGGAAAAAAGCTACAAGCCAACGCTAGAGATGTCCTCACCTTCCAGGAGCTGGATTCGAGCTGTCCCACGAAGGATGTCGAGTGTTGCAGTGTCGGTGCCCGGATTGAACCCAACAAGCCTTGGCAACAGCATCCCACGCAGAAAGAAAAAAGATGCTTCGGTGTGGACCAGCAAGGTCTAGGGGACTCAACAAGTGGTGGAGAGTCAGGGCACGTCCGGAGCAACCAGGGAAGCCCAAGGAAAGTCAAAGTTGCCTTCTCAGGGACCCACCGGTCAATGGGCCAGGGATCGTGAAGGTACCTCGAGCGAAAATACAAAGGGCCGGCTCACGGAACACTCGTGGAGTGTAGGCCAGCAATCTTCGGTGGAAAAGGTGCTCGGGGGCTGGGCTACAAAAACCCAATGCACAGCCTCAAGGAACATCTAAAAGCTTATGCACTTGCAAATGTGCACGGTGTCCAGGGGGTCCGGATCCACGGTACCCACGAGGGCTGCAGGTCTCAGCTTGGCTGGGGACTCAGGTTGGCCTCGGGAAAGTCTGGAAATCCACCTCCTGTGTTGCAAATACTTCGGAGACCGTCTGGAGCTTCGGAGATGCAAACCGGCAGTTGCATCATTGGTGCCTGCCACGCAGGGGAGTAACTCCTTTACTGCGAGGGAGATTCTTCAGTCATCCAGCGTCGTGCAGATCGTCGAAGTTCCAGGACTCAGTATCAGAGTTTCGTCCAGGTGTAATCTAAAGTCCTGCTGCCACTGGTTCCTATCTTATACCCAGGGAAGGGGTGGGACAAACTCTGGGGTCCCACCTGTGGGAGGCTCAGGACAGAGGGGTGGCTACACCCATTTCCTTTGTCTAGTTTTGCATCCCGAGCAGGGGCTGGTAGCCCCCGCAACCGGTTTGAACTGGGCTATGCATAGGGACACCAAATGTGCCCCAAGTACAGATATCAAAGCACTCTTGGAGTGCACCCACCCAGCCCCAATACACTAAAGCCTGTCTGGGAGGTGGTTACACCTCCATGTGACAGGAAACCTATTGTACAGGCCTCCCCTGCACAGGCCTCCCCTGCTGGAGACTCGTGTCTGTGGCATCCATTTTGTGATGTCAGGGTTCTTTTAAACTGGTACCTGGTGTACCGGTGTACCGGTGTGTACATGTATTTCCCTCTAGAAGGCTGGAATTCTACCCCCACCGCCAGGACTGGCGGGGGGTAGGATTCCAAAGTGTTTGACACCAAACACAACATGTTTCCTTGCAGCCATTCCAAAATTAGCATTTACCACAAGGTTATAATGCACTTAAGAGTATATGGTCTGGCTGCATCACAGAACAACCCTGGAGAATAGATTCTGAAGGCTGCAGAGGGCCCCTGTCCATGCATGGGCACCCTCTCACATAAAACCCAGCACCATGCCTTTAGGATTGATAAGGCCTGCCATAGGGGTGACTGATAGGTTTAAATATGTAGTGATATAATGTAGATATAGGGAACCTATATCTAAGTAAGGGGTGCATACACCACCTTACCCAGGCTGCAGTAGCAGTCCTGTGGTGTCATTTTGAAAGGCTTCCCGGGGGTGACACAATACATGCTTCAGCCCCTGGTAGGCCTCTGGGGTACCTATACCCTTGGCACCTAAGGTACCATATACTAGGGACTCATTAGGGTACGCCAGTAACCAAACTGGAGTGTACCTAAAGTACTTGGAATCAATTTAGAGAGGAAGCAGCTGGGCTGGGGTCCTGGATAGCAGGTTCATAGCCAGACTAAAGTCGAAAAACAGTGAAACATCAGCATAAGGTGGGGGTAACCGTAGGAAGCACATCATATAATCCCCTCTTCAGAATAAATTCATTCTGGCGATTATACTGATTTTTAAACTCACTCACTTTTTGGGCCCTCACTTAGTTTTAGAAGTGTCTCCCTGTCTCCAGGTGTCTGCCCGCTCTCCACCAAACTTAGTTTTTGGAGAGCGAGGACTGCCGATGATGTAGCATGATGCCTGGTGGTGTGTGAGGACAGTCCTTCACTTTTTGTGAGATGCCATCACCCCTTTAACTTAGCATCGTCTAGGTTCCAGTTGCTGTACTTGGAGCAGCTTCTGTCGTATTTTCACATTAGGTTGGAGGCTACCTGACCAAGCGCCCCCTGCCTCTCCCCCCCCCGGTATCTGCTAGGGTTAGTGTGCTACATACAGCCATCCATGGCATGGAAGAGGAACATCGTCACTCCACCAGCTGTACTTTAGGTACATACCTAATTGGATATTGGGTCACCGTATGAGCCCCTGTATAGTGTACCACAGGTACCCAGGGCATAGGTGCACCCATGGCCCACCAGGGGCTGCAGCATATATTTTGCCACTCCTGGCTGGCCATCCAAACTGACACAACTGGCTGATCACTCATCTGGGGCAAGGTCGTGTAATCACCCCTTGCTTAGGTATAGTATTCCTATATCTCCCCTAAATATAGACACACAGTAACCTATAAGTCACTCCTATGGCAGGCCTTAACAATCCTGGAGGCAGACTGCTTGGTTATGTGTGAGCTGGTGCTCTAGCATGAGCTGAGCCTGTCTGCAGCTTGTGGAACCATGTCCTTATAGCTGTTCTATGATATCGCCATACCATATACTCTTAAGTGCATTATAATCTTCGCGGTTGAATGCTAACTTTGGTTTGGCTTTAACTAAACATGTCGTGTAAGGTGTCATACGCTTTGGAATACTACCCCCTCGCCAATTCTGGTGACGGGGGTAGCATTCCACCCTTCTAGAGGGAGAAGACATGTTGTTGCTGACTATCCCGGTTAAAGTTAACCAGAGCCCCAGCGTCACAAAATGGATGCTAGTGCCACAGACACAAGTCTGACCTCCTGCTGCTGGGAGTCCTTCCAGCGAGGGAGGTCTGGACAAAAGGTTTCCTGCCTGGAGAGGTGCGAGCACCACCCCAGACAGGATTTTGTGTATTGGGACAGGGAGGGCTGAATAGAATGAGACACTGCCTGGGGCACACTAGGTGCTCCATGCATACCCCAGTTCAAACCGGTTCCTGGGGCACTCCAGCCCCAGCTCTGGCGCAAAACTGCACAAAGGAAAGGGGGTGTAACCCCCCCCCCCCCTGGTCCCACCCATAGGAGGGACCTAGTGAGTAAACCAGCCCCCTTTAGTTGTATAAAGGTAGGAGCTGACCCAGGAGACTTTAGATTAATCCTGGAATCGACTTGAAACAAAACTCTGGATCCTTCGACATTCACCTGAGTTGAAGACTGAAGAATCTCCCTTGTGGCCAAGGAGTGACCACCCTGGGCAACCAGGCACCATCCAGCAACTCGACAGCTTGCTTTGTCCCTGTTCCCACCGGAACCCGAGCACAGAGCCTGACAAGACCTCGACTCCCGGAGTCCTCTGACCCCACTGCACGACTCCAGCACAGCTGAGCTCCGTGGAAGGCGTCGGAATTCGTGGAAGCAGGCATCTTGGAAAGTCTTCAACTTGCTACCAGCGCAGCTCCTGAGGCATCCTCGAAGCTGTGCACTGGGGACTGAGACACCCCGGCACCGAGCTCCACCTGCACCGAAGACAAGCCCTCCACACTCCACGAGATCTGCGTGGGGCCCTTCTGCTTGTGTTCTGTTTGACGCGTTGTCCGGTTGCTGGCCCGTTGGCTAGTAGCCCTCTGACGACGATCCTTGTGAAAATCCATCGCTGGTCTGGTTGCTCCAGACTGGCCCTTGCTTCCCTGTAAAGGTGAAGTACCTCAGACCCTCCTGGTCTGCACCAGAAGCCTTTTATGTATCCTGCGTGGATTGCCTTTGCTTAGGCTTGTTGGCTCCAATCCTGAAGTCGACCCCTCCATCTGCGAGAACCTTCGTGGGGCAGCTCCTCTCCAGCACCTGGCTGCAATGACAAGCTTCACAACAGCACCTGATTGCTCCTCGACAACGTCTGATTCCTCCCTGGTTCCACCGGGTCACTGGCTAGTGACCCAGACTCTGTCCCCTCTGCTTTCAGGTCCTCTTCATCCTCGATCCGCCCTTGGATTCACCCGGACATCTTCCTCCTGGTCGCCTGCAGCATCTTCTTCCAAGGCTCCATAGGAAACGACGAGAAAACCCGATGCACTTTGACACCTTTGCACCCGCAGCCCGAGGGTGAGGTAACGCGAGTACTTCGGTGCTCCTGTAGGGATTGACTATCCTAGTGTCTAGTTTTGCTAGTTGTGTAATCCTAGTTAGACCGGAAGTGTCCTAAAACTTAATTACTTACCTTTTTACGTTCCTATTGACTTTCTGTTGACTCTCGCGTGAGAGTACTGACTCTGCACGCGCCGCCAGTGGGCCTCCTACTCCTAACCTAAGGGTCAGATAGTGTAGCCCCAGCGATTCCCTAGGCCCTAGGCATTCTCCTTTCCAAAGTCGTGGTTCTTATACCACTTACTTAGTATATGGTTTTACGCGCCCCTAGGGCCTAACTGTAAATTGTGCAACTTAAAGTATTTCTAAGTGTAACTTGTTATGTGCTTTTGCCTCTGACCTCATAAAGAATTCAGAGGAGTGTGTTAGTAAATAAATACATATATATTTTATATATATCCTGTGTGGTGTCCTTTCATTTGGTATTCAAGGGGTTACATATGGTAAAACAGCTGGCTTTACACGCCCTCAAGAGTCTTTTAGCCTGAGACTGTTCTGTCCATGCTACCACTATGATAGCTGGTCTATAAGGTTGACTGACAACCATCACCATAAGGGTTGTTTGGACTGGTGCAAGGTGTTCACTAGAATAGTGGACATCACATATCAGGCCAACTTTCCACAACCAGGATATCAAAAGCTCAGGAAACAAGTATATCAAAAGCTAGTACTCACAGTGGAAAAGAAACACCACCTAGGTTGTCAGCTGTGCCCAGAATGCAGAACAATGTCATACATTCAGCCCAGTACAGAGGTCTGGGCCTAAATGAACAGGAAACCAAGCATCCTAGGACCGGACACGAGGCGATAACAGCAAAAGTGTCGAGCTAAAATACACAAGGATATGAAAAGCTCAGAAAGCAAGGATATCAAAAGATCAACAAACAAGTATATCAAAAGCTCAGGAAACAAGGATATCAAAAGCTCAGGAAACAAAGATATCAAAAGATCAACAAACAAGTATATCAAAAGCTCAGGAAACAAGGATATCAAAAGCTCAGGAAACAAAGATATCAAAAGCTCAGGAAACAAAGATATCAAAAGCTCAGGAAACAAAGATATCAAAGGCTCAGGAAACAAAGATATCAAAAGCTCAGGAAACAAGGATATCAAAGGCTCAGGAAACAAGGATTTCAAAAGCTCAGGAAACAAGGATTTCAAGAGCTCAGGAAACAAGGATTTCAAGAGCTCAGGAAACAAGGATTTCAAAAGCTCATGAAACAAGGATTTCAAAAGCTCAGGAAACAAGGACATCAAAGGCTCAGGAAACAAGGATTTCAAGAGCTCAGGAAACAAGGATTTCAAAAGCTCAGGAAACCGGGATATTAAAAGCTCAGGAAACAAGGATTTCAAAAGCTCAGGAAACCAGGATATTAAAAGCTCAGGAAACAAGGATTTCAAAAGCTCAGGAAACAAGGATATCAAAGGCTCGGGAAACAAGGATATCAAAAGCTCAGGAAACAAAGATATCAAAAGCTCAGGAAACAAGGATTTCAAAAGCTCAGGAAACAAGGATTTCAAAGGCTCGGGAAACAAGGATATCAAAAGCTCAGGAAACAAGGATTTCAAAAGCTCAGGAAACAAGGATATCAAAAGCTCAGTGTTGGAAAGGCTATCCCAGGGGAGACAGAAGATGTCTGACTGCCCACCCCGAGACGGCCTTCTCTGCTTCGAATAGGCCGAGCGCCGTAGGGAGGCCTCCTTGGCGAGGCTCCTCTCCTACAATCGTAACAGCGGAGTAATCACACTACCACAGATGGACACCACACGCAGGGATATTCTGAAGAATCTTTATATAAGCAACGAAGGCACGTTTCAGCCTCACACAGGGATTGAGGGATCCGTAAAGTCTTGGTCTCTAGGAACAAAAGAAGGGGTAGCGGGACAGTCTTGGCACCCACTGGTGCGGGGATAGTTCAAGGGGTTCAGGCCGCGACAGCGTCAGCAGGGCCTCGTTGATAGTTCAGCTTGGTCAGGCCGCGACAGCGTCAGCAGGGCCTCGAAGGTTCCAGGTACAAGAGTTCAGATAAGGATCAGCCGCGACGAGGTCAGCAGGGCTTCGACTCCAAGATACAACTGCCGTCCTAATCCAGGGCTGGCCCAGATATAGGACTGGAGTCCTTTGATGTCCGGACCCTCGCGCCTGGGGGTCAGAGGGGCCGGGATGAAGGTGTCCAGACACCCAGCAGGGGGGTGGAGCCAGCGCCCAGGGAGGTTGGAGGGCGATTGATACCAGGCGTCCGTGGGCGGCTGGAGGGCCATCGAAACCCCCCTCCTCCGGGATCCGCCAAGTGGCCACTCTACCACCTGGGAGGATCTTGGTGCCTCGATGTCGGGGCTTCGCTGGGGCCGGGCCAGGGCGGCTGCGGCCACGTGCTCGGAACGTGATGGGCCCAAGATGGCGTCGGCCCGGCGATGGTGGCCTGGCAGGGCCGCCAGACCGGCAGCGTTGGCGAGCATGGTCCGCCGGAGTACTAGGAAGGGGGAGAGCCGTAGGTTGCCAGGGGCTGCCCTCGTGGAGGTTTCGTGAATGGTCACGTCCGGAGGGGTGACAGCAGGTCGATGGAGGGCCGAGGTCGTCCTGGGCCCGCCAGGCGGGAGGGGTCGGGCCACGCCACGAGGCCGTGTCCAACACACGTCCCCTCCAGCTGAAGGCGGGGAGAGTCACCCATCTTCCTGGGGACTCGCTTCGTCGAGGCGGAAGAACCGGGACAGGCCATCAGCGTTGGCGTGGTGGTTACCAGGGTGATGTTCCACAGTGAAGTCCATCCCTTGGAGGGAGATGGACCAGTGCAGCAGCTTTGGGCTTTCGCCACGCATGTGCATCAGCCACCGCAGTGGCCGGTGGTCGGTCTGTACTCGGAAGTGGGTGCCGAAGAGGTAGGGCCTGAGTTTCTTGAGGGCCCATACGACAGCGAATGCTTCTCTCTCAATGGTGCTCCATCGCTGCTCTCTGGCCAGCAGCCGCCGGCTGATGAAGGCCACTGGATGGTCAATCCCCTCGGGGTCAACCTGTGATAGGACCGCCCCGATGCCGTGCTCCGAGGCGTCGGTCTGGACTACAAACTCTTTGCTGTAGTCAGGGGCTTGGAGCACAGGGGCGGTGCACATGGCTGATTTCAATGTCTCGAAGGCCACCTGACACGCGCGTGTCCATTGCACTTTCTGTGGCCGGTTCTTCGAGGTCAGTTCTGTGAGGGGCCCCACAATACTCCCATAGTTCTTGATGAAGCGTCGGTAGTACCCCGTGAGTCCCAAGAAGGCTCGGACGGCGGTCTGGGTGACCGGGGGCTCCCAAGCTGTGATGGCGTCGATCTTAGGTTGGAGGGGAGCCACTTGGCCGCTCCCCACTTGATGTCCTAGATAGGTCACGGACCCCTGGCCTATCTGACATTTGCTGGCTTTCACAGTTAGTCCGGCCCGCCGGAGGGCCGTCAGGACCTCCCAGAGGTGTTTCAGGTGCTCGGCCCAGTGAGGGCTGTAGACGGCAATGTCGTCTAGATAGGCGGCACTGAATGCTTCCAGCCCCGCCAGCACTTTATTTACTAGTCTCTGGAAGGTGGCCGGGGCGTTTTTCATGCCGAAGGGCATCACTTTGAATTGAAAGTGTCCATCGGGTGTTGAGAAGGCCGATCGCTCCTGGGCGCCGGGGGTGAGGCCGATTTGCCAATATCCGGCTGTGAGGTCGAAGGTACTGAGGTATTTGGCGGCTCCTAGGCGGTCGATGAGTTCGTCGGCCCGGGGGATGGGATGTGCGTCGGTTCTGGTAACAGCATTTAGCCCCCTGTAGTCAACGCAAAACCGGAGTTCTGGAGGGGTGCCAGGTGCGGCTGCTTTGGGGACCAGGACAACTGGGCTGGCCCAGGGGCTGCTAGAGGGTTCGATTACCCCCAGGGTCAGCATTTTGGTCACTTCCGTCTGGATACATGCCCGAACTCGTTCGGGGACCCGGTAGGCCCGGTGTCGCACTGGCTGGCTGTCCCCGGTGTCGACGTCGTGGACGCACCACCGGGTAACCCCGGGAGTGAGGGAGAACAGGTCTGTGAATTGCCCCAACAGCTTTTGGCAGTCTCTGCGCTGCGCGGGGGTCAAGTTGGGGAGAGAGAGATCCCCTCGACGGAGCCGTCCTTCTCAGCGCACTTTAGCAGGTCGGGCAGGGGCTCGGAGTCGTCTTCTACCCCATCGTCGGTAGCTAGCAGCAGGCTCAGTTCGGTGCGAGCAAAATGAGGTTTGAGCCGATTGGCGTGTAGGACCCGGAGGGGGTTCCGGGGGGACTCCAGGTCCACGAGGTAGGTGACGGGGCTCTTGCGCTCGATCACTTTAAAGGGGCCCGCCCATTTGTCCTGGAGGGCACAAGGTTCGACCGGGGACATGACCCAGACCTGCTGGCCCGGCTCGAACTCGATGGATGAAGAGTTCTGGTCATACCAGCGTTTCATGTCCTCCTGACTGGCCTCCAGGTTGGCCTCAGCAAGGGCCCGGAATTTCCGAGTCTGGTTTCGGAGGGTCAGGAGGTACCGGTAGACATCCGGCGGTGCGTTTTGGACTGCAGTTTCCCAGCCTTCTTTGACCAAGCTGAGAGGACCTCGGACAGGGTGCCCGTACAATAGTTCGAAGGGGCTGAACCCCAGAGACTTCTGGGGCACCTCTCGATAGGCAAACAGGAGGCAGGGCAGCAGGACATCCCATTTGCGGCGGAGGGGCTCTTCTAGGCCCTGGATCATCCCCTTGAGTGTTCGTTTAAACCGCTCCACAAGTCCATTCCCTTGGGGGTGATACGGGGTGGTGAATTTATACGTGACCCCGCACTGTTGCCACAGGGACCGCATGTATTTCGATATAAAGTTTGTGCCCCGGTCGCTCACGACTTCCCGGGGGAACCCTACTCTGGAGAAGATCCCCATCAGTGCCCGGCCCACTACGGGGGCCATGATGGTTCGGAGGGGGATGGCCTCAGGATAGCGGGTGGCGTGGTCCACCAGGACAAGAATGAAGCAATGCCCTTGCGAGGTTTGGGGGTCCAGGGGCCCCACAATGTCGATCCCCACTCGCTCGAAGGGGGTGGTCACCACTGGAAAAGGTTGGAGCGGGGCCTTCACCTTCCCCCCGCTCTTTCCGCTGGCTTGGCATGTCGGGCAGGTGCGGCAGTGGTTGTGCACATCGTTGTGCATTTTCGGCCAATAGAAGTGGGTCACCAGGCGGCTGTAAGTTTTGTCCTGCCCCAGGTGCCCGGCGAGGGGCACATCGTGTGCCAGGTTCAAAAGGAAGTCTCTGAATCGTAGGGGGACCACTAACACTCGGCTGGCCCCCAGCTCGGCAATTTTCTGTTCACTGTACAGGAGGCTGTGGTCCCAGTAGACCCAGTGGGACCCCGAGGCGTCCCCGGTAGCTTGGGCGGTAGCTTGCTGTCGGGTCCCCTCGAGGGAAGGGCAGACCTTTTGTTCCTGCCGTAATTGTTCTCGGGTGGGACCACCCTCCTGTCGCCATTGTGCGAGTTCGGGTATGTCGTGGAGCTCGTGGCTGTCTTCGCGGTCGGGCTCGGATGGCCTGAGCTCGGAGTCGGATTCTACATCGACTGCGGGTGGCGGTGGCTCGGGCCACTCCGGCTCTTCGGTCGGGACGGCCTCGGTCGCCGCCGGGGCTCGGGCTGCCATAGATCGGGTCGTCGCACAGACCCACTCGGGTAGTCCCATCATGCCGAGATGTTCTCTCCGCTCGACTTGGGCCCAGGGGGAGCTCTCGAGGTCGTTCCCGAGGAGGCAGTCCACGGGGGCGTCGTCCCGGACGGTCACTTTGAGGGTACCCGACACCCCCCCCATTCGAAGGGGATCCGGGCCATCTGGCACAGGGCCTCGGAATTGTCGGCGGCCCTCACGGGGCATCGTACGTTTGGTATGATCTGTTCGGGGGTCACCAAGTGGCAGCGGACGGCCGTCACACTGGCTCCCGTGTCTCGGAGGGCTTCAGTCCGTCGTCCATTGATGTGGACCCACTGACGGTATTTTCGAGTGTTGCTCGGTAGCGGGGCCTGGGGAACCATGTCTCTTTGGCCCAGGCAGGCTAGGGCCATGGCGGCCGGTTCATATTCAGTCTGATCTTCCTCGTAGACCTCTTCGTCTTCTTCTCCCCCCTCTCCCAGGGCTGCAGCAGCGAACTGGCGGGCCGGAGGCCCCGTGATGCCGGGGCGCTGGTTCATGGGGCAGAGGGGGTCACTGGCATAGTGACCTGGCCGCTGGCATATGTGGCAAGTAATGTTCGGGCGGGGCCCCGGCCGGGCTGGGGGGGTCCCTCTTCCGAGCATGGAGGGCGAAGTGTTATTCTGGGGGGACCCCCGAGGTGGACTCCGGCCCGGGCCCGGCGGGAAGTCTCGGTTCCGGTTCTGGCCCCCTCCGCCGCCACGTTGGCGGAAATGCCCCTGGCCGTTCCGTCCCGTCTCTCCGATCGGGGTCCGGGGGACCCGGGTGCTTACCCATCGATCGGCCTCGATGGCGAGTTTCCGGGGCTCGGTCAGCTTGCTGTCGAGAAGATGCTGTCTGAGCTCGACAAAGCAGTTGTTGGAGAGGTGCTCCCAAACTATGAGGTCAAACAGCTGCTCGTAGGTGGACACCTTGCTGCCCTTTATCCATCCTTCCAGGGCCCTGCTATAAAAGTTCACGTACTCCACCCACGTGGTACCGGGGATCTTCTTGCAGTCTCTGAATCTCTGCCGGTACATCTTGGGGGTGAGGCCATACCGGATGAGCAGGGCGTCCTTCATGTGGTCATAGGAGGACATTACGTCGTCGGCCAGGTCTAGCAGGGTATCTCTTCCTTCGCTGACAAATCTCCCCCATAAGCCGGCACCCCAGTCTTGTCGCGGGATGCGGTGCGCGGTCATGGCCACTTCGTACGCCTTGAACCATTGCTGGATGTCTTCATTCTTGTAGTACTCCTTGACGACATCTTTCGGGATGTGGACCTTTGGGTCGGCAGGAGATGGAGGGTTCCGGGTCACTGCGGCGCCCGCCCCTTCGATCTTGGCTTTGATCTCTAGCTCTTTGAGGCCACGCTCGTGTTCGTACGTGAGTTTTTTTTCTTCCAGTTCTCTTTGCCTTCGCCTCTCTTCCAGATCACCCTCTAATCGTAGTTGCTCGATGGCCATTTTCTTTTCTGCTAGTTGAATTTCCCCGTCCAGCCGGAGTCGGGCGAGCTCTAGTTCATGGAGCCGACTCCTTTCTCGCTCTCGGGCATCTGCGTGCGAGAGGCCCGGTTCCCTGTTGGCTGTCATTTCTTCCACAGGGGCTATGACGGTACTCGCGGGTACTTCTATGACAATGTCATCGTTAGTTTGGGGTGGGGTCTCTCTGGTCTCCACCCAGGTTTGTAGCGCTTCTTTAAAATCGTCTTTTGTGCTTAGTCCGGTGGTAGCGATACCCAAGTCTTTGCAAAATTGTTTCAGTTCTTTATGGGTGTACTCCTCTAATCGTTCCTTCTGGAATTCTGTGGTCGTTCCGGCTTCCTTAGTACTCATGGTTGCTGCGTGCCTCTGTTAGTAGCGACCAGTTACTTGCTGTACGATTTGCGCGGGCTCGGATCCCGTCGCTTGCCACCAATGTTGGAAAGGCTATCCCAGGGGAGACAGAAGATGTCTGACTGCCCACCCCGAGACGGCCCTCTCTGCTTCGAATAGGCCGAGCGCCGTAGGGAGGCCTCCTTGGCGAGGCTCCTCTCCTACAATCGTAACAGCGGAGTAATCACACTACCACAGATGGACACCACACGCAGGGATATTCTGAAGAATCTTTATATAAGCAACGAAGGCACGTTTCAGCCTCACACAGGGATCGAGGGATCCGTAAAGTCTTGGTCTCTAGGAACAAAAGAAGGGGTAGCGGGACAGTCTTGGCACCCACTGGTGCGGGGATAGTTCAAGGGGTTCAGGCCGCGACAGCGTCAGCAGGGCCTCGTTGATAGTTCAGCTTGGTCAGGCCGCGACAGCGTCAGCAGGGCCTCGAAGGTGGTTCAGCTTGGTCAGGCCGCGACAGCGTCAGCAGGGCCTCGAAGGTGGTTCAGCTTAGTCAGGCCGCGACAGCGTCAGCAGGGCCTCGAAGGTGGTTCAGCTTGGTCAGGCCGCGACAGCGTCAGCAGGGCCTCGAAGGTGGTTAAGCTTGGTCAGGCCGCGACAGCGTCAGCAGGGCCTCGAAGGTTCCAGGTACAAGAGTTCAGATAAGGATCAGCCGCGACGAGGTCAGCAGGGCTTCGACTCCTAGATACAACTGCCGTCCTAATCCAGGGCTGGCCCAGATATAGGACTGGAGTCCTTTGATGTCCGGACCCTCGCGCCTGGGGGTCAGAGGGGCCGGGATGAAGGTGTCCAGACACCCAGCAGGGGGGTGGAGCCAGCGCCCAGGGAGGTTGGAGGGCGATTGATACCAGGCGTCCGTGGACTGCTGGAGGGCCATCGAAACGTGGCTCAGTGGTTAGAGGCGGCAGACCCGGAAGCTGAGATCGGCTGTGGACCTGGGTTCGATTCCCCGCCTCGGCGGGTCTCGGGCTCAAAATTCCACGGACTCGATAATTCTCGTTCCGGTGCCTACTCGACTCACGGGGTCACACTCTGCGACTCTGGGCAATAACTTGCTTAATCTCCACTACGGCCCCTCGCGGCGGGATGCCTGGCTTTCACCTTGTGGACACCCTGCCGGGGTATCTCACAGGGGAATACCAGGACGGGTTCCCTAAGCAAGCGCTTAGATACCGTGTCGGTGATTTGCGCTATATAAATACATGTACATGTACAAACCCCCCTCCTCCGGGATCCGCCAAGTGGCCACTCTACCACCTGGGAGGATCTTGGTGCCTCGATGTCGGGGCTTCGCTGGGGCCGGGCCAGGGCGGCTGCGGCCACGTGCTCGGGACGTGATGGGCCCAAGATGGCGTCGGCCCGGCGATGGTGGCCTGGCAGGGCCGCCAGACCGGCAGCGTTGGCGAGCATGGTCCGCCGGAATACTAGGAAGGGGGAGAGCCGTAGGTTGCCAGGGGCTGCCCTCGTGGAGGTTTCGTGAATGGTCACGTCCGGAGGGGTGACAGCAGGTCGATGGAGGGCCGAGGTCGTCCTGGGCCCGCCAGGCGGGAGGGGTCGGGCCACGCCACAAGGCCGTGTCCAACACTCAGGAAACAAAGATATCAAAAGCTCAGGAAACAAAGATATCAAAAGCTCAGGAAACAAGGATATCAAAGGCTCAGGAAACAAGGATTTCAAAAGCTCAGGAAACAAGGATATCGAAAGCTCAGGAAACAAGGATATCAAAAGCTCAGGAAACAAAGATATCAAAAGCTCAGGAAACAAGGATATCAAAAGCTCAGGAAACAAGGATATCGAAAGCTCAGGAAACAAGGATTTCAAAAGCTCAGGAAACAAGGATATCGAAAGCTCAGGAAACAAGGATATCGAAAGCTCAGGAAACAAGGATATCAAAAGCTCAGGAAACAAAGATATCAAAAGCTCAGGAAACAAGGATATCAAAAGCTCAGGAAACAAGGATATCGAAAGCTCAGGAAACAAGGATATCGAAAGCTCAGGAAACAAAGATATCAAAAGCTCAGGAAACAAGGATATCGAAAGCTCAGGAAACAAGGATATCAAAAGCTCAGGAAACCAGGATATCAAAAGCTCAGGAAACAAGTATATCAAAAGCTCAGGAAACAAGTATATCAAAAGCTCAGGAAACAAAGATATCAAAAGCTCAGGAAACAAGGATTTCAAAAGCTCAGGAAACAAGGATATCGAAAGCTCAGGAAACAAGGATATCGAAAGCTCAGGAAACAAAGATATCAAAAGCTCAGGAAACAAGGATATCGAAAGCTCAGGAAACAAGGATATCAAAAGCTCAGGAAACCAGGATATCAAAAGCTCAGGAAACAAGTATATCAAAAGCTCAGGAAACAAGTATATCAAAAGCTCAGGAAACAAAGATATCAAAAGCTCAGGAAACAAGGATTTCAAAAGCTCAGGAAACAAAGATATCAAAAGCTCAGGAAACAAGTATATCAAAAGCTCAGGAAACAAAGATATCAAAAGCTCAGGAAACAAGGATTTCAAAAGCTCAGGAAACAAAGATATCAAAAGCTCAGGAAACAAGGATATTGAAAGCTCAGGAAACCAGGATATCAAAGGCTCAGGAAACCAGGATATGAAAAGCTCAGGAAACAAGGATTTCAAATGCTCAGGAAACAAGGATATCAAAAGCTCAGGAAACCAGGATATCAAAAGCTCAGGAAACAAAGATATCAAAAGCTCAGGAAACAAGGATTTCAAAAGCTCAGGAAACAAGGGTATCAAAGGCTCAGGAAACAAGGGTCAGTCTCACCGGAACACAGCTACAAAGACCAACCTTGGCCTGAAGGGAGTTGGGGCTTAAAAGAGCTCGCATTACTCATGCGCATCAGGTGTGAGCAGGCTAGCAGCAGCCAGCCACAGGTGAGCTACATTCCTCCACCCATCCTTGGCCTACAGGGGTGGAGACAAAGCAGTGAACAGGGAATTATAGGTAATGGAGTTTCCCGCATGAGCAGACTGGCTTCCACAAAACCCGGCATGAACTCCGAAATGGATGGCAATTTTAAAGTAGAGTCTAATGACTGTAAGTCAGTTTAGGTATGAAAGAGAGGGACTGGAAGCTTATTAGAACACTGGAAAGTCCCACAATTCGTTCCCCTGGCAGGGAGCAGACGGTGCCAATGAGTCAATAGTCCCCGCCACCAACCCTCTGAGAGCGAGCAATGTATGCAGGCCCATCCCAGGGATTTACACCAGTACCACCACGGCTGCACCCAACAAGGACCCATCAATACTACTGCAAGTAAACACAGAAAGAGTCAACAGTCTCCACCAGCCCAACTGTAGCACGCCTGCGGCCAGCAGTCCGATGGACCCAAGCCCTACCAGTGTACGACAACTCGCTCTCTGCACTAATAGCACATGCAGCAGTTTACACAGTGAAGCAGCAACTACACCCTTACCTGCATCTGTCACCAGCAAGGAAAGCGCGGGAAGGAAAGAGAAGAGACATTTGCACAGTGATAGAGGTCGTAGGCATCTCACCCACCACCCAGCACCTTTGTGGTACCTTGCCCCTCCCTCTGCCCCACAGTGTGGCCCCTACCTGGCCCTGCAGCTGCTCCTCTTCCTGGGTGGAGAACTCTGTCCGGCAGTGCAGGGGCACGTCCATCTGGGCCACAATGCCCCTCATAGAGTCCATCATGGCGTCACACTGCTCCGGTGAGACTACCCCTTCCAGTACCAAGAAGCCATCCTCCTGGAACTACAAGAGGAACAACAGTGCAATGTTAACAACAGCGTCCACTGAGTCCTAAAGGAAGCAAGTCTACAGTAAGAGTATCACAGCAAAGGGTGTCGAAGACCTGCGCCCTCACACATACTGCCAGCTCACACCTACAGCCTCACACATGCTGCCAGCTCACACCTACAGCCTCACACATGCTGCCAGATCACACCTACAGCCTCACACATGCTGCCAGATCACACCTACAGCCTCAGCCCTGCTGCCAGATCACACCTACAGCCTCAGCCCTGCTGCCAGATCACACCTACAGCCTCAGCCCTGCTGCCAGCTCACACCTACAGCCCCAGCCCTGCTGCCAGCTCACACCTACAGCCTCACACATGCTGCCAGCTCACACCTACAGCCTCACACATGCTGCCAGCTCACACCTACAGCCTCACACATGCTGCCAGATCACACCTACAGCCTCAGCCCTGCTGCCAGATCACACCTACAGCCTCAGCCCTGCTGCCAGATCACACCTACAGCCTCAGCCCTGCTGCCAGCTCACACCTACAGCCCCAGCCCTGCTGCCAGCTCACACCTACAGCCTCACACATGCTGCCAGCTCACACCTACAGCTTCACACATGCTGCCAGCTCACACCTACAGCCTCACACATGCTGCCAGCTCACACCTACAGCGTCAGCCCTGCTGCCAGATCACACCTACAGCCTCAGCCCTGCTGCCAGCTCACACCTACAGCCTCAGCCCTGCTCCCAGATCACACCTACAGCCTCAGCCTTGCTGCCACATAAGACCTACAGCCACAGCACTGCTGCCAGCTCACACCTACAGCCCCAGCCCTGCTGCCAGATCACACCTACAGCCTCAGCCCTGCTGCCAGATCATACCTACAGCCCCAGCACTGCTGCCAGATCACACCTACACCCTCGCACATGCTGCCAGATCACACCTACAGCCTCACACATGCTGCCAGATCACACCTACAGCCTCACACATGCTGCCAGATCACACCTACAGCCTCACACATGCTGCCAGATCACACCTACAGCCTCGCCCATGCTGCCAGATCACACCTACAGCCTCACACATGCTGCCAGATCACACCTACAGCCTCGCACATGCTGCCAGATCACACCTACAGCCTCGCACATGCTGCCAGATCACACCTACAGCCTCAGCCCTGCTCCCAGATCACACCTACAGCCTCAGCCCTGCTGCCACATCACACCTACAGCCTCACACATGCTGCCAAATCACACCTACAGCCTCAGCCCTGCTCCCAGATCACACCTACAGCCCCAGCACTGCTGCCAGATCACACCTACAGCCTCACACATGCTGCCAGATCACACCTACAGCCTCAGCCCTGCTCCCAGATCACACCTACAGCCTCAGCCCTGCTGCCAGATCACACCTACATCTTCAGCCCTGCTGCCAGAT
This sequence comes from Lissotriton helveticus, assembly GCF_964261635.1. Lineage (NCBI taxonomy): Eukaryota > Metazoa > Chordata > Amphibia > Caudata > Salamandridae > Lissotriton > Lissotriton helveticus. The sequence goes on from NC_136065.1 coordinate 2,143,460,109, forward strand.
CACACCTACAGCCTCACACATGCTGCCAGATCACACCTACAGCCTCACACATGCTGCCAGATCACACCTACAGCCTAACACATGCTGCCAGATCACACCTACAGCCTCACACATGCTGCCAGATCACACCTAGAGTCACAGCACTGCTGCCAGATCACACCTACAGCCTCACACATGCTGCCAGATCACACCTAGAGTCACAGCACTGCTGCCAGATCACACCTACAGCCCCAGCACTGCTGCCAGATCACACCTACAGCCTCACACATGCTGCCAGATCACACCTACAGCCTCACACATGCTGCCAGATCACACCTACAACCCCAGCAATGCTGCCAGCTCACACCTACAGCCCCAGCACTGCTGCCAGATCACACCTACAGCCTCACACATGCTGCCAGATCACACCTAGAGTCACAGCACTGCTGCCAGATCACACCTACAGCCCCAGCACTGCTGCCAGATCACACCTACAGCCTCACACATGCTGCCAGATCACACCTACAACCCCAGCAATGCTGCCAGCTCACACCTACAGCCTCAGCACTGCTGCCAGCTCACACCTACAGCTTCAGCACTGCTGCCAGATCACACCTACAGCCTCAGCACTGCTGCCAGCTCACACCTACAGCCTCAGCACTGCTGCCAGCTCACACCTACAGCTTCAGCAATGCTGCCAGATCACACCTACAGCCTCAGCACTGCTGCCAGATCACACCTACAGCCTCACACATGCTGCCAGATCACACCTACAGCCTCAGCCCTGCTGCCAGATCACACCTACAGCCTCACACATGCTGCCAGATCACACCTGCAGCCTCAGCCCTGCTGCCAGATCAAACCTACAGCCTCACACATGCTGCCAGATCACACCTACAGCCTCACACATGCTGCCAGATCACACCTACAGCCTCGCACATGCTGCCAGATCACACCTACAGCCTCACACATGCTGCCAGATCACACCTACAGCCTCACACATGCTGCCAGATCACACCTACAGCGTCAGCCCTGCTGCCAGATCACACCTACAACCTCAGCCCTGCTGCCACATCACACCTACAGCCTCAGCACTGCTGCCAGATCACACCTACAGCCTCAGCACTGCTGCCAGATCACACCTACAGCCTCACACATGCTGCCAGATCACACCTACAGCCTCACACATGCTGCCAGATCACACCTACAGCCTCGCACATGCTGCCAGATCACACCTACAGCCTCGCACATGCTGCCAGATCACACCTACAGCCTCACACATGCTGCCAGATCACACCTACAGCCTCAGCCCTGCTGCCAGATCACACCTACAGCCTCACACATGCTGCCAGATCACACCTACAGCCTCAGCCCTGCTGCCAGATCAAACCTACAGCCTCACACATGCTGCCAGATCACACCTACAGCCTCACACACGCTGCCAGATCACACCTACAGCCTCGCACATGCTGCCAGATCACACCTACAGCCTCGCCCATGCTGCCAGATCACACCTACAGCCTCACACATGCTGCCAGATCACACCTACAGCCTCACACATGCTGCCAGATCACACCTACAGCCTCGCACATGCTGCCAGATCACACCTACAGCCTCACACATGCTGCCAGATCACACCTACAGCCTCAGCCCTGCTCCCAGATCACACCTACAGCCTCAGCCCTGCTGCCACATCACACCTACAGCCTCGCACATGCTGCCAAATCACACCTACAGCCTCAGCCCTGCTCCCAGATCACACCTACAGCCTCAGCCCTGCTGCCAGATCACACCTACATCTTCAGCCCTGCTGCCAGATCACACCTACAGCCTCACACATGCTGCCAGATCACACCTACAGCCTCACACATGCTGCCAGATCACACCTACAGCCTAACACATGCTGCCAGATCACACCTACAGCCTCACACATGCTGCCAGATCACACCTAGAGTCACAGCACTGCTGTCAGATCACACCTACAGCCTCACACATGCTGCCAGATCACACCTAGAGTCACAGCACTGCTGCCAGATCACACCTACAGCCCCAGCACTGCTGCCAGATCACACCTACAGCCTCACACATGCTGCCAGATCACACCTACAACCCCAGCAATGCTGCCAGCTCACACCTACAGCCCCAGCACTGCTGCCAGATCACACCTACAGCCTCACACATGCTGCCAGATCACACCTAGAGTCACAGCACTGCTGCCAGATCACACCTACAGCCCCAGCACTGCTGCCAGATCACACCTACAGCCTCACACATGCTGCCAGATCACACCTACAACCCCAGCAATGCTGCCAGCTCACACCTACAGCCTCAGCACTGCTGCCAGCTCACACCTACAGCTTCAGCACTGCTGCCAGATCACACCTACAGCCTCACACATGCTGCCAGATCACACCTACAGCCTCAGCCCTGCTGCCAGATCACACCTACAGCCTCACACATGCTGCCAGATCACACCTACAGCCTCAGCCCTGCTGCCAGATCAAACCTACAGCCTCACACATGCTGCCAGATCACACCTACAGCCTCACACATGCTGCCAGATCACACCTACAGCCTCGCACATGCTGCCAGATCACACCTACAGCCTCACACATGCTGCCAGATCACACCTACAGCGTCAGCCCTGCTGCCAGATCACACCTACAACCTCAGCCCTGCTGCCACATCACACCTACAGCCTCAGCACTGCTGCCAGATCACACCTACAGCCTCAGCACTGCTGCCAGATCACACCTACAACCCCAGCACTGCTGCCAGATCACACCTACAGCCCCAGCACTGCTGCCAGATCACACCTACAGCCCCAGCACTGCTGCCAGATCACACCTACAGCGTCAGCCCTGCTGCCAGATCACACCTACAGCCACAGCACTGCTGCCAGATCACACCTACAGCCGCAGCACTACTGTGAGCTCACACCTACAGCCCCAGCACTGCTGCCAGATCACACCTACAGCCTCAGCACTGCTGCCAGATCACACCTACAGCCTCAGCACTGCTGCCAGATCACACCTACAGCCTCACACATGCTGCCAGATCACACCTACAGCCTCAGCCCTGCTGCCAGATCACACCTACAGCCTCAGCCCTGCTGCCAGATCACACCTACAGCCACAGCACTGCCGCCAGATCACACCTACAGCCTCACACCTGCTGCCAGATCACACCTACAGCCCCAGCAGTGCTGCCAGATCACACCTACAGCCCCAGCACTGCTGCCAGATCACACCTACAGCCTCAGCCCTGCTGCCAGATCACACCTACAGCCCCAGCCCTGCTGCCAGATCACAGCTACAGTCTCACACATGCTGCCAGATCACACCTACAGCCTCGCACATGCTGCCAGAGCACACCTACAGCCTCAGCACTGCTGCCAGATCACACCTACAGCCCCAGCACTGCTGCCAGATCACGCCTACAGCCCCAGCACTGCTGCCAGATCACACCTACAGCCCCAGCACTGCTGCCACATCACAGCTACAGCCTCAGCCCTGCTGCCAGATCACAGCTACAGCCTCACACATGCTGCCAGATCACACCTACAGCCTCGCACATGCTGCCAGATCACACCTACAGCCTCACACATGCTGCCAGCTCACACCTACAGCCTCAGCCCTGCTGCCAGCTCACACTACAGCCTCAGCCCTGCTGCCAGATCACACCTACAGCCCCAGCCCTGCTGCCAGCTCACACCTACAGCCTCAGCCCTGCTCCCAGATCACACCTACAGCCTCAGCACTGCTGCCAGATCACACCTACAGCCTCAGCACTGCTGCCAGATCACACCTACAGCCCCAGCACTGCTGCCAGATCACGCCTACAGCCCCAGCATTGCTGCCAGATCACACCTACAGCCACAGCCCTGCTGCCAGATCACACCTACAGCCCCAGCACTGCTGCCAGATCACACCTACAGCCCCAGCACTGCTGCCAGATCATACCTACAGCCCCAGCACTGCTGCCAGATCACACCTACAGCCCCAGCACTGCTGCCAGATCACACCTACAGCCCCAGCACTGCTGCCAGATCACACCTACAGCCCCAGCACTGCTGCCAGATCACACCTACAGCCTCACACATGCTGCCACATCACAGCTACAGCCACAGCCCTGCTGCCAGATCACACCTACAGCCTCACACATGCTGCCAGATCACACCTACAGCCTCACACATGCTGCCAGATCACACCTACAGCCTCACACATGCTGCCAGATCACACCTACAGCCCCAGCACTGCTGCCAGATCACACCTACAGCCCCAGCACTGCTCCCAGATCACACCTACAGCCCCAGCACTGCTGCCAGATCACACCTACAGCCCCAGCACTGCTGCCAGATCACACCTACAGCCTCACACATGCTGCCACATCACAGCTACAGCCTCACTCATGCTGCCAGATCACAGCTACAGCCCCAGCACTGCTGTCAGATCACACCTACAGCCTCGCACATGCTGCCAGAGCACACCTACAGCCTCAGCACTGCTGCCAGATCACACCTACAGCCCCAGCACTGCTGCCAGATCACGCCTACAGCCCCAGCATTGCTGCCAGATCACACCTACAGCCACAGCCCTGCTGCCAGATCACACCTACAGCCCCAGCACTGCTGCCAGATCACACCTACAGCCCCAGCCCTGCTGCCAGCTCACACCTACAGCCTCACACATGCTGCCAGCTCACACCTACAGCTTCACACATGCTGCCAGATCACACCTACAGCCCCAGCACTGCTCCCAGATCACACCTACAGCCCCAGCATTGCTGCCAGATCACACCTAAAGCCACAGCACTGCTGCCAGATCACACCTACAGCCTCAGCCCTGCTGCCAGATCACACCTACAGCCTCAGCACTGCTGCCAGATCACACCTACAGCCCCAGCACTGCTGCCAGATCACGCCTACAGCCCCAGCATTGCTGCCAGATCACACCTACAGCCACAGCCCTGCTGCCAGATCACACCTACAGCCTCACACATGCTGCCAGAGCACACCTACAGCCTCAGCCCTGCTCCCAGATCACACCTACAGCCTCAGCCCTGCTGCCAGATCACACCTACAGCCTCAGCCCTGCTGCCAGATCACAGCTACAGCCTCAGCCCTGCTGCCAGATCACACCTACAGCCTCACACATGCTGCCACATCACAGCTACAGCCTCAGCCCTGCTCCCAGATCACACCTACAGCCTCACACATGCTGCCAGATCACACCTACAGCCTCAGCCCTGCTCCCAGATCACACCTACAGCCTCAGCCCTGCTGCCAGATCACACCTACAGCCTCAGCACTGCTGCCAGATCACACCTACAGCCTCACACATGCTGCCAGCTCACACCTACAGCCTCAGCACTGCTGCCAGATCACACCTACAGCCTCACACATGCTGCCAGATCACACCTACAGCCTAACACATGCTGCCAGATCACACCTACAGCCTCACACCTGCTGCCAGATCACACCTACAGCCCCAGCAGTGCTGCCAGATCACGCCTACAGCCCCAGCATTGCTGCCAGATCACACCTACAGCCACAGCCCTGCTGCCAGATCACACCTACAGCCTCACACATGCTGCCAGATCACACCTACAGCCTCACAAATGCTGCCAGATCACACCTACAGCCCCAGCACTGCTGCCAGATCACACCTACAGCCCCAGCACTGCTCCCAGATCACACCTACAGCCCCAGCACTGCTGCCAGATCACACCTACAGCCCCAGCACTGCTGCCAGATCACACCTACAGCCTCACACATGCTGCCACATCACACCTACAGCCTCACAAATGCTGCCAGATCACACCTACAGCCCCAGCACTGCTGCCAGATCACACCTACAGCCCCAGCACTGCTGCCAGATCACACCTACAGCCCCAGCACTGCTGCCAGATCACACCTACAGCCCCAGCACTGCTGCCAGATCACACATACAGCCTCACACATGCTGCCAGATCACACCTACAGCCTCACACATGCTGCCAGATCACACCTACAGCCTCACAAATGCTGCCAGATCACACCTACAGCCCCAGCACTGCTGCCAGATCACACCTACAGCCCCAGCACTGCTCCCAGATCACACCTACAGCCCCAGCACTGCTGCCAGATCACACCTACAGCCCCAGCACTGCTGCCAGACCACACCTACAGCCTCACACATGCTGCCACATCACAGCTACAGCCTCAGCCCTGCTGCCAGATCACACCTACAGCCTCAGCACTGCTGTCAGATCACACCTACAGCCCCAGCAATGCTGCCAGATCACACCTACAGCCCCAGCAATGCTGCCAGATCACACCTACAGCCTCACACATGCTGCCAGATCACACCTACAGCCTAACACATGCTGCCAGATCACACCCACAGCCTCAGCCCTGCTCCCAGATCACACCTACAGCCTCAGCCCTGCTGCCAGATCACACCTACAGCCTCAGCCCTGCTGCCAGATCACACCTACAGCCACAGCCCTGCTGCCAGATCACACCTACAGCCTCAGCCCTGCTCCCAGATCACACCTACAGCCCCAGCACTGCTGCCAGATCACACCTACAGCCCCAGCACTGCTGCCAGATCACACCTACAGCCTCAGCCCTGCTCCCAGATCACACCTACAGCCTCAGCCCTGCTGCCACATCACACCTACAGCCCCAGCACTGCTGCCAGATCACACCTACAGCCTCACACATGCTGCCAGATCACACCTACAGCCCCAGCACTGCTGCCAGATCACACCTACAGCCTCACACATGCTGCCAGATCACACCTACAGCCCCAGCACTGCTGCCAGATCACACCTACAGCCTCAGCACTGCTGCCAGCTCACACCTACAGCCTCAGCACTGCTGCCAGATCACAGCTACAGCCACAGCACTGCTGCCAGATCACACCTACAGCCCCAGCACTGCTGCCAGATCACACCTACAGCCTCAGCCCTGCTTCCAGCTCACACCTACAGCCACAGCACTGCTGCCAGATCACACCTACAGCCTCAGCACTGCTGCCAGATCACACCTACAGCCTCAGCCCTGCTGCCAGATCACACCTACAGCCTGACACATGCTGCCAGCTCACACCTACAGCCACAGCACTGCTGCCAGATCTCACCTACAGCCCCAGCACTGCTGCCAGATCACACCTACAGCCTCAGCCCTGCTGCCAGATCACACCTACAGCCTCCGCCCCAGCACCCCCGCCTCAGCCCAGGGCCCCTGACATGTGCGCCTCTTACCGTCCTGGTCTGGGCCCCTGTGATTGGCGCTGTGAGTCGCATTTTGGAATCCCGGCTTCTCCTCTGACTCACGGCGCTATCCTCGCGTGCTGGGGACCCAAAGACAAGAAAGAGTCACACACTGAGATGGACAGGAGGGGTCTGTGAAGGGACGGGAGGGGTCTGTGAAGGGACGGGAGGGGTCTGTGGAAGGGACAGGAGGGGTCTGTGAAGGGACAGGAGGGGTCTGTGGAAGGGACAGGAGGGGGTGGGGAAGGGACAGGAGGGTCTGTGGAAGGGACAGGAGGGGTCTGTGAAGGGACAGGAGGGGTCTGTGGAAGGGACAGGAGGGGGTGGGGAAGGGACAGGAGGGTCTGTGGAAGGGACAGGAGGGGGTGGGGAAGGGACAGGAGGGTCTGTGGAAGGGACAGGAGGGGTCTGTGGAAGGGACAGGAGGGGTCTGTGAAGGGACAGGAGGGGTCTGTGGAAGGGACAGGAGGGGGTGGGGAAGGGACAGGAGGGTCTGTGGAAGGGACAGGAGGGGTCTGTGGAAGGGGCAGGGAGAGGAGGGGTCTGTGGAAGGGACAGGAGGGGTCTGTGGAAGGGACAGGAGGGGTCTGTGGAAGGGACAGGGACAGGAGGGGTCTGTGAAAGGGACAGGAGGGGTCTGTGGAAGGGACAGGAGGGTCTGTGGAAGGGACAGGAGGGGTCTGTGGAAGGGACAGGAGGGGCCTGTGAAGGGACAGGAGGGGTCTGTGAAGGGACAGGAGGGTCTGTGAAGGGACAGGAGGGGTCTGTGGAAGGGACAGGGACAGGAGGAGTCTGAGGAAGGGACAGGAGGGGTCTGAGGAAGGGACAGGAGGGTCTGTGGAAGGGACAGGAGGGGTCTGTGAAGGGACAGGAGGAGTCTGTGAAGGGACAGGAGGGTCTGTGGAAGGGACAGGAGGGTTCTGTGGAAGGGACAGGGACAGGAGGGGTCTGAGGAAGGGACAGGAGGGGTCTGAGGAAGGGACAGGAGGGTCTGTGGAAGGGACAGGAGGGCCTGTGGAAGGGACAGGAGGGGTCTGTGAAGGGACAGGAGGGGTCTGTGAAGGGACAGGAGGGTCTGTGAAGGGACAGGAGGGGTCTGTGGGAGGGACAGGAGGGTTCTGTGGAAGGGACAGGGACAGGAGGGGTCTGAGGAAGGGACAGGAGGGGTCTGAGGAAGGGACAGGAGGGGTCTGTGGAAGGGACAGGAGGGTCTGTGAAGGGACAGGAGGGGTCTGTGGAAGGGTCAGGGACAGGAGGGGTCTGAGGAAGGGACAGGAGGGGTCTGTGGAAGGGACAGGGACAGGAGGGGTCTGAGGAAGGGACAGGAGGGGTCTGAGGAAGGGACAGGAGGGGTCTGTGGAAGGGACAGGAGGGTCTGTGAAGGGACAGGAGGGGTCTGTGAAGGGACAGGAGGGGTCTGAGGAAGGGACAGGAGGGGTCTGTGGAAGGGACAGGAGGGTCTGTGGAAGGGACAGGAGGGGTCTGTGAAGGGACAGGAGGGGTCTGAGGAAGGGACAGGAGGGGTCAGTGGAAGGGACAGGAGGGTTCTGTGGAAGGGACAGGAGGGGTCTGTGGAAGGGACAGGAGGGGTCGGTGAAGGGACGGGAGGGGTCTGTGGAAGGGACAGGAGGGGTCTGAGGAAGGGACAGGAGGGGTCTGAGGAAGGGACAGGAGGGGTCTGTGGAAGGGACAGGAGGGGTCTGTGAAGGGACAGGAGGGGTCTGTGAAGGGACAGGAGGGTCTGTGGAAGGGACAGGAGGGTTCTGTGGAAGGGACAGGAGGGGTCTGTGAAGGGGCAGGAGGGGTCTGAGGAAGGGAAAGGAGGGGTCTGTGAAGGGACAGGAGGGGTCTGAGGAAGGGACAGGAGGGGTCTGAGGAAGGGAAAGGAGGGGTCTGTGAAGGGACAGGAGGGGTCTGAGGAAGGGAAAGGAGGGGTCTGTGGAAGGGACAGGAGGGTTCTGTGGAAGGGACAGGAGGGGTCTGAGGAAGGGACAGGAGGGGTCTGTGGAAGGGACAGGAGGGTCTGTGGAAGGGACAGGAGGGTTATGTGGAAGGGACAGGAGGGGTCTGAGGAAGGGACAGGAGGGGTCTGTGGAAGGGACAGGAGGGGTCGGTGAAGGGACAGGAGGGGTCTGTGGAAGGGACAGGAGGGGTCTGAGGAAGGGACAGGAGGGGTCTGAGGAAGGGAAAGGAGGGGTCTGTGAAGGGACAGGAGGGGTCTGAGGAAGGGAAAGGAGGGGTCTGTGGAAGGGACAGGAGGGTTCTGTGGAAGGGACAGGAGGGGTCTGTGAAGGGACAGGAGGGGTCTGAGGAAGGGACAAGAGGGGTCTGTGGAAGGGACAGGAGGGTCTGTGGAAGGGACAGGAGGGTTCTGTGGAAGGGACAGGAGGGGTCTGAGGAAGGGACAGGAGGGGTCTGTGGAAGGGACAGGAGGGGTCGGTGAAGGGACAGGAGGGGTCTGTGGAAGGGACAGGAGGGGTCTGAGGAAGGGACAGGAGGGGTCTGAGGAAGGGACAGGAGGGGTCTGTGGAAGGGACAGGAGGGGTCTGTGAAGGGACAGGAGGGGTCTGTGAAGGGACAGGAGGGTCTGTGGAAGGGACAGGAGGGTTCTGTGGAAGGGACAGGAGGGGTCTGAGGAAGGGACAGGAGGGGTCTGTGGAAGGGACAGGAGGGTCTGTGGAAGGGACAGGAGGGTTCTGTGGAAGGGACAGGAGGGGTCTGAGGAAGGGATAGGAGGGGTCTGTGGAAGGGACAGGAGGGGTCGGTGAAGGGACAGGAGGGGTCTGTGGAAGGGACAGGAGGGGTCTGAGGAAGGGACAGGAGGGGTCTGAGGAAGGGACAGGAGGGGTCTGTGGAAGGGACAGGAGGGGTCTGTGAAGGGACAGGAGGGGTCTGTGGAAGGGACAGGAGGGGTCGGTGAAGGGACAGGAGGGGTCTGTGGAAGGGACAGGAGGGGTCTGAGGAAGGGACAGGAGGGGTCTGAGGAAGGGACAGGAGGGGTCTGTGGAAGGGACAGGAGGGTCTGTGGAAGGGACAGGAGGGTTCTGTGGAAGGGACAGTAGGGGTCTGTGGAAGGGACAGGAGGGGTCGGTGAAGGGACAGGAGGGGTCTGTGGAAGGGACAGGAGGGGTCTGAGGAAGGGACAGGAGGGGTCTGAGGAAGGGACAGGAGGGGTCTGTGGAAGGGACAGGAGGGGTCTGTGAAGGGACAGGAGGGGTCTGTGAAGGGACAGGAGGGTCTGTGGAAGGGACAGTAGGGTTCTGTGGAAGGGACAGGAGGGGTCTGTGAAGGGACAGGAGGGGTCTGAGGAAGGGAAAGGAGGGGTCTGTGAAGGGACAGGAGGGGTCTGAGGAAGGGACAGGAGGGGTCTGAGGAAGGGAAAGGAGGGGTCTGTGAAGGGACAGGAGGGGTCAGAGGCAGGGAAAGGAGGGGTCTGTGGAAGGGACAGGAGGGTTCTGTGGAAGGGACAGGAGGGGTCTGTGAAGGGACAGGAGGGGTCTGAGGAAGGGACAGGAGGGTCTGTGGAAGGGACAGGAGGGTCTGTGGAAGGGACAGGAGGGTTCTGTGGAAGGGACAGGAGGGGTCTGAGGAAGGGACAGGAGGGGTCTGTGGAAGGGACAGGAGGGGTCGGTGAAGGGACAGGAGGGGTCTGTGGAAGGGACAGGAGGGGTCTGAGGAAGGGACAGGAGGGGTCTGAGGAAGGGACAGGAGGGGTCTGTGGAAGGGACAGGAGGGGTCTGTGAAGGGACAGGAGGGGTCTGTGAAGGGACAGGAGGGTCTGTGGAAGGGACAGGAGGGTTCTGTGGAAGGGACAGGAGGGGTCTGAGGAAGGGACAGGAGGGGTCTGTGGAAGGGACAGGAGGGGTCTGTGAAGGGACAGGAGGGGTCTGTGAAGGGACAGGAGGGTCTGTGGAAGGGACAGGAGGGTTCTGTGGAAGGGACAGAAGGGGTCTGTGAAGGGACAGGAGGGGTCTGTGAAGGGACAGGAGGGGTCTGAGGAAGGGACAGGAGGGGTCTGAGGAAGGGAAAGGAGGGGTCTGTGAAGGGACAGGAGGGGTCTGAGGAAGGGAAATGAGGGGTCTGTGAAGGGACAGGAGGGGTCTGAGGAAGGGACAGGAGGGGTCTGTGGAAGGGACAGGAGGGTCTGTGGAAGGGACAGGAGGGTTCTGTGGAAGGGACAGGAGGGGTCTGAGGAAGGGACAGGAGGGGTCTGTGGAAGGGACAGGAGGGGTCGGTGAAGGGACAGGAGGGGTCTGTGGAAGGGACAGGAGGGGTCTGAGGAAGGGACAGGAGGGGTCTGAGGAAGGGACAGGAGGGGTCTGTGGAAGGGACAGGAGGGGTCTGTGAAGGGACAGGAGGGGTCTGTGAAGGGACAGGAGGGTCTGTGGAAGGGACAGGAGGGTTCTGTGGAAGGGACAGGAGGGGTCTGTGAAGGGACAGGAGGGGTCTGAGGAAGGGAAAGGAGGGGTCTGTGAAGGGACAGGAGGGGTCTGTGAAGGGACAGGAGGGGTCTGAGGAAGGGAAATGAGGGGTCTGTGAAGGGACAGGAGGGGTCTGAGGAAGAGAAAGGAGGGGTCTGTGAAGGGACAGGAGGGTTCTGTGGAAGGGACAGGAGGGGTCTGTGAAGGGACAGTGACAGGAGGGGTCTGAGGAAGGGACAGGAGGGGTCAGGCAGGCATGTAACACATCCCTGTGACAGGACAGTAGGATAGGCCGCCAGCACCGTGGCCTTGAAAGGGAAGGGCAGAGGGACAGCACAGAGAGGCCGCAGCCCTGCTCACCTCCTGCAGCACCGAGGCCTTGAAAGGGAAGGGCAGAGGGACAGCACAGAGAGGCCGCAGCCCTGCTCAGCACCGAGGCCTTGAAAAGGAAGGGCAGAGACAGTACAGTGAGGCCGCAGCCCTGCTCACCGCCTGCAGCACCGAGGCCTTGAAAGGAAAGGGCAGAGGGACAGCACAGAGAGGCCGCAGCCCTGCTCACCTCCTCCAGATCGGGGATTACAGCCCCAGAGAGCTTCAGAGCAGATTAGAGCCCGCCCAGCGCCAGCCTGGCCGGGCGGATAACGCCCCCCCCCCTCCCTCCTCACTCATTAACTTGTTATCCTCAGTGTTTCACCGAGGAGGCCTCTTTGGGGAGGGGCGGGGGTCAGAGTCTGTCAGGGCAGTAGAGGGGGGGCGTCAGACGAACGCCTGACGTCACCGAGGTTCACCACTGGGGGTGGGGGGGAAGAACCACGGAAGTCCTGGGGGTCGGGAGGAATCCCAGCTGCAGGAGGGGGCGGGAGAGAGGGCAGGAGTCATTTTTAGTTATTTATTTATTTATTTAATGCATTTTTGTGTTTCGTGGACTTTCCCCGGAGGTGTCAGAGGCTTCACAATAGGAACAGAACTGATACAAGAGGAGATTATAAGTGAGCAAAATACACAAACAAACGTTAAGTTACATGAGGCAAAAGTGACAATTGTGAGCGAACAAAATACAAGAGGTAGCAGTTATGTTATGTTATTCTGTTGTGGGTCGGGAGCCGGCGCAGGGGTTCAAGGGCTGCAGAGGCAGAGGGTTTCCTGGGCAGTTTAAGCTGCCGCATGCTGAGCATTCTGGAGTTGTTGTAAAGCTTGTTTCTTGACCCCTGCCATCAACCCCTTGCAGGAGTCAAGGCGAGAGAGTAGAAGAGAAACTGCGACGGATTTTCGCGCTTCTATAGGAAGAAAATCAAAACATGTCTTCAAAGATGGAATAAGATTGAAACAACAACCTGCCACCTTTCTACATGAAGATCAAATGAGAGAGCGGTGTCATAGAGGGTAGGGTTCTCCTTATTCTCCTGGACCTCTCTGCAGCCTTTGACACTGTCAATCACAACACTCTCCTCAACACTGCAACAGAGAATGGGCATGGAGGGCACTGTGTTTAAATGGTTTGCCTCCTTCCTCTCAGATAGATCCCAAATGATCAAAATAGCGAACAGTCTTTCTTCTCCTGTGGCGGTGGGTCAAGGTGTTCCTCAAGGCTCTATACTTGCACCCACATTGTTCAACCTCTAATTAGAACCACTGGGAAATCTCCTTAGTAAATCCGGGATCCACTATCATCTCTACGCAGACGACACTCAACTCTACCTCAAGGTTGCCTCTACTCACGATCTCGCTATCCTTAGCTCAACTCTCGACTCCATTCATAACTGGATGTCAACACATCAACTGATTCTGAATCCCTCCAAAACTGAATTCCTCCTCCTCTCCGCCGCACTCTCTCCTCCCCCGGTTCAATCATGGATGGATCAGATGCATCTACTTAACAATAAACCCATCATTGCCGACAGCGCAAAATCCCTGGGTGTCATTCTCGACAAAAAACTCAATCTAATCTCCCACATCAACTCCATTGCAAAGTCTGCTCGATACCAACTGCGACTTCTTTGGGGAATTCGTCGCTTTTTTCCTGAGCAGGACCTTAAAACCCTGGTGCAATCGCTGGTCCTCTCCAGACTGGAGTACTGCAATTCTCTCCTTACTGGCCTCCCCAAATCCCACCTGTCCCCCCTGAAATCGATCCTACACTCAGCAGCCCGTTTCATCTATGGGGCTAAAAGAAGCGATCACATCACACCAATGTTATCCACCCTCCGCTGGCTTCCCTTCGAGGCTAGAGCCATCTACAAGACTGCCTGCATCACCCACAAAGCCTTGCACTCCTCCTCTCCTCGCTACCTGTCGAATAAACTGAAACTCTCTGGAGGCTCTAGACCATCACGAAATGCGGAGAATCTTCTGCTTGAACCCCCCACTTTCAAGAAGGAAAGATCGATGGCCCAATCCTTTTCAAGCAACGCAGTGAGAATCTGGAACTCACTCCCGCCTCAGCTCCGGACCACTGCCTCCTCCCAGGCCTTCAAACGGGACCTTAAAGTGCTCCTCCTCCAAAGGCACCTCCAAGTCTAACTCACACCCTTGCCTTCATCTGAAGGAAGACCTCCCATTACTGGAAAGTCTATTGGCCAGGGCTATGATACCTCCTCCCAAGTGTGTTCTGGTAGTTTAAATGTTTAGTAATCTCCCAATACCTGTGTATGGTACCCTTTTGTAACTTGCACACGTCACTTTTGTTTTGTAACACACTGTTTGCTACCTCACACATTTGTTTGTTATAGATACCTGCACAAGTGCCACCATTGCCTACGTAACGTTTGTTCTTGTGATGGAGTGTCTGCCTTTTATTGCAGTATTATACGTCTACTTGTATTTTGTACATTCTTGTAACCTGCACCCTTTTCACTTTTTTCTCCTGTAATGCACCGATTGCTACCTCATGTATTTTGTTGGCTCACTAGTGTCACTTTTGATCCATGTAACTTATTGTTTGCTTTTGTATTTTGTTCACTTGTAATGTTCTCATGCATCAGTTCTGTTCCTATTGTGAAGCGCTCTGACACCTTCGGGTAAAGTCCGCGCTATATAAAATTGCATAAATAAATAAATAAATAAATAGGGTGACCAACCGTCCGTAAATTTCACAGACTGCCCGTAATTGGGGCCTCTTGTCCGTTGTCCGTGAAGGATTCTTTCACCGACGCCTTTTGTAATGTCACAGCAGGGGCCGGCTCACACGCCTGCTGTGATCTGTGGCCCCTCCCGACCTGGCACAGACTGCTATCAGGCCCATTATCATTCTGTATGTCGGCCTAATTATCACCTACAGAGTGATAAAGGGCCAGTGACAGCATTTGCTGGGCCTCCTCTTTCACTCACTGCTCTTCTCACAGATCGATCGTGTGTGCAGCAGTAATATTTCTCAGTGAGTGTTACCAGCCGCCACTTTCACCTTTAAGGCTAAGGGGTTCCATTAATGGCTTCACTTAATCAGGGGCCAGTGAAGCTTTCTATACTCCAGTTTATGCGGTGCCTCCTACTGGCTCAGCATTGTTAGGGTGTAGTGGATCTACTACTCACAGGACGACTGGAAGAGCAGAGGTATGACTAACAAGCATTTGCAATGCAATAGGTCTCGCATTTACGCGGGTTTAAGCTATTGGCATTGTAAATGACAATGCCTTACATTCATGTTTCAAAATGAAAACAAAAAGAAAAGGCATTGTTATTTACAATGTGAATAGTTCAAATTCGCGTAAATGCGAAACCTATTGCATTGCACATGCTTTTTGTCTGCGGTATGCCCGGTTGGCATCAGTTCTAAAAGGCACTGGAATTCCTTTGTACTTGGGAGAGGGCAACCTTGTGAAGAGCTCTGTCCTGATAATGATCACTTGGGCCATGTTGGATTTTGCTTACAATGACTTCTGGGAGATTTCCTCAGATGTAAGGTTGTCACTCTGCCAGAACAGGAGACATCTTAAGCCAGTGTGTGTGCTACTTGGAATAATTCCGGTACCAACAGCAGGAAGCAATATCCAACTCTTCTCATGAATCCCCTGGAAAACATACTGGTAACCTGCAACATGTCTGCTTGTGGTGTAGGTAGGTATATTTTAGCATTACCCCTGTGATTTTTGTCACTTACCATTCCTTCCCCATTTTGTTCAAATTAATGTATTCCTTTAATTCTTTTTATTTTTAACAGCATTGTTGTTTGGTTGCTTTGTTACAAACACCACACATCACAAGAGGGGGGGGGGGGGTTACTGCTTATGCCACACTACCAATAAACACTGGCAAAGCCAATAGGTATGGCTTGTTTAGGTTTATGTGTTGAGTGTTCTCCAGTAACATGGTTGTATACTGCATGAACAGAAGAAACACATCTAAGCTCTCCAAATGCACTAGACAACACCAAGATGCACATATACACTCAGAAACACACAGAGAAACGTATTTAGATATGCATTCAGTCAATCAACACATATAAGTGCCCATACAGTCATATTTATATGACAGCTGGATGAATGTGTGTATTGATGGCTGTGTGAAGAAGGGTGAGTAGGCAGTTCACAGCTGTGGGTGTCTACTGTGTTGTGGGGAGATTGAAGCCGTTGTATTGTTGGACTGATGCATGCAGACTTGGTGTGGGTGGACAGGTGAATGCATGGATGTTGGTGGTGGATATGACCTGGAGAGACGGTGAATGCATGGATGTTGGTGGTGGATATGACCTGGAGAGATGGTGAATGCATGGATGTTGGTGGTGGATATGACCTGGAGAGACGGTGAATGCATGGATGTTGGTGGTGGATATGACCTGGAGAGACGGTGAATGCATGGATGTTGGTGGTGGATATGACCTGGAGAGACAGTGAATGCATGGATGTTGGTGGTGGATATGACCTGGAGAGACAGTGAATGCATGGATGTTGGTGGTGGATATGACCTGGAGAGACGGTGAATGCATGGATGTTGGTGGTGGATATGACCTGGAGAGATGGTGAATGCATGGATGTTGGTGGTGGATATGACCTGGAGAGATGGTGAATGCATGGATGTTGGTGGTGGATATGACCTGGAGAGATGGTGAATGCATGGATGTTGGTGGTGGATATGACCTGGAGAGATGGTGAATGCATGGATGTTGGTGGTGGATATGACCTGGAGAGATGGTGAATGGTGGGCCCAGGGCCGGGATAGGTGGATGCATGCCTGTGTGTAGGCACAGGAGGCTGACGGCCCAGAAAGAGCATCAGGTGGAAAGGGAGCATACAAGCAATGTAAGGTGTCAAACGATAGCACAGGAGAGATCAAGCACACAAACACTGTACTAGAACCGCGGGAATAAAAGCAGCACAAGGGGTTGACTATCTAGGAACTAGGTGGAGATAAGGGAGAGCGCAAAAACAGTAGGGCCTGGCAGGAGGGAAGACAGAGACTGGGGCTTGAGAGGAGCCAGGGCAGAGAGAGATGGGCAGCCATGTCAGACAAGCTAACAGCTATGTGGTTATACCAAATGAGTCGTTCCCTACGTCAAATCTCCTTATTGATGTAATACCTACACTTTCGCAATTGCTTTATTAACCTTCTTGCTTTCTCAAATATTCTTGGAAAGGCACCATTTGCCCATTCTTTTTGCAAACTTTTCTCAGGGAAGAACCCCCCCCCCCCACACACCCCACCCCACCACCACCACCTCTGCTAATGGCGTCCAGGCTCACTCGCTGCTCTCGCCACCGGGCACTCATCACAAATTTTTACGACCACCCCTTTCAAATATAACTAGCGGCAACTGCTTCTGGGGAGCCCAGGGCATGGCAAAGTGTTTTTGTTTATGGGCTCCTGTCACTTCACCAGGGCCCAAGCTCTGGGAGGTGGAGGTTTCATTTTGGATAATGTTACCCAGGTGCATCCAATATGCAAACGCTGGTATTTAAGTTTCACTCCGGCACACAACAGATGCAGTGCAAGGTTTTCTCAATCTAATATAACCTTTTTTTTTTTTTGCAGAATTTTATATAGCGCGAACTAGACCCGAACCGAATCAGGTATCAGAGCGCTTTACATAGCACCAGTTACGTTACATGAGGACACACTTTCATTTTAGGCACAGGGAGATTAAGTGATTTGCCCAGAATCACAGGAGTTTTTGGCGTCGTTACCGAGACTCGAACCCATATCCCCAGGTCCGAGGTCGAGCGCCTTAGCCCTTAGGCCAACTCCTCTCCCCAACTCTCCTCTCCTCACCTTATTTTTACTTGTGCTTGTGTTGGTTCTCTGTTTACTTATGTAATATTGCACGACCTCCTCTGATGTGTCGGTAAAATGTACCTTTTGTCCCAAATTTTTGTCCTGAATTCTGACCTTCTGTCCTGAATTTTTGTCCTGAATTTTGACCCTTTGTCCTGAATTTTTAGACTCACTGTCCTGAATTTGCACCCATGCCAGTTGGTCACCCTAGAGGATACTCAGATTCCGTGCCGATTCAACCGACACCGGAGGTGGAGTGGTACCCTCAGGCCACCATCTGCTAGGGCAGCACTCAGTGGATTTCCCGATAGGTAAGATTTCCGTTTTACTGGAATTACATTTTAGGTGGTTATTCTCCATCCACTGGAAGATCTCCGTTAAACAGATTTGAACATTTTGTTCCGCTCTGGTAGAATTTCTATCCAGTGATACAATTAATTGTGTATCGTCAGCATAGGAAGTAACACAAATACCGTGAGATTCAAAGAGGGTAAGAAGGGGCGCCATATATATGTTAAAAAGAAGAGGGCTCAAGATGGAGCCCTGAGGGACCCCTGCTGTGATTTTTTTTCCTTTGACATAAACGTCCCTAGAGATACGGATTGAGTTCTATCTGCGAGGGACGAACAGATCCAGTCCAGAGCTCTGTCCGTTACGCGATTCCTCTCAATCTGTCAATAAGTATATCATGGGAAATGGTATCGAACGCCGCCGATAAGTCAAGTAATATCAGGACGGCGTTCTTTCCTTCATCTTGGATTATTTTGATGGAGTCCGTTAATTCCATTAGAGGCGTTTCCGTGGAATGCTTGGGGCGAAAGCCGGATTGTTGCTGGTGAAGAATGCCATTCATTTCCACGAAATTAGAAAGTTCTTGGTGAACCATGGCTTCTGTTAGTTTACCAAGTATTGGTAGAGGGAAATGGGACGTAGGTTGGAGAGCTCCGTTGGATTTTTATTCTGTTTTTTCATAAGGGGTTTCACAGTGGCTGAAGGTGATCCCGATTTACAAGATAAAATGGCATCCCTTGTAGAGATAAGAGTGGAAGGCCTAAACCCTCTAAGGGGTTCATACATTAGAGCCGGAATGTCTTTCATATAATTAGATTTAGACAAAATTGTTTGAGGGAAGTCATTCTGGATAAGGCTTGTTTTCTCCTCAAAGTAGTCTGCGATTTGATCGCAGAAGGCGTGAGAGGGAGGGATTTCTGTTTAGAAGGCTTTCGGGTGGGTGAATGATTTCACTATGGCAAATACTTGGTTCGGGTCTAGTTCGCGCTATATAAAACTCTGCCAAAAAAAAAAAAGTTTTTTGTTTTTGCTGCGCCTCAAAAATCATTGTGGTGTAATAGTTTTTTTTGGCCATTTTTACGCAAGCAAAGTATTCATTCCTTTTCTTTATAAAAAGCTCCTTTGCCATAGGGTCATAATCCTTTCTCCATTTCCGTTCGCATTTCCTACACTGGAGGCGAATTTCAATGAGAGACAGTGAGTAGCATGGGGCACTTATCTTTTTAGGTTTGTTACTTTTCCTAATGCATCTTGGAGGAACTAATTCAGACGTAGCCTATTGTATCCAGGTGTGGAAATTTTTGGAGTCTTGCTCGACATTACCGGTCATAATGGGGATTAGAGCTTGAACTGACTGCTTGAGCACAGTACTCTTAGCAATGGCTGTCCAATTTTGAGATGTTATAGTGGCTTGTCGGGTAGTTTTTTTCCCTGTTTTGGGTAGACAGAAATCCTTTATGCTAAACGGAATAAAGTAATGGTCAGACCAAATTTGAGGTATGGAAGGGTGGTATTCCAATGATGAGAAATTCGAGCATATACCATCTAACGTATGCCCGGCCAAGTGCGTTGCGGTTATTTTGTGAAAGACCAAAAATTTCAAGGGTATGTAGGAAATTTTCTACTTGGGGATCAGTCTTCGATTCCAAATGTAGAGTAAAATCTCCCAGAAGGGTAAAATGAGGGTAACGAAGCAACTGCTGGCCTAGAAATCCCGCGGCGCTGCCCGGGGGGCGGTATATTAGTCCTCCTGACAGATTAACAAAAACCTCTTCGTAGAAACACACGAGTATCTCGTGGTGGACTGATACTTCACCAATTATTTTTATTTCTTATTTCTTTTTTTTAAATGTTTTTAACTATCTTCTTTTATAATCTGCTCTCTCTTATTGCCTATGGCTATTTGTAATGGTTTTTATTAACTGAACAATAAAGCATTTACTTACTTACTCCTCATACTTCCTTCCAGCCATGGTGCACGGTAATCAGTTCACCATCAACTGCTTCTAATCATAGTAGGCAGGGCCGTACTGGCCGTTGCGGGCACCGAGCATTTCTCCGGTGCGCCACCAGGGTTAGGGGCCAGTTTTGGGCCAGTGGGGGCCGATTTCGTTACAGGGCCTTTTTTGCAGAATTGCTGCAATATTGGCTACTGTAACAAAATCGGACGAAACCGGCTGTAATAAACAGCTCGGACGCACCCTCAACCCCCAGGGGGTCCGGCCGAGCACTTTGCCAGGGCCGGTTTTGGTTCCCAGTCCGGCCCTGATACTAGGTCTAAATAAGAAGAAGAAGACACAGCTTTGGAGTGAACAACGTGACCACGGACACTCTCTCGTTTTACTAATTGAGCAATGGCATGAGAAAGTAAAATAAAGCCTTTGCATCTCAACAAACATGCGTGGAATGCCTTAGTTGGGCATGCAATCTGCACGGCAGGGTCGTAGTACTAGGAGTAGCAAGTGACTATGACCAGTGGGTTCTCCGAGTCTTACAGTATGACCACTAGGCAGTCCACAAAATATATAAAGGGAGAGGGAAAGCTGACTGGAAAACCAGAAGAAAGGAAGCTACAGACAGAGGCAGTTTAAGGTAAAATACAGACACTAGATATGTAAAATAACTTAGGGGCATATTATCAACGGCCTGCGATAATTATCGCTGGCCGTGCTTAGCGATAATTTTGTTATCGCAGGCTATCTCTAAAAATGATCGCCCTGGTAGCGCGTTATTAACAACGCGTTACTCCAGGGCGATAAAAATTCCAGAGATAGCGAGGTTATTGCACTTTTGCAGGGAGAGTCGCTGTTTTTCCAGTGATGTTCCCTGCAAAACGGCGATAACCTTGCTGATACGACCCACAGGGTCGTATCAGCATAATCCACCCCAATGTTATGGATAGGTATGTCTGCATTTTAGCAGACCTTAGTTTTTGGATAAAACAGCGGTTTTCTCCAAAAACTAACGTCTGCTAAAATGCTGGGGCAGCCTTGTAAATATTGCGATGTGAACATCGGCGATATTTGCAAGGTAGTCCATCCGGAGTACGCCCAGTGACGCCCACTTTTCATCTCATTAGAGATGCAAAGGGAGGCGTTGGGAAAAAGGGTGCTAACATGCGATAATGCATGTTAGCACCCTCTCTGTGTTTTTGGCTTTTTAAGCCAAAAAAAGCGGAGATAACGCCCTTGAAAATATGCCCCAAAGTAAATAAGATAATTCAGGGATAACAAGATTTTAGAAATGGATAGATCGAAGAGGATTTGTAAAAAAAAAATCGAGGGGCATTTCATCAAGGGCAATATCGCCGCTTTAGCTGCACTTTTTGCTGCTAAAACGGGAATAATTTTAACGCCCTATCAGCATGGACACGTTAGCTCATTTTTCCATGCCTTTTCGCCATGTCCCTGAACGCCCAGCTGTACATCTCTAATGAGATGCAAAGTGGGCGTTCCGCCCAAAAATAACACGAGAAATGTCGCTAACCGACATTTCTCCTATCAACAAACCTCCCGCTAACTAGCATGTCGATAAGAAAAGTAGCGCTAACCGCACTTATCGCTACTTTTCTTATGCCTGCTTTCAATGTGACTTAGCCATTATATCCAATGGAAGGTGGATATGATGGCTAAGTCTGCCCTGCCCTATCAACAACGATTCGCCAATCGTTGTGCAATTATCGCTGGATTTCCAGCGGTAATTACACATTTGGCAGCGTGTGCATGGAATCTTATCACTTTGGAGATAAGCATTGCTGATAGCACGCTATCTCAGCGATAAAATCCTGCGACAGCCAGCGACAATTATCCTCACGCTAAGCGATAATTATCGCTGGCCCTTGCTGATATGCCTGCAAATTCGGAAGCGGGTAGAAAATATTTCAAATTAAGGAGCAGTAAAAGTTAGGAAATATATTAACAATAGGAGGACTTACTGGGGCCAGCAGACCCATCGGCCGAGGAGCGTTCTTCCTGGGAGGCACCACCAGCTCCCGCACCCGTCTCGGAAGATCTCTTTCCTCTGGATGCTGATGTAAGACATTACTAAAGAGACAAAAAATCGTTGCTTGTAAATAAATAATCTCTCCAAAAATATTTTTGGGGACAGGAAACGGCAATAACATTGAACTTTCCTAAATCAGATTGACTATTAGTAGACTTGTATCGCAGTCGCGGACCGTCCTATCCATTTATTCAATATTTCCTAAACCTTCCTAGTCCGCCTATTCCAAAGACTTTGGAACTACTAATAAATTGTAACGAATTATGTTTGCTTCTAACTTCCAATCTAATTCGCAATCATTCTCAACCCCCTTTGACCGCCCAATTCACCAAGTCTGCATTTTGTCCTTAAATGCATAGATGGACACATGCATACACCAAATTGGTTGGTTGCTTGTCACTGTACAAGCTACAAAAAGGTTCTAAAAACTGAAGTGAGAGGACGTGCACCGCTAAATTGCTATTACTAACTACCCCTAACTTAGTGACAGGACAAAGGAAAGGAGTCTCTAGTCTGCATTACGTAAGTTCTTACATAATCAGCCCAAAGTCGTAAACACATATGATTAGGTAGCGCCGAGCACCTGTCTACAATAACAATCACATAAAGTAAGATTTGTAAACTTAACTTACCTGCATGTGAGCAGCATGCTTGCTATTTGGGAAAAAAATATTTGCAATAGCACAGAACACACAAGTGATAATAATATTAATAATTAGCTACTCACCAAGCCCCGGGACCTCAACCCCTAGCAGGTCCAGCAGGTCCTGCTCTCGTTCCAGGACGTAGGACCACTGGTGCGTCAGCTGATTGTAGGTGCGCCGGACCCCAGAGCAGTGATACACTGTCCGGCGCACCCTCGCCAAGTGCTGCTGGTGCTCCCGGAGCCTGTACCCGAATCGAGGCCTGCCACCTGCTGCCACGGTGGAGGGAGGTGGCACTGCACAAAAATAATAAGTGCTGCCACCTCCACCTCCGAAAACAAGGCCCCTGGCTGCACCACTTCCGTAGCTCTTGGTTGCCGCCTTTTTCATGGCACGCTTCTCTGCCATGATGCTGGGGGGTGGGGGGGACAGACAAAAGAAAAAGTAGAAAGCATTAAAAAAATAGGAAGAGAGAAGGTAGTAAAAAAAAATGAAAGAAGGAAGTAGAGAGAAAAAATGAAGTAAGAAACTCATTAAAACACAAAAACGCTGAAACAAACACAGAATATACACTTAGGAAGACAGAGGATAAGATAATAAAAAAAAGATCAGAAAAAAAGTTTTAGAAAGCAAGGACTAAAAGGATTAAATAAGGATCAAAAAGTAGGCCCCAGTACCATAACAGAGAAAGAAACAAGATGGCCATGCCCATTGAGGTTCCGTGGTTTTCGACTCCGCTTCGTATTTAGCTGCCATCTTGTGTTCAGCCGCCATTTTGTGTTGCCTCACTCAGGCAGCACGGCGAACGCGGTGTTTTTGCTTCTTCAGCTGCTACGTGTCTCGTCTGTTAAAGAGTAACCCTTTGTCCTTGATTACGAAACTGATGTTAGGGCCTGGCCGAGTTTGTTAAAACCATGCCTAGACTGACTAATCCTTGCTTTACTCCACTGTTTGGGTCACACCATTCTTTCTGACTTTATCTTATTTGACTGGCCTTCGCTATTCTCGTCGTGTATTCTCTTGTTACATAAACTATCCTTTGAAGCATATGAACATGTTCTACCACCTGCAAATTGAATTACAGGCACTAGTGTTGATTAACTTGAGGGGAGGAGAGCACACGGGGTCTGAAAGGAGGGTGTGTTTTGGACGCTCGATAGCTTGTTTTCGAACTATTCCTATTCGTTGGTTTTGTATGTTTTGGGAGAGGGCATTGTAAACCTATGACCTATAAGAGATTGTGAGCCACGGAGTTAAGTGGCAGTCTCCTAAGAACTTACCTCTGTTGTACTTCTTGGACAACTGTGCTTGGCTGCAGCTAATAAACTCGATTTTCTACGCCCAACAGAGTGTCTCGTGTCTCTGTCTGACAAGGCAGGTGAACCCGGAGATATTAGACGTGCCCTGCGCCGCCCGGCCCATAAGGCCCGGTTCTCCAACTGGCTCCCAACGTGTGGGCGACTTCAGTGGTAGCGGTTCAGCCCAAGGGTCGTGAGGAGCTTCGCAAGAAAATTCTGGAGGATTCGCGAACCACGAGAGCGACCCCTGTATGTCGAAGTGGACCGAAAGTCTTTTGCAGCGCGGCTACTCCTTTCCGACTCAGAAAAGGGGGTGGTGATGAACAGAGTGTCTGAATTAAGCAGACCACTCTTAGCCAGTCCAAAGATCAGGGCTTGATCCATCACCGTTATTTAGCTCACTGCCCCATCCCAGCTCAGAACCTGGCTATATGCAAATTAGTCTGTCCCTGGCCCAGTGCATCATGGGAACAGGGCAGACCAAACTACCAAGCCAATTCTTCACCAGAAAGGAGACAAGCTACCGGGGACCGGTTTCTGGCATTTCAGCCTCGTCGGCCCGGCTTGCTTGAATCCTGATGGAGCAGTGAGCAAGGGACTCATGTCTGAGTATACCCTGCCACACCTATAGTGGCCAAAATCGATTCAGAAAAGGGGGTGGTGATAAACAGAGTGTCTGAATTAAGCAGACCACTCTTACCCAGTCCAAAGATCAGGGCTTGATCCATCACCGTTATTTAGCTCACTGCCCCATCCCAGCTCAGAACCTGGCTATATGCAAATTAGTCTGTCCCTGGCCCAGTGCATCATGGGAACAGGGCAGACCAAACTACCAAGCCAATTCTTCACCAGAAAGGAGACAAGCTACCGGGGACCGGTTTCTGGCATTTCAGCCTCGTCGGCCCGGCTTGCTTGAATCCTGATGGAGCAGTGAGCAAGGGACTCATGTCTGAGTATACCCTGCCACACCTATAGTGGCCAAAATCGATTCAGAAAAGGGGGGTGGTGATGAACAGTGTGTCTGAATTAAGCAGACCACTCTTACCCAGTCCAAAGATCAGGGCTTGATCCATCACCGTTATTTAGCTCACTGCCCCATCCCAGCTCAGAACCTGGCTATGTGCAAATTAGTCTGTCCCTGGTCCAGTGCATCATGGGAACAGGGCAGACCAAACTACCAAGCCAATTCTTCACCAGAAAGGAGACAAGCTACCGGGGACCGGTTTCTGGCATTTCAGCCTCGTCGGCCCGGCTTGCTTGAATCCTGATGGAGCAGTGAGCAAGGGACTCATGTCTGAGTATACCCTGCCACACCTATAGTGGCCAAAATCGATTCAGAAAAGGGGGTGGTGATGAACAGAGTGTCTGAATTAAGCAGACCACTCTTACCCAGTCCAAAGATCAGGGCTTGATCCATCACCGTTATTTAGCTCACTGCCCCATCCCAGCTCAGAACCTGGCTATATGCAAATTAGTCTGTCCCTGGCCCAGTGCATCATGGGAACAGGGCAGACCAAACTACCAAGCCAATTCTTCACCAGAAAGGAGACAAGCTACCGGGGACCGGTTTCTGGCATTTCAGCCTCGTCGGCCCGTCTTGCTTGAATCCTGATGGAGCAGTGAGCAAGGGACTCATGTCTGAGTATACCCTGCCACACCTATAGTGGCCAAAAACGATTCAGAAAAGGGGGTGGTGATGAACAGAGTGTCTGAATTAAGCAGACCACTCTTACCCAGTCCAAAGATCAGGGCTTGATCCATCACGGTTATTTAGCTCACTGCCCCATCCCAGCTCAGAACCTGGCTATATGCAAATTAGTCTGTCCCTGGCCCAGTGCATCATGGGAACAGGGCAGACCAAACTACCAAGCCAATTCTTCACCAGAAAGGAGACAAGCTACCGGGGACCGGTTTCTGGCATTTCAGCCTCGTCGGCCCGGCTTGCTTGAATCCTGATGGAGCAGTGAGCAAGGGACTCATGTCTGAGTATACCCTGCCACACCTATAGTGGCCAAAATCGATTCAGAAAAGGGGGTGGTGATGAACAGAGTGTCTGAATTAAGCAGACCACTCTTACCCAGTCCAAAGATCAGGGCTTGATCCATCACCGTTATTTAGCTCACTGCCCCATCCCAGCTCAGAACCTGGCTATATGCAAATTAGTCTGTCCCTGGCCCAGTGCATCATGGGAACAGGGCAGACCAAACTACCAAGCCAATTCTTCACCAGAAAGGAGACAAGCTACCGGGGACCGGTTTCTGGCATTTCAGCCTCGTCGGCCCGTCTTGCTTGAATCCTGATGGAGCAGTGAGCAAGGGACTCATGTCTGAGTATACCCTGCCACACCTATAGTGGCCAAAAACGATTCAGAAAAGGGGGTGGTGATGAACAGAGTGTCTGAATTAAGCAGACCACTCTTACCCAGTCCAAAGATCAGGGCTTGATCCATCACCGTTATTTAGCTCACTGCCCCATCCCAGCTCAGAACCTGGCTATATGCAAATTAGTCTGTCCCTGGCCCAGTGCATCATGGGAACAGGGCAGACCAAACTACCAAGCCAATTCTTCACCAGAAAGGAGACAAGCTACCGGGGACCGGTTTCTGGCATTTCAGCCTCGTCGGCCCGGCTTGCTTGAATCCTGATGGAGCAGTGAGCAAGGGACTCATGTCTGAGTATACCCTGCCACACCTATAGTGGCCAAAATCGATTCAGAAAAGGGGGTGGTGATGAACAGAGTGTCTGAATTAAGCAGACCACTCTTACCCAGTCCAAAGATCAGGGCTTGATCCATCACCGTTATTTAGCTCACTGCCCCATCCCAGCTCAGAACCTGGCTATATGCAAATTAGTCTGTCCCTGGCCCAGTGCATCATGGGAACAGGGCAGACCAAACTACCAAGCCAATTCTTCACCAGAAAGGAGACAAGCTACCGGGGACCGGTTTCTGGCATTTCAGCCTCGTCGGCCCGGCTTGCTTGAATCCTGATGGAGCAGTGAGCAAGGGACTCATGTCTGAGTATACCCTGCCACACCTATAGTGGCCAAAATCGATTCAGAAAAGGGGGTGGTGATGAACAGAGTGTCTGAATTAAGCAGACCACTCTTACCCAGTCCAAAGATCAGGGCTGGATCCATCACCGTTATTTAGCTCACTGCCCCATCCCAGCTCAGAACCTGGCTATATGCAAATTAGCCGAAGGCTGTAATGCCAGAAACCGGTCCCCGGAAGCTTGTTTCCTTCCCAGTGTAAGAATTGGCTTTTGTAGTCTGGTCTGCCCTGTTCCTATGATGCACTGGGCCAGGGACAGACTAATTTGCATACAGCCAGGTTCTGAAACTGGGATGGTGCAATGAGCTAAAAAACGGTGTTGGATCTAGCCCTGATCTCTTGACTGGGTGAGAGTACTCTGCTTAATTCAGAGACTCTGTCCATCACCACCCCTTGTTGTAAATAATTTTGTCCACCCTAAGCGTGGAAGGGTATACTCAGATGTGAGTCCCTTGCTCATTGCACCATCAGGATTCAAGCAAGCCGGGCCGAAGACGGCTGTAATGCCAGAAACCGGTCCCCGGAAGCTTGTTTCCTTCCCAGTGTAAGAATTGGCTTTTGTAGTCTGGTCTGCCCTGTTCCCATGATGCACTGGGCCAGGGACAGACTAATTTGCATACAGCCAGGTTCTGAAACTGGGATGGTGCAATGAGCTAAAAAACGGTGTTGGATCTAGCCCTGATCTCTTGACTGGGTGAGAGTACTCTGCTTAATTCAGAGACTCTGTCCATCACCACCCCTTGTTGTAAATAATTTTGTCCACCCTAAGCGTGGAAGGGTATACTCAGATGTGAGTCCCTTGCTCATTGCACCATCAGGATTCAAGCAAGCCGGGCCGAAGACGGCTGTAATGCCAGAAACCGGTCCCCGGAAGCTTGTTTCCTTCCCAGTGCAAGAATTGGCTTTTGTAGTCTGGTCTGCCCTGTTCCCATGATGCACTGGGCCAGGGACAGACTAATTTGCATACAGCCAGGTTCTGAAACTGGGATGGTGCAATGAGCTAAAAAACGGTGTTGGATCTAGCCATGATCTCTTGACTGGGTGAGAGTACTCTGCTTAATTCAGAGACTCTGTCCATCACCACCCCTTGTTGTAAATAATTTTGTCCACCCTAAGCGTGGAAGGGTATACTCAGATGTGAGTCCCTTGCTCATTGCACCATCAGGATTCAAGCAAGCCGGGCCGAAGACGGCTGTAATGCCAGAAACCGGTCCCCGGAAGCTTGTTTCCTTCCCAGTGTAAGAATTGGCTTTTGTAGTCTGGTCTGCCCTGTTCCCATGATGCACTGGGCCAGGGACAGACTAATTTGCATACAGCCAGGTTCTGAAACTGGGATGGTGCAATGAGCTAAAAAACGGTGTTGGATCTAGCCCTGATCTCTTGACTGGGTGAGAGTACTCTGCTTAATTCAGAGACTCTGTCCATCACCACCCCTTGTTGTAAATAATTTTGTCCACCCTAAGCGTGGAAGGGTATACTCAGATGTGAGTCCCTTGCTCATTGCACCATCAGGATTCAAGCAAGCCGGGCCGAAGACGGCTGTAATGCCAGAAACCGGTCCCCGGAAGCTTGTTTCCTTCCCAGTGTAAGAATTGGCTTTTGTAGTCTTGTCTGCCCTGTTCCCATGATGCACTGGGCCAGGGACAGACTAATTTGCATACAGCCAGGTTCTGAAACTGGGATGGTGCAATGAGCTAAAAAACGGTGTTGGATCTAGCCCTGATCTCTTGACTGGGTGAGAGTACTCTGCTTAATTCAGAGACTCTGTCCATCACCACCCCTTGTTGTAAATAATTTTGTCCACCCTAAGCGTGGAAGGGTATACTCAGATGTGAGTCCCTTGCTCATTGCACCATCAGGATTCAAGCAAGCCGGGCCGAAGACGGCTGTAATGCCAGAAACCGGTCCCCGGAAGCTTGTTTCCTTCCCAGTGTAAGAATTGGCTTTTGTAGTCTGGTCTGCCCTGTTCCCATGATGCACTGGGCCAGGGACAGACTAATTTGCATACAGCCAGGTTCTGAAACTGGGATGGTGCAATGAGCTAAAAAACGGTGTTGGATCTAGCCCTGATCTCTTGACTGGGTGAGAGTACTCTGCTTAATTCAGAGACTCTGTCCATCACCACCCCTTGTTGTAAATAATTTTGTCCACCCTAAGCGTGGAAGGGTATACTCCAATGTGAGTCCCTTGCTCATTGCACCATCAGGATTCAAGCAAGCCGGGCCGAAGACGGCTGTAATGCCAGAAACCGGTCCCCGGAAGCTTGTTTCCTTCCCAGTGTAAGAATTGGCTTTTGTAGTCTGGTCTGCCCTGTTCCCATGATGCACTGGGCCAGGGACAGACTAATTTGCATACAGCCAGGTTCTAAAACTGGGATGGTGCAATGAGCTAAAAAACGGTGTTGGATCTAGCCCTGATCTCTTGACTGGGTGAGAGTACTCTGCTTAATTCAGAGACTCTGTCCATCACCACCCCTTGTTGTAAATAATTTTGTCCACCCTAAGCGTGGAAGGGTATACTCAGATGTGAGTCCCTTGCTCATTGCACCATCAGGATTCAAGCAAGCCGGGCCGAAGACGGCTGTAATGCCAGAAACCGGTCCCCGGAAGCTTGTTTCCTTCCCAGTGTAAGAATTGGCTTTTGTAGTCTGGTCTGCCCTGTTCCCATGATGCACTGGGCCAGGGACGGACTAATTTGCATACAGCCAGGTTCTGAAACTGGGATGGTGCAATGAGCTAAAAAACGGTGTTGGATCTAGCCCTGATCTCTTGACTGGGTGAGAGTACTCTGCTTAATTCAGAGACTCTGTCCATCACCACCCCTTGTTGTAAATAATTTTGTCCACCCTAAGCGTGGAAGGGTATACTCAGATGTGAGTCCCTTGCTCATTGCACCATCAGGATTCAAGCAAGCAGGGCCGAAGACGGCTGTAATGCCAGAAACCGGTCCCCGGAAGCTTGTTTCCTTCCCAGTGTAAGAATTGGCTTTTGTAGTCTGGTCTGCCCTGTTCCCATGATGCACTGGCCCAGGGACAGACTAATTTGCATACAGCCAGGTTCTGAAACTGGGATGGTGCAATTAGCTAAAAAACGGTAATGGATCTAGCCCTGATCTCTTGACTGGGTGAGAGTACTCTGCTTAATTCAGAGACTCTGTCCATCACCACCCCTTGTTGTAAATAATTTTGTCCACCCTAAGCGTGGAAGGGTATACTCAGATGTGAGTCCCTTGCTCATTGCACCATCAGGATTCAAGCAAGCCGGGCCGAAGACGGCTGTAATGCCAGAAACCGGTCCCCGGAAGCTTGTTTCCTTCCCAGTGTAAGAATTGGCTTTTGTAGTCTGGTCTGCCCTGTTCCCATGATGCACTGGGCCAGGGACAGACTAATTTGCATACAGCCAGGTTCTGAAACTGGGATGGTGCAATGAGCTAAAAAACGGTGTTGGATCTAGCCCTGATCTCTTGACTGGGTGAGAGTACTCTGCTTAATTCAGAGACTCTGTCCATCACCACCCCTTGTTGTAAATAATTTTGTCCACCCTAAGCGTGGAAGGGTATACTCAGATGTGAGTCCCTTGCTCATTGCACCATCAGGATTCAAGCAAGCCGGGCCGAAGACGGCTGTAATGCCAGAAACCGGTCCCCGGAAGCTTGTTTCCTTCCCAGTGTAAGAATTGGCTTTTGTAGTCTGGTCTGCCCTGTTCCCATGATGCACTGGGCCAGGGACAGACTAATTTGCATACAGCCAGGTTCTGAAACTGGGATGGTGCAATGAGCTAAAAAACGGTGTTGGATCTAGCCCTGATCTCTTGACTGGGTGAGAGTACTCTGCTTAATTCAGAGACTCTGTCCATCACCACCCCTTGTTGTAAATAATTTTGTCCACCCTAAGCGTGGAAGGGTATACTCAGATGTGAGTCCCTTGCTCATTGCACCATCAGGATTCAAGCAAGCCGGGCCGAAGACGGCTGTAATGCCAGAAACCGGTCCCCGGAAGCTTGTTTCCTTCCCAGTGTAAGAATTGGCTTTTGTAGTCTGGTCTGCCCTGTTCCCATGATGCACTGGGCCAGGGACAGACTAATTTGCATACAGCCAGGTTCTGAAACTGGGATGGTGCAATGAGCTAAAAAACGGTGTTGGATCTAGCCCTGATCTCTTGACTGGGTGAGAGTACTCTGCTTAATTCAGAGACTCTGTCCATCACCACCCCTTGTTGTAAATAATTTTGTCCACCCTAAGCGTGGAAGGGTATACTCAGATGTGAGTCCCTTGCTCATTGCACCATCAGGATTCAAGCAAGCCGGGCCGAAGACGGCTGTAATGCCAGAAACCGGTCCCCGGAAGCTTGTTTCCTTCCCAGTGTAAGAATTGGCTTTTGTAGTCTGGTCTGCCCTGTTCCCATGATGCACTGGGCCAGGGACAGACTAATTTGCATACAGCCAGGTTCTGAAACTGGGATGGTGCAATGAGCTAAAAAACGGTGTTGGATCTAGCCCTGATCTCTTGACTGGGTGAGAGTACTCTGCTTAATTCAGAGACTCTGTCCATCACCACCCCTTGTTGTAAATAATACTCCTTTCCGACGGCTGCTGACGACTGCTGCCCTGACTGTCGCCCTGCCATGGCCCTCTGGTGATGATTGGTATCGCGAGACGTCAGTCGGACATCTGTTGGCGTGAGAAAACATTTAGTTAAGTATTCGTGGGTAGCGCCCACTCTTTGTTTTGGGTTTTGTTTTTGTCATTCGATCAGTGCACTTATCGAAGCCGAGGGGTAAGTACGTTTGTGCTGTGACTGTATTGTCTTACACCCCTCGAAGTTTGTGAAAAGTCCAGTTCTTTACGAAATGCCTGGATTCAGTAAGTTTAAGAAATGTTGCTGTTTAGGTTGTTCTAGGGATTCCCGGCTAGAGGATTCTTGTCCGATTCCTCCGGTTGGAACTCCCACTTATGTGCTCTATTCTTAACATGGTCTTGGTCCTATTATTTTCAATGAAACATGGATCGGATATACGAAGAAAGATGGTGTCCTACAGTGGCCACAAAATGGTAGTTTTGAGCCTGATATAATAAATAATTTGAAAGCGATTTTGTTCAAGAGAAAAGTCCGGCCGGCAATGTTTGACTCTTTCCGCCTCTGGCGTAAGGAAGCCAAACAGAAAGAAATTAAGCAAATGAAGAAAGATAAAAAGGAGCAAAATATGACGATTTTACAGGCTGCTCAGCAGTTTAAAAATGATGAGACTGATCAGATGACTGAAGTCTCAGAAAGACAGCATCGTATGGCAATAGATAGATGTTACCCTGTGTTGCCTACTTCGCCAAAGAGTAAGGATCTTGACGAAGATCCTTTCATGTCCCATTTGTTGAGATTACCTCCACCTTATGTATTAGGTGCTAATGCACCTCCATTACAACCTGTTGTCCAACAACCTGTTGCTCAACCAGTTGTTCCGGTTCATGCACAATTGCCTCTTCCAGTAATTCCACCTCCACCTCCTTTGCCACCGACTTCTTTACCTCAGACTTCTGTACCTCAGTCCTCTGTGCCTCAGTCTTCTTCACCCTCAGTTTCTTTTGCTACTAGCTCTTCTCCTACTGTACTGAATACATTGTCTCCCGTTCTAGTGTTGGATTCCCCTACGGCTCGTCAACGATTAGTTGACACCGTTTCCGGTCTTTTGTCACCTTTCTTTGGGTCCCTTAATTCTTCTCCTGCCTCGTCTCGAAGGCAATCTCGTAGTCAAATTCCGGATTCCGAAGAACAGATTAACCTAGATTCTCTCGCTCATAATTGGAACATGAGTGGTCCAAAGTATAGTGTGCGCGATATTTTAGATACTTTTCTGCAATGGAATCCACCCACGCAGAGATATGTCTTTAATGTTATGTGTAATACTCTTATTAAAGGATGGGGTGATATGGATTTGGATGTACCTCCTCAGGGTTTGTTCGAGATACAGGACCAATTTGATAAGGGTAGGTTCTGATGTAGAACATGCTGTTCAAAAACTTGTTACTTTTCGGTCTTCCTTTTTCTCTCGAGCTTCTCTTGAACCTGATCCTGCAGTTCGGCGTAAAATAAAACAATATCCTATGCGAGAAGTTCCTCCGGTATGGAGAGATGCGGTTCCACAGGCAGGTAATGTTCCAGGTGTCCCGCTCATTTCCAGCGTATATGGGTACATGAACCTTGGAAAAGATCGGAAGTGTTGGCGCTTAAACAGTCTTTGCCGGAGCCTCGTAAGAATCCTGCTGGGTATTATAAAAAGTTGTGCCAGACTGTTGATGCGTGTATCATGAATTTGGCAGATATTGATTTGTTGATGGGAAATGTAGTCCCACAAGCATTATGGGCTAAAATTCGTAGGGAAGACCACGATCAAGCTTTAGGTGGTAATCAGCCGCAGATGCAGGATAAATAGGCGGTGCTAAGCCCGATGATTTAATTACAGAATTACCTGGTAGAATAATAGCTCTTATGAAAACGATGATGCCTGATGTACGCGTTAACTGGGATAAGTTAGCGGCATGTAAACAAAAGACGGATGAACGTGTCTCCAATTTCTTTACCCGTTTCGAAGAAACTTTCATCGACCATAGTGGTCAAGATATGAGTACTGAAGGTGGACAGCGATTATTCGTGGATAAATTTGTATTTAATTTACTTCCAGAATTATCACACAAATTGAAACAATCAGAGAGTTCATGGGCCGTTTCATCGACTGCCCAGATATTAGCTACTGCTCAGTATTATGAGAATAGGGATAAGGAAGAAAAGGATAAAGTGGAGAAAAAGACTAAGGAATTGAAAACGAAGATTCTTTTGCAACAAGCTTATCCCCCTTGTTCTGGTTAGCCCCAATCACAACAGCCTCTACAGTTTCAGAGATTGTTACAGAAACCTACACCGTCTGTTCCTCGACATCCGTTGGGTCCTAATCAATGCGCCTATTGTAAAGAGGAAGGTCATTTTAAAGTTAATTGTCCGGTTTTACTACAACGCACTGGTGGACAATCTGTGTCACGAGGTCGTGGTGGTTTTCAGTCAGCACCTAGGGGTAGAGGACGAGGTACGTTGTCCCAAGGACAACGTTCCTTACCCCCGCAGAACACTATGAATTATTTTGATCAACAGAATTCTCAGTCTGCGCAATATTATAATGACGATTATTGTGCAGAGAGTGAAAGTCCCGATTTTCACACTGACTAGGACAGCCATAAACAAAGCAAGGGAGTCGTATCAGTTCCAGTGGATCAGAATGGACCTTATGTTGATGTTGTAGCATTGGGTGTTATAGAACCATTTCTTTTGGATACTGGTGCAATGAGAAGTTCTATTATGCATCCCAAACTCCCTGGGGCACCTTTGTCTGGCTTGATGAATGTTTCCGTAGGATTCTCTGGCGCCCCAGTTAGTAACCCTGTTTCCTGTCCTTTGCCTATTTCCATTGGTCCTTATGATTTAGAAGCTCCACTTCTTTTAACGACTGGTTGCGGAGAGAATTTATTGGGTTTGGATTTATTGAAACGCTTGCATGCCACATTGTATTGTTCCCCTTCTGGTGTACATCTTACTTTAGGTGATAGATTGACTTCTCCGATGTATGTATCTAAAGATCAACTACCACTCGAATTGCGTTCGCTTCCTGCTACGCTTTGGGCTACGGGTCCGAATGATGTTGGTTTGCTCCAAATTCCGCCTTATGTGATCACTGTTAAGCCTGATGTTAAGTTGCCTCGCATCCCTCAATATAAGATCTCTAATGATGGAGAAAGAGCTTTGTTGGCCATTGTTTACGATTTAGTTCAGAAGGGTGTTGTCGAAGAGACAAGAGGAAATGTTTGCAATAGTCCTGTTCTGCCTGTTCTTAAGCGTACTGATCCTTCTAAGCCACCTGTGTACCGTTTTGTGATTGATCTTCGAGAGGTCAACAAAATTGTTGTCCCTCAGTTTCCTGTTGTCCCGGACATTACTGCTCTGCTCACTATGATTCCTGCTTCGGCAGCTTGGTTTTCGGTTATTGATCTCAAAAATGCTTTCTTTAGCATTCCTATTGCTGAAGAGAGTAGGGATCTTTTTGGCTTCTCTCTCGGAGGCCGAAGCTTCCGATTCAAACGTGCACCTCAAGGCTACTGAAGAGTCCCTCCATCTATAGTCAGGCTTTGAAATCTCAGCTTGACACTTTTTCTTTGCCTCCTGGTGCTACTCTTATCCAGTATGTGGATGATTTGTTAGTGGCTGCCGATTCAGAAGATGTCTGTAAAAATTCGACTGTGTTACTTCTGCCGATCAACCTAGAAAACCTATGGGTCTAACATCTGAATCATTTATCAGGAAAAGAGCTATTGTCTCAGGTTAGTAAGAGTACTAGCTCAAGGCGTCATCCAGAAGATGGTTAACCCTGTGTTAGCAAAATGAATACCTATGTTGGATTCCCATCAATATCATGTATGATCAATATTCTCATGTGGTCCTCCGTCCTCGGTCCAGTGTCTCTAGATCATTGAGACAAAGTGGTACCATCTGCGGACACATGGTTTATACATGCCAACACAAGGACAACCATAAGAAACTGATAAGACGGGTAGGTGCAGTGCAAAACGATAAGTGTGTGAAAAGTTAAAATAGGATAGAGAATCTCATTCCAACTTTATTCTACCAAGACCTCTTCCTAATTAAAAACAAGGAACAGCGCAAATCAATACTCCTGCAGTTTAACAAATATCTGCATAGGGGCCGACATATTTCAGCCTAAGCGGGAACTTGACCCTAGGCTTTCATCAGGGCCTCTGTTCTCTTAATAATGCGACTGCAAAAAAATGTGTTGGTGACAGAACTCAAAGGAATAGTTATATAATATACTTGAACAGTAAAGGATATGAGTCTCCAAATACTGTGGCTTCACTCCTCCATGACACCTGGTGATTTTATTGAATCCAGAGTGCCCGGGGAAGAGACCTCACCTCGTCCTGGTCCTGGCTCAGGCGTAGTGAGACCCCGCTCTGTCCGGCGTCCCCCTGTCTCAGCTATTGCCAGAGACAACGCCGGACAGAGCGGGGTCTCACTACGCCTGAGCCAGGACGAGGTGAGGTCTCTTCCCCGGGCACTCTGGATTCAATAAAATCACCAGGTGTCATGGAGGAGTGAAGCCACAGTATTTGGAGACTCATATCCTTTACTGTTCAAGCATATTATATAACTATTCCTTTGAGTTTTGTCACCAACACATTTTTTTGCAGTCGCATTATTAAGAGAACAGAGGCCCTGATGAAAGCCTAGGGTCAAGTTCCCGCTTAGGCTGAAATATGTCGGCCCCTATGCAGATATTTGTTAAACTGCAGGAGTATTGATTTGCGCTGTTCCTTGTTTTTAATTAGGAAGAGGTCTTGGTAAAATAAAGTTGGAATGAGATTCTCTATCCTATTTTAACTTTTCACACACTTATCGTTTTGCACTGCACCTACCCGTCTTATCAGTTTCTTATGGTTGTCCTTGTGTTGGCATGTATAAACCATGTGTCTGCAGATGGTACCACTTTGTCTCAATGATCTAGAGACACTGGACCGAGGACGGAGGACCACATCAGAATATTGATCATACATGATATTGATGGGAATCCAACATAGGTATTCATTTTGCTAACACAGGGTTAACCATCTTCTGGATGACGCCTTGAGCTAGTACTCTTACTAACCTGAGACAATAGCTCTTTTCCTGATAAATGATTCAGATGTTAGACCCATAGGTTTTCTAGGTTGATCGGATTCTGGTACAAAGGGGATACAACCTATGTAGGTCTTTAAATATCCCTCAGGCCCTCCCCAATGATGTGTTTATATATGTGTTACTTCTGCAACATTTATCTGATTTACACCATAAGGTGTCACCTTCCAAGTTACACTATTGTCACCAAGACGTTACCTATTTAGGTCATCTCTTGTCGAAGGAGGGAAGGCGATTGACCCCAGAACGTATTCATGTAATTGCACGTATGTCTGTACCATCCACACAAAGAGAGGTGCGTGCTTTTTTAGGCATTACCTCTTATTGTAGACAATGGATCCCAAATTTTTCCTTGTTGGCTAAACCTTTGTTAGCACTCACTTTGAAAGACACGCCTCAGCCTCTACCTTGGACTGATGAATGTCAGAAGAGTTTTTCTGATTTACGTACTGCGTTGTGTTCTGCTCCTGTGTTAGGTACTCCAGATTATAGTAAGCCTTTCACACTCTATGTTCATGAACGAGAAGGTTGTGCATTGTCAGTCTTGACACAACAATTTGGAGACAAACAAAGGCCATGTGCCTATTTTTCGGCTTCATTGGATCCAGTAGCAAAGGCATTACCTAGTTGTCTCAGAGCAACAGCAGCAGCAGCGATCTCCATTCGTCAATCTGCTGGATTGGTGTTGGATCACACTCTTAATGTTATGGTGCCACATGCAGTGGATACTCTTTTGAACAAAACAAAGACGCAACATTTAACGAGTGCCCGTTTGTCTGGATATGAGTTAACAATTTTAGCTAGTCACATACACATCAAGCGATGTAATGTTCTAAATCCAGCAACATTGTTACCTGTTTTAGATGAGAAAGATACACAGGAACAACATGATTGTTTTCTTCGCACAGAAGAAGAAACTAAAGGCCGAGTAGATTTGAAGGACACACCACTTGTGGATCCAGATGGGATCCTGTGGGTAGATGGGTCTTGTTTTAAGCTTCCTAATGGTGAGACAACAGCAGCCTATGCTGTTACTACTTTACATACAGTAGTAGAAACTGCACGCATTACACAGAATTCAGCGCAAGCTGCAGAGTTAATTGCATTAACACGAGCGTGTGTGTTGGCGAAAGGGAAAAGAGTGACTCTTTATACAGATAGCCAATACGCCTTTGGCGTTGCTCATAGTTTCGGCCGTTTGTGGAAGGAAAGAAGATTCTTTCCCTCCCACGGCACTAAAATACAGCATGGTCAGTTGGTAACTGACCTTCTTGAATCACTTGCCTTGCCTGCTCAAGTAGCGATTGTGAAGTGCAGCGCACATAAAAGGATCACTGATGATGTGGGTCGAGGGAATGCGTTTGCGGATGAGGTAGCGAAAGAAACAGCGAAAGATGTTAAAAGTCACATGTATGTTGCAGACCCTGCAAGATGGGTCGCAGAAGGAGGTATGTGTGAAGACACAGTAGAAAGTGTGAAAATGATCCAGAAGGAAGCAACTGAGAAAGAATTGAGTAAGTGGAGAGAGAGTACGGGAATGTTCGACGCGGCGGGATGTTGGATGGAATTGTCAGAGCACCAGCGGTTGTTGTTACCAGACGCGTATGTACTACCTGTAGTTACTATGGCGCATGGTCCAGCTCATATCAATGCAAGGGGTATATGTAAACGTTTGGCTCCAGTATGGCAGAATAAAGGTATTCCCAAATGTGCAGAGAATGTGGTGAAGCATTGTATTGTCTGTTTGATGCACAATCCAGGAAAGGGAACACCAACTCCGGCAGGTCATTTTGCTCCCCCTACGTACCCTTTTGAGGTATTGCAAATAGATTACATTCATATGGAACGTTCCAACAACCTCAAATATGTCCTGGTGGTGGTTTGTGCCTTTTCCAGATGGATAGAGGCCTACCCCCTAAAGGACAATACTGCTTTGTCCACTGCTAAAGTCCTCCTGAAGGAATTCTTCCCGAGGTTTGGTTTGCCGCGCATTGTCTGGAATGACAATGGGAGTGAATTTGTAGGCCAAATTATGCAGAAGGTGTGTATGGGTCTTGGTATCAGACAGAAATTCCATGCGGCAAACCACCCTCAGTCAGCGGGTTTGGTAGAGTGTTATAATGGCACTCTCAAGCTCAAGTTAGCAAAGATTCAGGCCAGCACAGGCCTTTCTTGGCCTGATGCCTTGCCTCTGACACTTCTCTTAACAAGAACGACAGTTCATTCCCGTTTAGGACTTAGTCCATACGAGATTGTTTTTGGACGCCCAGCGAATGTTTGGGGAGTCCCTCGACCAAAGAAATACTCTGATGTTCCGTATCCATTGTTGGTTGATTATTTGCATGACCTCACCACTAAATTACGTGTTATTCGTCAACAGGTCCAAAACGCTTTGCCGGAGGCTTCCTCAGATCTAGGGCACACCATCCAACCTGGGGACTGGGTCTGCCTGAAGAATTTTCAGAGGAAAAAGAATTTGGAACCTCGTTGGGGGCCGCCGAGACAAGTTTTGTTGACAACGCGTACAGCCGTGAAGGTCGTGGGGAAAAAGAATTGGATTCACAGCGTGCACTGCAAAAAGGTACCCTTGCCTTTACCCTATGACCAGTGGGTTCGAGAAGGCATAGGTGACCACGAAACTGAGAAAGTACCCAGGTTTGTACCATTCAGTAGTGCACGCCTGGACTGGACAAATTCTGAAAAGGAAGATGACGACGTGTTACAGGAATCTGTACCACTGCACCTGCGACTGAACACGTCAGATCCAGAGACCTTGTTCAAAGATCAAACGATACCTGGCAAGACACGGTACAACCTGAGACCTAGGTTGACCAAGAACAATTGAACTTTGTGTTTTTCTTTCTTTTTGCTGGGTCACGGTAGGAGTCTTAGGTTGTGACCTAAATAGTGACTAGGTCAACAGGACTTGCAGTGTCATAGGACGGCTAATAATCACAGCCAAGTCATCTAGGAAGATTATCGTGAGCAACGCCTTTAGAGTAATGGATAACGAAGTGGAAGGGAGTGATATTAAGATGATGAAAAGAAACCATTATAAGAAGTTACTGTTTAGTCGTTGTGGCGTAGCATTATGCATTCTAGTATGTTTATGTAGTTTATTAGCTTGTGTAGGAAGGATTGTCCACATTATGCAGCCAACACCTGCTCCTACTTCTGTTTCTTTGATTTCCTCTTCTACTATTTCTCCACACAAATTCTATGCACTCCCAGACCATGAGCAAATGAGGTGAACAGAATATCTCAATAACTCGTTCATCCAGTTGTTGCATCAGCATCAATTGGTAGTCAATACTACTGACTGTTGGGTCTGTGGACTCATGCCCCATAATACAGAGAGAGGGATGCCGTACTTAGTTCTTCCGTTTTCATATGAAGGTTCAGCTTGGGCTTATCTGGCTATGTTTTCTAATGCATACCAGAATCAACTCCGATATCCTCCTGGTGGGTCATATAATGGTGGAGTAGATTTCAGCCACAGTCCTTTGATAAAGGGAATAGTGACTATGGCAAAAATTGCTGACATTAGTAAGATTCCCATGGATGAGAAACGAGCATATGATGGTTGGAATGTGACCCGTTATATTACTAGCCTCACTGATAAGGTTAAACAGAAAAGATCTTCACCGATTTGGACTATACCTCATAAAGGTAATTTGTGTTTGCAAATAAATGGCCAGAACACTAAGATCAAACAGGAAAAGAGTAATTGTTCCCATACATACGTTTATACACCCTTGGTTTCTTCACCGTTGGTACCATCTCAAGGTACATATTTTATCTGCCACGACAGAGCCTATACATGGCTTCCCACATATTTCTTGGGAACATATTATATAGCTTTCCTTCTTCCTCCAACATATACTGCTCCTGCAGATCATCATAGAAAGAGATATGGTAGAGGGGTTATTGATTCTGAAGACACAGCTGGACAAGAGGGAGGAGATTTTCTGAAAGGGTTTCTTCCCTTTTGGGGTCCAATAGTTAATAGCAGAAACATCAGACGTCTAGTCAGTGTGGTCGATGCTACCATAAATGTGACCTCTGGAGCATTGAATAATCTGACAGATGAACTTCAGGCGGATCGTCTTATGACTTTACAAAACCGAATGGTTTTAGATATTGTTCTTGCAGATAGAGGAGGAGTCTGTAAATTAATCAGATCTAGTTGCTGTATTTATGTTCCCGATAATGCCCCTACAGTATACCAAGCCATTTCTAAGCTACATGTCATTTCCGAGTCCATTCATCAGGACATAGGAGATTGGTCTGTGATGGGATGGTTTTGGGGACTACTGTCCACATGGGGATGGAAAGTGTTAACTTTTCTTGGAATAATTCTAGCGATCATCTTTTCTTGTTGCCTCTGTTTGCAGTGTGGCCCAGCCATCTGTGGACTTTGTGCCACTATATGCGTTCCACAATCAGTGTCACAGAAAACAGAGAATATTAGAATGATATTACAGCAACAACTCAATGACCTCATGACCATTGACATCGACTCAGACTAACATGAGTCCTTTGTGCTTTGCCTCAGTATGGCAAAAGGAGGGTCTGAGGTTCCGTGGTTTTCGACTCCGCTTCGTATTTAGCCGCCATCTTGTGTTCAGCCGCCATTTTGTGTTGCCTCACTCAGGCAGCACGGCGAACGCGGTGTATTTGCTTCTTCAGCTGCTACGTGTTTCGTCTGTTAAAGAGTAACCCTTTGTCCTTGATTACGAAACTGATGTTAGGGCCTGGCCGAGTTTGTTAAAACCATGTCTAGACTGACTAATCCTTGCTTTACTCCACTGTTTGAGTCCCACCATTCTTTCTGACTTTATCTTATTTGACTGGCCTTCGCTATTCTCTTTGTGTATTCTCTTGTTACATAAACTATCCTTTGAAGCATATGAACATGTTCTACCACCTGCAAATTGAATTACAGGCACTAGTGTTGATTAACTTGAGGGGAGGAGAGCACACGGGGTCTGAAAGGAGGGTGTGTTTTGGACCCTCGATAGCTTGTTTTCGAACTATTCCTATTCGTTGGTTTTGTATGTTTTGGGAGTGGGCATTGTAAACCTATGACCTATAAGAGATTGTGAGCCACGAAGTTAAGTGGCAGTCTCCTAAGAACTTACCTCTGTTGTACTTCTTGGACAACTGTGCTTGGCTGCAGCTAATAAACTCGATTTTCTACGCCCAACAGAGTGTCTCGTGTCTCTGTCTGACAAGGCAGGTGAACCCGGAGATATTAGGCGTGCCCTGCGCCGCCCGGCCCATAAGGCCCGGTTCTCCACCATGTGCGACTGCGTGGTAAAGTTTGTGTGACATTTCCGCTCGAATACACAATCCGCGTTGCTGTTTGGCAGAAACATCACACGAATGGACGGGACAAGCAACTCCGCCCACTCATGGAATTCTGCATAGCATGGTGAAGTTTTTTGGGGTTTTTTGCAGAGTTCTGCGTAGAGCTGCTATGTGAACTCTGCCCACCCTTAGTCAAAGGATCGCTCCTGAATAGTCAACTGCAACAATAGACCTGCAACCATACAAACTATTGTTAATCGCGTCACAGCATTGCAATCTGATGTAGCTGCATTTATTTCTATTTTCTGCAATGGGCATTTGATGTAACCGCTTACACGTCTATGATTTTCTCCTTTACCTGCATAACTTTTCAGCCTCAATGTACAGCGCTCTTATACCCTGATGGGTCTTGTTCACACTATATACGACTTTTCAAACAAATAAATAAACAAATCAAAGGTGTGTCTCCTGCCCAGGTAGTGAGGAATACCCACGTGTGTTTTCGCTTCCTTTGAAGTTCGTTCTTCCCATCGACAAACAAGGGGAAATGGTTGAAATCACCGTAGGCTGCGACAGTGGATTACAGTGGAGCAGCCTTGTGATGCTTCCTGTCGTTGGGTTCGCAGCAACGACCCCTTGCCAGTGGCAAAGGCGGCTTTGTCGTCATTCGCTCAGAAATCCTACTACTAGAAAGTGGGCATTTCTGTGCTCTAAACTCTTTTTGTGCTTTGGTGCTTGGATCCAGTCCACACCGGAGGTTGGGGGAGCACATCCGGGCATTCCCCAGCGACAGCCATAAAACACTGGGCCTGCAACCGGAACGACAGACCTCTGACATTTGCAGTATTGTATTGTATTGTATTGTATTGCGACTTATATAGCACACGTATCATCCGAAGGCATCCAGGCGCTTGCCTTGGGAACCCGTCCTGGTTTTTCCCTGTGAGATAACCCCTACTGGGTATCCCCAGGGTGAAAGCCAGGCATCCCGCAGCGGGTGGGCCGCCGTAGTGGAGATTAAGCAACTATTGCCCAGAGTTGCAGCGTGGGACCCCATGATTAGAATAGGCACCGAGGCGAGAATTATCGAGTCCGTG
The DNA here is from genome assembly GCF_964261635.1 of Lissotriton helveticus. Lineage (NCBI taxonomy): Eukaryota > Metazoa > Chordata > Amphibia > Caudata > Salamandridae > Lissotriton > Lissotriton helveticus. The sequence continues at coordinate 2,143,503,389 of NC_136065.1, forward strand.
GACATTTTGGGCCGGCTGGAGAGATTGGAGGAAGGGTTTTGACACTTGGGGGCATATTTATAAGCCCCTATCACCACCATCACTTTTAGTGATATTGTGATGGCGACAGGGGCCCCGCCTTATTTACAATACATCGTTAGGCCACTTAATATGGCTTAACGCTGCCTTGTAAATACGGCCTCCTTTCATGCTGTATTTAGCGTGAATGGGAAGGGCAGTGGGTGTTGTGATGGCCGTTCCACCACAACACCCATTGATTTTTATGCGGCCCCCTATTTACAAGGGCAGCTTGAATTGGAGGCGGGCCACAATTAGGAGCAGGGAAAACCTGGTCTTAAACAGGCGTAACGAGGAGAAATGCTTTATTTCTTCTGGTTTTTGTTGTTTCCATGTATGCTACGGGTGAAGCACACATAGAAACAGCAAAACGCCACGCCCGCACATAAACAATATTTTTTAAAAACAAGCTGTTTTGCTCCTTCTGTGTGTGCTGCATTAAGCAGCACTCCTAGAAGATACAAAATGGCATTTAAAGATAGGTTATGCGCAGGAAGGGGGACCATCCTGCACATAAACAATCTCCCCCTCAACACAGGCACCCTTGCACTATGCAACAAGGGCGCCTGCGTTGGTGCTCGGCAGCTAAAGTTAGTGCCAGAGCAAGGGGAAACGCAGGGCTGCAACGTATTCAAGGAAACCTGGTGCAGCCCTTTGTTTCTAAAGTGACGAAGCGCGTCGTTAGCCGTCTTGACTTAACGACATGCTTTGCCGCTTTAATGTACATATCCCCTTTGGCCTCTGGAGCCAGATCATGGCCCCAAAAAAAAGATAAAGATCCTCATTCCACGGTCTCATGGCAGACAGGACTGACATTTAGGGGAGACATCTGTGGTTTAGAGGGAGACCCTTTGAACCACCCCCAACTTCAAAGGCACACTACAGTATACCTACGGGTGCCACACTTCAACAAAGGGTGAGATACACTTGTGGGGGACGTTGGACAAGAGAACCTGGAACTATATGGTGCGGCCTGGCAGTGGACTCTGTTGTGCACCAGGAGGAATACCGTCATTGAAGGGGACCGCGCGCCCTTCCTGAATAGTGGCTGGCCTGGGCCAACTACCCGCTGCTGTGTGTCGCCCTGACGTATACTCTCCAAGGGCTTGTTGAGCTTGCCCCCTGTTCTTTCAGAGGTCTCAGGGACATCAAAGTTCTCCTAAGAGACACCCACACCGTCTACCTGTGACACCTGACGCGTAGTGCCCTCTCAAGTGCCCACATAGTCTGCTGGATTCTAACAGGTAGCGCAGCGTGGGCGTAGGACTAAGAATTGTGCCAGGAGACTAGATTCCTTTGGGCAGAGCCCTAAATTCTGGCCTGCATCTACGGTGTGTGGCCCTTGCATCGTGGGGACCTTGGCAAGCATAAGTGTCTAGTTGGTGATGAGGGAATTAATCGGTTGCGGGATCCAGCATGGCACTCTTCATCGATCGTGCCACATCTCTCTTGTGCGACACACCAACTGCACGCTCATTGCTTGTGGTGTCTGATTCATAGGTTGCGACCCTTGGAGGTGGGGGCATAACCATAGTAGTGACCCATTCTACCTGTAAAACCTGTACCTGTATGTTTGAAAGGAAATGTCTGGTGCGACCAATATCGGTGTGCACCGGACTTTGTGGCTCATTTCCAGGGAGGTACAGGCCTTGAGACCCTTCATTGTGCGTGTGTGACTGAGGCTGTGGGGTGTGGCTAAAATCATCGTGCATTGACTTATTTCCAGGGAGGTACGGAATTTGTAACTCGTGCGTAATCGGAACAGTGTGGTGCGACTCATACAATCGTGCACCCGACATTGTGCCCGGATTGCCTGGCGGTGACTCTGATCAACATGCACCTGACGGGATTCCTCCTCCTTCCGAAACGCTTCCCCCTGCTTCCTTCTCCATTCAGCAACTGCTCCCTTACTCGGCCCTCAACGTGGTGAACCAAAAGCCCTCTCCTCAACCGGCCTTTTTCACAGGCACTGTTGTTGTATCCTGCTTCTCCCTGCTCTGCTCTCTTTCTTGTCCTTTCTTAGTCTCTTGTCCTCTGCGGCTCAGCCTGTCTCTATGATGTAATCCTTAGTTCTGTCTGTGTATCTTGACGTGTACTGTCCGTTACCTTGGAGGCTGAGCAGCAGGGCAGCTGCTCCCGGTGGGGCATTTACCTTAACCTTTACTGGAACCTGGATTACTGCCTTATCTAAATGCTGTACTTGATTATTTGATTACAAAGAATAAACAAACATCCTGACACAGCAAATAAGAAGTCACCTTTCAATTATTGGATGCTACACTGGTGACGATTTAAGGAAAGAAACCTCGCGTGATCAAAAAGATACTGCAACAGAAGAAACTAACTGAACCTCCTGCCCAACCTCTTGAGTGCCCCACCGGTGTCTACAACAACTGACGGCCAGAAGTAAGTTGGGTTTAGGACATGTTAAAGTACACCTAAACGTTGGATGTTTAAGTTGTCACCTGCTTCTTTAAATCTGCTATTACATAGAATTTGCACCTTTATGTTGAGACTCTCTGCCTTACACGCATCTTAAAAATGAGGTGATTTGATTTGATTAACTTGGAATCTGCCTGCTACATGTCTAAAAATGTATGTGGATATCTGAAGTTTGCACAATCCACTCGTGTTTGAAAGTGCTGTCATCAGATCTGTGAAATGATCCTGCGTTGGTGTGCTGTGAACAGTTGCCTAGTGCACCTGAGGGGATCTGGAGAGTCTGCATCGTTGGAGTCCTTGCCACGAGGATGTCAGCCCATATACATGTGGTGGAGTTTTATGATTTCATACTTTAATCGGGGTGAAGGATCGGGTCCCGGTTCGAAGTGACGGTCAATGTGCTGCATTCGAGTGAAAGTTAAAGCATAAATCTGTGCTTTCAGGGACTGCTCCTTTTCCCGACGCCATTGCGGAAAGTTTAACTGTTATATTGCCATTTAAAAACTGTGCTCGAGACGGAAAATGCGCATGAGGCTTACCTTGTATTGTCTGACGTCCACAAAAGCTTCGCTGCTGAAATGCATCACAATGGATTATCCAGCACCTACGTGCCGAGAGCCGCCCGGTGCAGCGTGCGTTGCGTACCGCCATTTTAGGGTTGGCATTTCGTCCTATCTAAAGTCAGTAGCTCTGATGTTCGGAGAGACCCCTTATTGAGGTTCTCCATGACGTCCTCCGTGCTTCCAATCTATTTGCTATTGGTGACTGTCTGTAAAGGAAAAGAGTGTTGGTGTTTTCATTCGCACTTCATTTTTACAAGTCAGGAAGGTCCGAAAATCTGACAACGGTGAGTACATTTATTATTTGAATTTGTTTTGTTTAAAATGTTGTCAGCTGCACCTTGCATTTTAATTGATTTACGAACTGTGCTGTTGATCTGATGATTTAAAGTTCATTGTGATTAATGACCTATTATGTGATATTTTACTCAAGTCATTTCATACATGGCAGTAGAATTCTTTCTTCGAAGTGGGGAGCCATTTTTGATGCTCAATATGCACCTTGAGGTGCTCCATTCCATTTGTTTTATTAGTTAACTGGATTCTGGATCTTTTGGGGCTTTTATTTGTTGAGGGGTTTAATGTTTCAAATGAAAGAAAGAAACGAAGAAACTATGCATGCTGATGAATTCTTCAAGTGTTGCTGTGAGGAGCCATACCTGTGCTCACCTTCGTTGAGGAGCTCCATTCCTGTTAAGTTTAAAGTTGAAGCGCCGTGCTGTGCTCGCTTACTTGTGCTAACATTTTGATGAACATCGTTAGTGCTCTATTTATTTAGAGGTGTTCAGTTTCATGTTCATTTCCATTTGTATCTTCTGGAGGTTAGTTGTCGGGATTTTAATTTTGCTACGTTTGTTGGAGCCATTTATTTGCTCAACATCTATTGAGGGCTCCATTCTTGTTATGCTTATTGGTGACGGGCCACAGAGGACTCAGTGTTTTTGATGAGCCATAACGGTGCTCAGTTTTATTCGTATTGCTACTGAGAATGTATTTGCTCGACTTATGTTGAGGTGCTCAGTGTTATCTATGCTTACCTCTGTTTTGTTAAAAGGGGTTCATATTACATTTTTTGTGAGGAGCCGTAGATGTGCTCAGTTATATTCATGCTTTCATTTTGTGAACCACTTTGGTGCTCTCTTCGCTAGAGGTGTTCTATTCGTATTGATTCTCAGTTCTATTTATTATTACTGGTGACAGGGGCGAAAACACAGGCCCACGCAGCCCCCGCGGTGCTGGGGGGCCTCTAGCTTCAAGGGGCCCCCTCGGCACTGCACTGTGGCCGGAGAGCTCCTGATTGAGCCCGGAGGGGGCCCCTCTAAGTACCGTGCAGGGAGGCCCCCTCACTTTTCGTGACGCCAGTGACTGGTGATGAGCCTAGGGGTCAATTCTGTTAGTGCTTATGCACGCTGAACCACTTCGGTGGTCTGTTTTTTTAGAGATGTTCAGACTTCATTTATGATTGACGCTACTGAACCTTTATTGCTCAAATCTTCGTTGAGGTGTTCACTTCCATTTTCATTCTAATGTTGATTTTGTCAAGTGGTTTACCATAACCACTTTTATTCTTGTTAGCTCATGGTGTTGGTACAATGTTGGTACCCTCGCACTTACCTCTTTTCTCCACCATTCTGAAGTGTTTATTTTGTGTGTTTCCTCTTTTCTCCACCATTCTGAAGAGGGTGTTTAGTTTTGTGCGTTTTTATGTTGTTCCTTTATTCTACTCTTCTGCTCTCTGTTTTATCTTCTTCAACTTTTCTTTTAATGGGGGAAGGTGTGTTGTATCCTGCTTCTCCCTGCTCTGCTCTCTTTCTTGTCCTTTCTTAGTCTCTTGTACTCTCCTGCTCAGCCTGTCTCTATGATGTCATCCTTAGCTCTGCTCTCTTTCTTGTCCTTTCTTAGTCTCTTGTCCTCTGCTGCTCAGCCTGTCTCTGTAATGTCATCCTTAGCTCTGCTCTCTTTCTTGTCCTTTCTTAGTCTCTTGTCCTCTGCTGCTCAGCCTGTCTCTGTGATGTCATCCTTAGCTCTGTCTGTGTATCTTGAAGTGTACTGTCCGTTACCTTGGAGGCTGAGCAGCAGGGCAGCTGCTCCCGGTGGGGCGTTTACCTTAACCTTTACTGGAACCTGGATTACTGCCTTATCTAAATGCTGTACTTGATTATTTGATTACAAAGAATAAACCAACATCCTGACACAGCAAATAAGGATTCAACTTTCAGTTATTGGATGCTACAACTGTGTTGTCAGGTAATATTGCCCGGCTCAGGCCAGGGGAGTGAGAGCGGGTGACTGGGCCGAAGGAACGCTTCAGAGAATGCTCAGAAGCGGGTCAAGAGACTGCGTGCCCCCCCCCTGTGCTTTGCAAAACTGGGCTGATTTCAGGAGGTGATTGAGGACCCCTTTGGTGTGACTGTCTAATGCTCTCGGCGTGTATCTGCTTCACATTCTGTGGGGGATCATTTCGAGTGGCTCGCCCCGACCCCATTTGCTGACTGCCTCCTAAGGTACCTTGCTGCCTACCCTCGCCTGGTTTCCTGGGACCCTGACTGAATAACTTCAGCTTTGTGCGACCTCGTGGCCGGGGGGGGGGTGGGGAATAGTGTCTACAATCTGTGGGTATAGAATAGTCGGGTGAGTTGGAGTGCGGAGGGGGGCTCGTGGCCACAAGGTCTGCAGTGTGTAACCAATCCGTTGCACCGCAGTAAGGTGCTGAGTGCATATGTTCTGCGAGTGCTTCTGTTTGGACCTGTCTGATATCCTTTGCACCGCGTAGTGGTGAGAAGCCAGTGTGTGTGGGAGGGGCAGTGGGGAACCGTCTGTGATTCACGGCACTGGACGGCAGTTTGTCTGATACGTTCCTTTCTTGCCAAAAGAGCATTGCGGTGCTGCTAAAAAGTGATGTAATACTGTCTATGTAAATTTTTCTGATATTGTTGTGACCCGGGGTGCACCCTCTAACTCTGTGGTACTGAATTATAAGAATCGCTAGGGATGCCCTGGGGTAGCACCGCGTAAGGATGCCAGGGAGGGGGTGTGGAATAGGATCTGTCCCAAATGTGCATATTCCTGATGTCATTTGAAGCCGGCTGGGCCTAGTACTGCTAGTAATAATTCCGAACGTCGTTTATACCCAGAAATACAAGCTGTTCATGTTGTGTTGATTATTGTGTGTTGAATACAAACGTGTGAAGTTTCTTTTGTGACGCTCAGGATATTTATTGTGAGTGAGTGCTGTGTCAATGCTTGACGCATTGCCCTTGTAGTCAGCCTGAACGATCAGTGCCACGCTACCCAAAGGTGAGCGCAGGATACAAAGTGTGTGTAATCACCCGCCCCTGACGAGAGTGGTAGGTTCTGCCTGGCTGGGGTACTGCCTCACCCAGCCATAAAGTGCCAGTTCCAACACGGCTCAATGAGTTCCTACAAACACTTCTTCTCTGACACTCTAAGGCCCAGACTTAGAAAGATGCCAAGAAACGCAGCGATCGTGAGGTTTCCCCACGTACTACGAGGATCCCCATTGAGGACCCGTATTTTCTTACCCATTGACTTGCCTGCTTATCCTTGCCCTGCATTTGCGGCTATCGGGAGTGGCCACCCGAACATTATTTTGTGATCCATTGAGCCTACTCCGGCGCTCCCGGTGTGGGCATTCTGTATATATAACTGCTAGGCAATCTTGTGTTGTCCTGAAGATGAACCTCGAATTAGATTAGGGTTCGAAACGTCGTCGACTTTCATACACTAAATGCTTTTTTATCCATTGATATTATCATTTGCATATGTGTATTTTGGATTGTCTGTGTATAATTTATGATATTCAGACTGCCGTAAATTGCCTATAATTCCCTGTTTGTTCCTTCCCTGGTTGTGTTAGTCGGGCACCGGCTGGTGTCCCACTTGTATCACACCTAACTTTTATGCACTTTATATATTGTGAAATTAAACTGTCCGGCTGGAGATTGGATATAGAACTATCTAGTCTATATTTATTGGAATCTATTGTTCTCTGGCCTAGGGACATTGTTTTGGTTAATAAAGAAACGCAGCCAGCACCAAAGTTGCTACACCGCGCAGAGTGAGAAGGAGCGAGCAGGAGATCACCATATCCACAGAGATACAGCACTCTCCTCCCCTCTCGCTACTGCCGGCACACAATCAGGCAGCCAAGCACCACACGCGCACCCGTGGATTCTGCCACATTCCCAGAACTACAACGTTTTGTACATCTCGGAATGCGTCGGAATCCTATGCCTCCCCAGGGGAAATACTTTTATTTTCCCTTGTTTTTGCCTCTTTCTTTGAACGCTGCACTGCAACGCTGAATGCTGCATAGGAAGAGGAAATCACCTCTTGTGGTTGTTTTTTTTTCAGGTAGGTGTCCCACCCTGCACAAAAACAATCATCCCGACAAAGCAGGCACCCTTGCACCACGGTGAGAGGGTGTCAGCGGTGGCACATGGCGGCCAATTGTGCGCCAGCGCAGGGGAGAGCTCAGGGATACATCAAAATGTTGTAAACGCATCCCTTTGCTTCGGAAGTAACGCAGCGCGGTGCAGCCAAATGGCTTGCGGCTCTGTGCCGCGTTACTTCCTTGTAAATATGGCCCTATCCGGAAAAGGTGTGGCACAGCGGCCAGGGCGACTGACTCCGGAACCCGTGGACTCATGGTTCGATCCCCGGCACCGTCGGAAGAGCAGCCCAGCACCATGTGACTCTGGTTAATAGCTCACTTAATCTCCCCGACGGCCCCCAGCGCCTTGACACCTTCAGGTGTTGTTTCTCTGTCATGCCACTGCCTCAAACCAGCATATCTTGTCCCCCCTTCATCTATGATGTCACTCCCACAAGCCTGAATATCCTGTCCCACCTCCTTCGTCTCTGATGTCACTCCCCCTGGCCTGTAAATCCTGTCCCTCCCCTGCCTCTGTGATGTCACTCCCCCTCACCTGCACATCCTGCCCCCCTCGTCTGTAATGTCACTCCCCCTGGCCTGTAAATCCTGTCCCTCCCCTGCCTCTGTGATGTCACTCCCCCTCACCTGCACATCCTACCCCCCCTTCCTCTGTGATGTCACTCCTGCAAGCCTATATATCCAGAGGGGGCAGTGAGAGGTGTGGTGCAGCGGCCAGGGCAGCTGACTTCGGAGCACAGGGCTCACGGCTCGAACCCCGACCCTGGCGGCAGCTCAGCTCAGCACCGTGTGACTCTGGGCAATAGCTCACTTAACTTCCACGACGACCCCCAGCGCCTTGAGACCCGTAATGGTGAGTAGTTTGCACTTTACAAATCTATTTTTTTTTTATTTAAAAACTTTTATTGGCATATAAAAAAAAAGACCATACAAAAATATATATATATAGGTGGAGCGTACAATAGCGGTCTTTTCTATAACAGTCCATTTGTGGATGCGCGCTCTTATCGTTTGTTTTCCCTCAAATTACAAGAAGGGAAGAAAGAGAAAAAAAGAGAGAAAGGGGGGGGGGTTTACTGGGGTTTCCTCAGGTGGTCATCGAGTGGGCGCCACATGTGTAGTTTGGCGTTGTGTTCTTTTGAGAAGTTGCCTGTGATGTTGTCTGCTCCTCTCAGGAAAGTGACCCAATTAATCCATGTTTTAAAGTTCGCTTTGGCTGTGTTCTTCCAGTTCGTTAGGATTATTTTAAGGGCTGCTGTGAGGAGTAGGTCTAGGAGTTCTCTCTCTCCTCTACTTTTTAGGTTCGCGGTCAGGTGTTCTGTCGCCAGGCTTACGAAGCTGATTGTTAGGTCGGTTTTGAGCATATCATTCAAGAAGGTGTTGATCTGTGTCCAGAACCTCTTGACTTTCACGCAGGTGAAAATGAGGTGTTCCAGGGTGCCTTCTTCTTTCTGGCAGTTCCAGCATGTGCTTGATTCTGCGATGCCGACCTTGTGGAGCTTGGATGGCGTCCAGTAGGCCCTGTGGAGTAGCCAATACTTTGTTTGCGCAAGTTGTGGGGTGACTTTGTTTGTTGTCGCTGAGCTCCACATTTTTGCCCGTTCTATTTCATTCAGTTGCCTGCCCAGGAGCGTCTCCCATGCGTTAGTGGCTTTCTTGTTCTGTGCCAGCGTGGAGGGGCTTAGGAGCTTGTATATCTTTGCAGTTTGGTGACCTGCTGAGTTGAGGAGTTGCAGGTACTTGATGATGCCTGGCTCCCCTCTACGTAGGTTCGCTTTCGTTATTGCTGTCTTGATCTTTAGGAAGTTCTTGGTTTGGAAGGTCGTGTAGCTGCTGTAGGTTCTGGAACGTCAGCGGCCTTGCTTGATTTCTGTCTGGTTGGGGAGGCTAATGCCTTTCTCGATCCATATGTCATTGTGCAATGTCGCTCCATGATAGGTTACTTTTGTGTTGAACCAGATAGATTCCCATGCTGTGCCTCTCAGCTTCTGCGCCATGCGTCTGTCTACTTTCATCAGTGCCTCCTTCGTGTGTTTCAGTATGGCGTTGGACTTTAGTGGGTGCCTGTTTGCTGTTAGAAGGGCTATTGGCTTGAGCCCTCCCAGGATATCTTGTTCAACCTCTAGCCATACTGGTTTGTATGTTTGTGTGTCGTCTATCCAGGCAATACCTTGTCTCGCCAGGCATGCCATTTGGTATGTTTTGAAGTTCGCCAGGTTGAGGCCTCCAAGGTCTCTTGTCAGTCTTAGTTTTTGTAGGCTTATCCTTGTTTTTTTGTTTTTCCATAGGAAGATGTTTATGAGTTGGTCTAGTTTTTTGTGGAATGTCTCTGTCATTGGGAGTGGCAGCATTGTTAGCGTGTAGTTTATCGCCGGGGTTATCAACATTTTGATGGTTTCAATTCGACCCCACCAGCTTATGTATTTTGGCGACCATAACTCCAGCCTTTCTCTTATTTTTTTCAGTGTAAGGTCCTCGTTATGTTGTAGCGTTGATGTGAGGTCTCTTCCAAAGTGGAGTCCTAGATATTTTAGTGGTTTCGTCTGCCATGCCAGTCCGGATTCGCCTAGGACCTCTCTTGTGGTGTGGACATTCATTGGCTTGCACTCCGATTTCTCCTTGTTGAGTTTGTAGCCTGAAGCTGCCGCGTATTCTCCTATTGTGGCCATGAGCGCTTTTATTGATGTGGAGGGGTTTGCTGTTGTGATTAGGATGTCGTCTGCGTACGCCGCTAGTTTGACAGTCTTTCTCTTGATCTTGACGCCTGTTATACCTGTGTTGTCCCTTATTCTGGCTAGCAAGGGTTCTAGAGCGAGCAAGAAGAGGCCGGGGGAGAGGGGGCATCCTTGTCTGGTGCCTCTTCCCAGCGTGAGCGTTTCGGATGCACTACCGTTTACCACTATTTTTGCTCTCGGTTTGTTGTAGAGGGCCATGACCATTGCCGTGTATTTTTCCCCCAGTCCGAAACTTCCCATGCAGTTTCTCAAGAAGGGCCACGAGACTCTGTCAAAGGCCTTCTCCGCATCCAGCGCTATCATGACTGCTTGTTCGTTACTACTTGCTGTGTGGTTGATTAGGTGGCACAGTAGCCTTGTGTTGTCCTGCGATAGTCTGTTTTTAATGTATCCCACTTGTGAGGTGTGGATGATGTCTGGCAGGATTCTGTTTAGTCTATTGGCTAAGACCTTCGCGTAGATTTTGCAGTCGACATTTATTAGCGAGATTGGTCTGTAGTTCTGGGGATATTGTGGGTCTTTCCCCTCCTTGGGTATTATGGTGATATTGGCCTCGCACATGGACTCCGTCATCTTCCCGTTCTGGATGCATGTCGAGTAAGTTTGTGCCATTAGTGTTTTAATGTGTTCGCTGAAAGTTTTGTAGAATGCTGCGGAGTATCCGTCTGGTCCTGGCGCTTTGTTCTGTTTCAGTTGGCTTATAGCTGTTCCAATCTCTTCTTCCGTTATGTCAGCTTCGAGCGATTCCCTCTCCTCCTCCTTGAGTTTGGGCAGATTGGTGTTATTGAGCAGATCTAGCCCTGCATCTTTGCTCAGGGTCTGATCCTCAGTGTACAGCTCTTGGTAGAATTGTCTGAAGACTTCTAGTATTCCTTTGTTCGTTGTTTGGGACTTGTTCGTTCGATCTGTTATCGCTGCTATCGTGTGCTGCCTCTACTTTGCCTTTAGGTACGATGCCAGCTGTTTCCCTGCTTTGTTTGCTGCGCATAGGTTGACTGATTTGAACTTCGTTAGCCAGGACCCTGCCCTCTCGCTTAAGATCTTGTTCAGTTCGTATTTCTTTTTTGTGAGCAGGGTGAGCGTGTTCTTGTCTGTTACGTTTGCGCAGTGACCTCTCTCCAGTGCTGTTATCTCCTCCTCAAGCTCGAAGATTTTCTTGTTTCTGTTTCTGTTCATCCTGGATTTGATGTTTATTAGTTTCCCCCTTAGTGTCGCTTTGAGGGCGTCCCATATGATGTCCTTCCCTACTTCGCCATTGTCGTTGTGCTCGAGGTATTCTTTAATTGTGGCTTCAATTTCTTTAACGTTCTCTCTGTTCTGGAGGATGTCGTCGTTCAGCCTCCATCTCCTCGTTGGGTTTTCGTTGTGTTTGCCACTTAGGGTGAGTGTTATGTGAGCGTGATCCGAGATGGTAATTGGAGCTATCTCCGTTTCTTCTATGAGGTGCGTGTGCGTGTTGGACATCAGTATGTAGTCAATCCTGCTGTAGGAGTTGTGTGGGTGTGAGTAGAAGGTATACTCGCGCGCTGCCGGGTGTTGAAGCCTCCATGGGTCTGCTAGATGCAGTTTGATGCACAGGTCTTTCAGGGTGCTGTTGTTGTTGTTGGAGTTATGGCTCGGTCTGTTTGGGTGCCTGTCTGTTGCCTGGTCCATTGTCTTGTTCATGTCTCCAGCTGTGATCAGGAGGTCTTCTTGGGGCAGGTCGGATAGTTTGCTGTCCACTCCCTGCCAAAATTGTTTGTCTTCAGAGTTGGGGCCGTATATGTTGACCATGTGAATTCTGTCGCTCCCTCTCTGGACACTCGTTATTAGCATGCGGCCGTCCTCGTCTGCGTCCGTTGTTTGTGTTGTTAGGTTGGCCCTCTTGCTCAGGATCGTTATAACTCCTCTTTTTTTTCCCTTTGCTGGCGAGCAGAGTACTTCCCCTATCCATCTTGCTTTGAGTTGCTTTGCTTCTTCTTCTGAGAGCTTGGTCTCTTGCAGCATGTATACGTCTCCCTTTAGTTTGGCCAGGTCCTCTAATATTTTCCTCCGTTTGACCGGGTGATTCAGTCCTTTAACGTTCATGGACACTATCTTCAGGTCAGTGGACAGGCCAGCTTTTGTTGGGTCTGTCATGGTGGTCTGGTGTTGTCGCTGGTGCTTTGCGTTTTGTAGCCCCCCCCAGGGGATTGGATGGGAATAGAAAGAGGGAAAAAGTATAGGATGTATGAAGAGAAAGGTAAGAGTAGAGGTATTTTGTTCATTACACAAATGGTGGCTATACCATGTACTGTCATGTCCGCCAGCTTCACTCCTCCCCCCTGCCCGCCCACCACCCCCCTCCCCCCCTGCCCCCCTCCCCCCGTCAGTAGTAAACCGGGTGTGCGAGAGCAAGGGTCCTCACACTCCCCCCCCCCCCCCCCAAGTCCTTGCTAAGTCTCTGTTGTTGGGCTGGCCCCCAGCCCTTAAGGTTTCTTCATCTGTACTGGTTTAAAAAAAAGAAAAAGAAAAAAAGGATATGGTTGTTGTTTTCCTGCCTCTTCTTCCGTGGCTGCGATGGCTCTGCTGAGGTGGCTGCTTGTTGTGCGATTGTCTGAGGTAGATTTGTTCGTTTAAGTTCAGAGTCTCGGTGCACGGTTGCGCATGCATGTTACACCTCTTTGCTAAAGTCTTTGGTGTTCTGCCTCTTCTTCCGTGGCTGCGATGGCTCTGCTGAGGTAGCTGCGTTTGCTCTTGTTGTGCGATTGTCTGAGGTAGATTTGTTCGTTTAGGTTTAAGTTCAGAGTCTCAGTGCATGGTTGCGCATGCATGTTACACAAGCACATTCTCTTTCCTATTCCTCCCCTTCGTTTGTTTCGTCCGAGGACGCCCTTCGCTTCGCCCCCGGGCTTGGTAGCTCCATTTCTTCTGGTTCCGGCCCTTGTAGGTATCTGTGTAGGTCGTTGGGGTCGTCGAAAATTCTGCTTCCGTGCCTGTCTGTCACTCTCATTTTTGACGGGCCCGCAAAGGTGAAGGCGATGTTCTTTTTTCGCAGGTGGTCCCTTTGGGCTAGGAAGCCTTTCCTCACCTCGACTGTTAGTTTGGAGAAGTCTTGGGTGATTGTTACTTTGCGTCCGTTTACCAGCATCGGACGGCCTTTCCTGGCTACGGAGAAGATCGCGTCAGTGTGATTTTCTCTTAGCGGTTTGCATATTATAGGCCTCGGGGCGTTGCTATTCGCTTGCTTTCTGGCCGGTATGCGATATGCTTTGGTGATTTCGAGCGGTTTGTCGAAGCTGAGTCCGGTGAGCTTGGGTATTAGAGACTCCAGCATTAGGGCGCATGCCCCCGGTGTATCTTCCTCCTCCTCGGGCACACCCAAGAGTCTTATGTTGCCTTTGCGGCTCCTGTCCTCTTGCTCCGCCATGGCCTTTTGTAGCGCCGTCGTTCTCTTTATCACCAGCCCCAGGTCTTTGTGTGTTATGGTGGCATTATCCTCCAGCAGGCCAATCCTTTTCTCTGCCTCGTCTATCCTGCCGTTGGCTTTGCTTTGCTCTGCTCTGATCGCTATTAGCTCCATCTGGATGCTGTCTACTGTCTTTTTCGTGGCCTTTGCCAACTCGTTCCCTTCTGTTATTTTCTTCAGGAGAGTGTCTAGTGTGATGGTCCCGTCCCCCTGGCTGCTGCGCTCCTTTCTCGGGGAGGCTGGAGTTTCATTCTTGCTCTTTTTCAAGTCGTTCGCGCTGTGTTTCCCGTCTCTCCCTGCCATGGCTTTGGTGCCTCCTCTGGCCTGGCTAGTCTTGGGTCTCCCTCCTATTGGCGGTTGTCTTGTGGCGGCTCTGTTTCCTTCCTTTCCTTCTTTGTTCCTAAGGGTGCTTATTGCTGTTCGGGGGTTGTCTCTGAACCTGGGTGGCCACTTGACCACTCTAGTTTTTGTCCTGTACTCCGCCAGCCTCTTGCGGTTCTACCCCTTATCCTGCCTTCCTGCGCTCTCTCCGGTTTAAAATCTCGTAGCTCCGCACCCTCTGCTGTTGGTTTGGGGTGTGGGCTTGGCTGCGGCTCCTGTACCTTGCTTCTGCGTGCACGCACGTTGCTCCGCGTCGGCGGTCTGCCCGCTGCTTCCGCCGCAGTTTGAGGGGTTAGTCTCTCTCTCGGCGTAGTTCTGGGCCACTTTGTAGTCTTTGTCTCCTTTTGTTGTCTCGGGTGCTCGTGCGGCACTTCCGTGAGTGTATCCCGCTTCACCCTGGTCGCCTGCTCGCTACAGCACCTTTCCCAAGATGGCCGCCTCTCTATTATGCCTCTGCCTCGTGCCTGTACTGAGCGTTGATTCTTCGGTTTATTATTGTTAATTTCTTTCTTTCTTTTATTTATTTCCCCCTCCGCTGGGTTGGTCTCAGGTTGGTGTGCCCCCCTTCAGCCTCGGTTGTTGGTGAGGCGCTTCTGCGAGGTCTCCTTCGCCTGTCCCCCGCTTCACCCTCGCAAAGTTGGTCGCCTGCTCGCCTCACCGCCTTTCTCAAGATGGCCGCCTCTCTTTATGCCTCTGCCTCGTGCCTGTACTGAGCGTTGACTCTTCGGTTTGTTGTTGCTAATGTATTTCTTTCTTTTATTTATTTCCCCCTCTGCTGGGTTGGTCTCGGGTTGGTGTGTCCCCCTACAGCTCCGGTTGTTAGTGTGGCGCTTCTGCGCGGTCTCCTCGCCTCACCTTCACCAAAATGGCCGCTTGCTCGCTTCTGGCCTCTACCAAGATGGCCGCCCTCCTTTTGTGCATCTACTTCGTGGTTGCACTGAGTGGTTCTCTTGGGGGCTCTGTTGTCTGTTTATTTGTTTCAATTTCCCCCTCCGCTACCAGCGCTTGCCTTCAAACGGCAGGTTCGGCCCCAAGCGCTTCCCCCGGGCGGCCTCGTGGCGGGCTCCGTGCCTCCCCGGCTGCCGCTTGCTCTTTGGCTTGTTCCGCTGCCTGCCCCCTGCTCGCGCTGATCTCCTGCCGACCGCACTCTTGCTATGCGGTCTTGCCTCACGCGTCGGGGCGCTTCGCTTGGGGGAAGAGCCTTCCTTGCGGTGCGGTCGCCCCTCGCCCCTCGGTTATCCCACACCAAGATGGCTGCCTCTATTCCTTGTCTGTGGCGGGGGGGGGGGTTCGGGGGTGTTTTTCGCTCGCTGCCTTACTCACGGTACTGGCGGTCCTTTTCCCTTCTACTGGCTTCGGGGGGGGCTCGGCGCCTGATGTCTGGTGCCTCTTGCTTGGTGTCGCGGCAGTCCGTTCACTTCGTCTCCGAGGCGTCCGCCATCTTGCCTACTTCTTCTCCTCTTGGCTGGCTTTCTTCTTTCCGCTTTCTCCCCTGTTTCTGATGGTAGCGCCCCAGCTTGGCTCGGCTTAAGCGGTGCCCCTGTCGTTCACACACCTCTTTTCTCGGGTTATGTAGCGCTTCTTTCGCGTTTGTCTGCCCTGCTCGCCGTTCTTTGACTCGGGAGGTCGGGAGCTCCGGACTTAGGACTGCTTCCTCCTTGCCATCCAAGCCACGCCCCCGCACTTTACAAATCTATTTAAATATATTCTATCCAGTGGTGGCAGTGAGGGAGCAGGCTGCGGGGGGGCTTCGGTGTGTGCAGGGTTTGAGTGCGGGTACGCCCTCCGGCCCCCCTCTGATTCTCCTCCACCCTGGGAGGGGCCAGGTAGGGGCTCACCTTGGCCCCCGCTGCATTGTTGCACCCTCTCAGGGCCCCCTCTTGTGTCCTGGATCTGCCGCGATACGTTGGGGGGTCCCTAGGGGGCTTCTCAGCGTACGCCTGAGTCCTTGGGTTATAAATGGTGTGAATGAGGGTCTTTATGGGGCGGGGGGTGGGGGCATGGTGTCCCAAAAATAAAAGGTTCCCAGGGGGAGGGGGTGTTGGAGGCCCCAGTATGAATGGTGTGAATGGTCAGTAGCGATGGTCAGAACCTTGACGTGGTGCTACTGCTCACTGGTTGTAACACAACTGGTGCTAATCTGACCTTTTGTGTGCTTGAGTGCAGGTGGAGATCCGTAGGTCACGCTCGTCCGAGGGCGCCTAGAGGCGGAGCTTCAGATGACCCCGTGGGACCACCCGTCGCACTGGTTGTAACATAACTGGTGCTAATCTGACTTGTGTGCATGGAGTGCAGCTGGAGTGTCCTAGGTGGGGATCCCTACGTCACGCTCTTCCGAGAGCACCTGGAGGCGGAGCTTCAGATGCCCCCTCGGGACCACCTGTCGCACATCAACCTCAAGAGCTGGCTCTTCAGATGAATTCAGCACTTGGTCTGATCCTACAACCAGTGCGACGGGTGGTGTGTCCTACGGGGTCATCTGAAGCTCCACCTCCAGGTGCCTTCGGAAGAGCGTGACGAACGAATCCCCACCCAGGACACTCCACCTGCACTCCATGCACACAAAAGTCAGATTAGCACCTGTTGTGTTACAACCAGTGAGCAGTAGCACCACGTCAAGATTCTGACCATTGCTACTGTCCAGGAACACCATTTATATATGGGGGTCTTTAGGTAGTGGGGGGGGGCATGGTGTCCAAGATAGAGAGAAAATGGCTCCCAGGAGGACGGGGGTTATGAATGGTGTGAATGGTCAGTAGCAATGGTCAGAACCTTGACGTGGTGCTACTGCTCACTGGTTGTAACGCAACTGGTGCTAATCTGACCTTTTGTGTGCATGGAGTGCAGGTGGAGTGTCCTAAGTAGGGATCCGTAGGTCACGCTCGTCCGAGGGCGCCTAGAAGCGGAGCTTCAGATGACCCCGTGGGACCACCCGTCGCACTGGTTGTAACATAACTGGTGCTAATCTGAATTGTGTGCATGGAGTGCAGCTGGAGTGTCCTGGGTGGGGATCCCTACGTCACGCTCTTCCGAGGGCACCTGGAGGCGGAGGTTCAGATGCCCCCTCGGGACCACCTGTCGCACATCAACCTCAAGAGCTGGCTCTTCAGATGAATTCAGCACTTGGTCTGATCCTACAACCAGTGCGACGGGTGATGTCCTACGGGGTCATCTGAAGCTCCACCTCCAGGTGCCTACGGAAGAGCGTGACAAACAAATCCCCACCCAGGACACTCCGGCTGCACTCCATGCACACAAAAGTCAGATTAGCACCAGTTGTGTTACAACCAGTGAGCAGTAGCACCACGTCAAGGTTCTGACCATTGCTACTGTCCAGGAACACCATTCATATATGGGGGTCTTTAGGTAGTGGGGGGGGGG
This sequence comes from Lissotriton helveticus, assembly GCF_964261635.1. Lineage (NCBI taxonomy): Eukaryota > Metazoa > Chordata > Amphibia > Caudata > Salamandridae > Lissotriton > Lissotriton helveticus. Next base: position 2,143,520,786 of record NC_136065.1, read on the forward strand.
GCATGGTGTCCAAGATAGAAAAAAAATGGCTCCCAGGAGGACGGGGGTTATGAATGGTGTGAATGGTCAGTAGCAATGGTCAGAACCTTGACGTGGTGCTACTGCTCACTGGTTGTAACACAACTGGTGCTAATCTGACCTTTTGTGTGCTTGAGTGCAGGTGGAGTGTCCTAAGTGGGGATCCGTAGGTCACGCTCGTCCGAGGGCGCCTAGAGGCGGAGCTTCAGATGACCCCGTGGGACCACCCGTCGCACTGGTTGTAACATAACTGGTGCTAATCTGACTTGTGTGCATGGAGTGCAGCTGGCGTGTCCTGGGTGGGGAGCCGTACGTCACGCTCTTCCGAGAGCACCTGGAGGCGGAGCTTCAGATGCCCCCTCTGGACCACCTGTCGCACATCAACCTCAAGAGCTGGCTCTTCAGATGAATTCAGCACTTGGTCTGATCCTACAACCAGTGCGACGGGTGGTGTGTCCTACGGGGTCATCTGAAGCTCCACCTCCAGGTGCCTACGGAAGAGCGTGACGAACAAATCCCCACCCAGGACACTCCACCTGCACTCCATGCACACAAAAGTCAGATTAGCACCAGTTGTGTTACAACCAGTGAGCAGTAGCACCACGTCAAGATTCTGACCATTGCTACTGTCCAGGAACACCATTCATATATGGGGGTCTTTAGGTAGTGGGGGGGGGCATGGTGTCCAAAATAGAAAGAAAATGGCTCCCAGGAGGACGGGGGTTATGAATGGTGTGAATGGTCAGTAGCAATGGTCAGAACCTTGACGTGGTGCTACTGCTCACTGGTTGTAACACAACTGGTGCTAATCTGACCTTTTGTGTGCTTGAGTGCAGGTGGAGTGTCCTAAGTGGGGATCCGTAGGTCACGCTCGTCCGAGGGCGCCTAGAGGCAGAGCTTCAGATGACCCCGTGGGACCACCCGTCGCACTGGTTGTAACATAACTGGTGCTAATCTGACTTGTGTGCATGGAGTGCAGCTGCCGTGTCCTGGGTGGGGATCCCTACGTCACGCTCTTCCGAGAGCACCTGGAGGCGGAGCTTCAGATGCCCCCTCGGGACCACCTGTCGCACATCAACCTCAAGAGCTGGCTCTTCAGATGAATTCAGCACTTGGTCTGATCCTACAACCAGTGCGACGGGTGATGTGTCCTACGGGGTCATCTGAAGCTCCACCTCCAGGTGCCTACGGAAGAGCGTGACGAACGAATCCCCACCCAGGACACTCCACCTGCACTCCATGCACACAAAAGTCAGATTAGCACCAGTTGTGTTACAACCAGTGAGCAGTAGTACCACGTCAAGGTTCTGACCATTGCTACTGTCCAGGAACACCATTCATATATGGGGGTCTTTAGGTAGTGGGGGGGGCATGGTGTCCAAGATAGAAAGAAAATGGCTCCCAGGAGGACGGGGGTTATGAATGGTGTGAATGGTCAGTAGCAATGGTCAGAACCTTGACGTGGTGCTACTGCTCACTGGTTGTAACGCAACTGGTGCTAATCTGACCTTTTGTGTGCATGGAGTGCAGGTGGAGTGTCCTAAGTAGGGATCCGTAGGTCACGCTCGTCCGAGGGCGCCTAGAGGCGGAGCTTCAGATGACCCCGTGGGACCACACGTCGCACTGGTTGTAACATAACTGGTGCTAATCTGACTTGTGTGCATGGAGTGCAGCTGGAGTGTCCTGGGTGGGGATCCCTACGTCACGCTCTTCCGAGGGCACCTGGAGGCGGAGCTTCAGATGCCCCCTCGGGACCACCTGTCGCACATCAACCTCAAGAGCTGGCTCTTCAGATGAATTCAGCACTTGGTCTGATCCTACAACCAGTGCGACGGGTGATGTCCTACGGGGTCATCTGAAGCTCCACCTCCAGGTGCCTACGGAAGAGCGTGACGAACGAATCCCCACCCAGGACACTCCGGCTGCACTCCATGCACACAAAAGTCAGATTAGCACCAGTTGTGTTACAACCAGTGAGCAGTAGCACCACGTCAAGGTTCTGACCATTGCTACTGTCCAGGAACACCATTCATATATGGGGGTCTTTAGGTAGTGGGGGGGGGGCATGGTGTCCAAGATAGAAAAAAAATGGCTCCCAGGAGGACGGGGGTTATGAATGGTGTGAATGGTCAGTAGCAATGGTCAGAACCTTGACGTGGTGCTACTGCTCACTGGTTGTAACACAACTGGTGCTAATCTGACCTTTTGTGTGCTTGAGTGCAGGTGGAGTGTCCCAAGTGGGGATCCGTAGGTCACGCTCGTCTGAGGGCGCCTAGAGGCGGAGCTTCAGATGACCCCGTGGGACCACCCGTCGCACTGGTTGTAACATAACTGGTGCTAATCTGACTTGTGTGCATGGAGTGCAGCTGGCGAGTCCTGGGAAGGGGATCCCTACGTCACACTCTTCCGAGAGCACCTGGAGGCGGAGCTTCAGATGCCCCCTCGGGACCACCTGTCGCACATCAACCTCAAGAGCTGGCTCTTCAGATGAATTCAGCACTTGGTCTGATCCTACAACCAGTGCGACGGGTGGTGTGTCCTACGGGGTCATCTGAAGCTCCACCTCCAGGTGCCTACGGAAGAGCGTGACGAACGAATCCCCACCCAGGACACTCCACCTGCACTCCATGCACACAAAAGTCAGATTAGCACCTGTTGTGTTACAACCAGTGAGCAGTAGCACCACGTCAAGATTCTGACCATTGCTACTGTCCAGGAACACCATTCATATATGGGGGTCTTTAGGTAGTGGGGGGGGGGCATGGTGTCCAAGATAGAAAGAAAATGGCTCCCAGGAGGACGGGGGTTATGAATGGTGTGAATGGTCAGTAGCAATGGTCAGAACCTTGACGTGGTGCTACTGCTCACTGGTTGTAACGCAACTGGTGCTAATCTGACCTTTTGTGTGCATGGAGTGCAGGTGGAGTGTCCTAAGTAGGGATCGTAGGTCACGCTCGTCCGAGGGCGCCTAGAAGCGGAGCTTCAGATGACCCCGTGGGACCACCCGTCGCACTGGTTGTAACATAACTGGTGCTAATCTGAATTGTGTGCATGGAGTGCAGCTGGAGTGTCCTGGGTGGGGATCCCTACGTCACGCTCTTCCGAGGGCACCTGGAGGCGGAGGTTCAGATGCCCCCTCGGGACCACCTGTCGCACATCAACCTCAAGAGCTGGCTCTTCAGATTAATTCAGCACTTGGTCTGATCCTACAACCAGTGCGACGGGTGATGTCCTACGGGGTCATCTGAAGCTCCACCTCCAGGTGCCTACGGAAGAGCGTGACAAACGAATCCCCACCCAGGACACTCCGGCTGCACTCCATGCACACAAAAGTCAGATTAGCACCAGTTGTGTTACAACCAGTGAGCAGTAGCACCACGTCAAGGTTCTGACCATTGCTACTGTCCAGGAACACCATTCATATATGGGGGTCTTTAGGTAGTGGGGGGGGGGGGCATGGTGTCCAAGATAGAAAAAAAATGGCTCCCAGGAGGACGGGGGTTATGAATGGTGTGAATGGTCAGTAGCAATGGTCAGAACCTTGACGTGGTGCTACTGCTCACTGGTTGTAACACAACTGGTGCTAATCTGACCTTTTGTGTGCTTGAGTGCAGGTGGAGTGTCCTAAGTGGGGATCCGTAGGTTACGCTCGTCCGAGGGCGCCTAGAGTCGGAGCTTCAGATGACCCCGTGGGACCACCCGTCGCACTGGTTGTAACATAACTGGTGCTAATCTGACTTGTGTGCATGGAGTGCAGCTGGCGTGTCCTGGGTGGGGAGCCGTACGTCACGCTCTTCCGAGAGCACCTGGAGGCGGAGCTTCAGATGCCCCCTCTGGACCACCTGTCGCACATCAACCTCAAGAGCTGGCTCTTCAGATGAATTCAGCACTTGGTCTGATCCTACAACCAGTGCGACGGGTGGTGTGTCCTACGGGGTCATCTGAAGCTCCACCTCCAGGTGCCTACGGAAGAGCGTGACGAACAAATCCCCACCCAGGACACTCCACCTGCACTCCATGCACACAAAAGTCAGATTAGCACCTGTTGTGTTACAACCAGTGAGCAGTAGCACCACGTCAAGGTTCTGACCATTGCTACTGTCCAGGAACACCATTCATATATGGGGGTCTTTAGGTAGTGGGGGGGGCATGGTGTCCAAGATAGAAAAAGAATGGCTCCCAGGAGGACGGGGGTTATGAATGGTGTGAATGGTCAGTAGCAATGGTCAGAACCTTGACGTGGTGCTACTGCTCACTGGTTGTAACGCAACTGGTGCTAATCTGACCTTTTGTGTGCATGGAGTGCAGGTGGAGTGTCCTAAGTAGGGATCCGTAGGTCACGCTCGTCCGAGGGCGCCTAGAAGCGGAGCTTCAGATGACCCCGTGGGACCACCCGTCGCACTGGTTGTAACATAACTGGTGCTAATCTGAATTGTGTGCATGGAGTGCAGCTGGAGTGTCCTGGGTGGGGATCCCTACGTCACGCTCTTCCGAGGGCACCTGGAGGCGGAGGTTCAGATGCCCCCTCGGGACCACCTGTCGCACATCAACCTCAAGAGCTGGCTCTTCAGATGAATTCAGCACTTGGTCTGATCCTACAACCAGTGCGACGGGTGATGTCCTACGGGGTCATCTGAAGCTCCACCTCCAGGTGCCTACGGAAGAGCGTGACAAACGAATCCCCACCCAGGACACTCCGGCTGCACTCCATGCACACAAAAGTCAGATTAGCACCAGTTGTGTTACAACCAGTGAGCAGTAGCACCACGTCAAGGTTCTGACCATTGCTACTGTCCAGGAACACCATTCATATATGCTCTGCTCTGATCGCTATTAGCTCCATCTGGATGCTGTCTACTGTCTTTTTCGTGGCCTTTGCCAACTCGTTCCCTTCTGTTATTTTCTTCAGGAGAGTGTCTAGTGTGATGGTCCCGTCCCCCTGGCTGCTGCGCTCCTTTCTCGGGGAGGCTGGAGTTTCATTCTTGCTCTTTTTCAAGTCGTTCGCGCTGTGTTTCCCGTCTCTCCCTGCCATGGCTTCGGTGCCTCCTCTGGCCTGGCTAGTCTTGGGTCTCCCTCCTATTGGCGGTTGTCTTGTGGCGGCTCTGTTTCCTTCCTTTCCTTCTTTGTTCCTAAGAGTGCTTATTGCTGTTCGGGGGTTGTCTCTGAACCTGGGTGGCCACTTGACCACTCTAGTTTTTGTCCTGTACTCCGCCAGCCTCTTGCGGTTCTACCCCTTATCCTGCCTTCCTGCGCTCTCTCCGGTTTAAAATCTCGTAGCTCCGCACCCTCTGCTGTTGGTTTGGGGTGTGGGCTTGGCTGCGGCTCCTGTACCTTGCTTCTGCGTGCACGCTCGTTGCTCCGCGTCGGCGGTCTGCCCGCTGCTTCCGCCGCAGTTTGAGGGGTTAGTCTCTCTCTCGGCGTAGTTCTGGGCCACTTTGTAGTCTTTGTCTCCTTTTGTTGTCTCGGGTGCTCGTGCGGCACTTCCGTGAGTGTATCCCGCTTCACCCTGTTCGCCTGCTCGCTTCAGCACCTTTCCCAAGATGGCCGCCTCTCTATTATGCCTCTGCCTCGTGCCTGTACTGAGCGTTGATTCTTCGGTTTATTATTGTTAATTTCTTTCTTTCTTTTATTTATTTCCCCCTCCGCTGGGTTGGTCTCAGGTTGGTGTGCCCCCTTCAGCCTCGGTTGTTGGTGTGGCGCTTCTGCGAGGTCTCCTTCGCCTGTCCCCCGCTTCACCCTCGCAAAGTTGGTCGCCTGCTCGCCTCACCGCCTTTCTCAAGATGGCCGCCTCTCTTTATGCCTCTGCCTCGTGCCTGTACTGAGCGTTGACTCTTCGGTTTGTTGTTGCTAATGTATTTCTTTCTTTTATTTATTTCCCCCTCTGCTGGGTTGGTCTCGGGTTGGTGTGTCCCCCTACAGCTCCGGTTGTTAGTGTGGCGCTTCTGCGCGGTCTCCTCGCCTCACCTTCACCAAAATGGCCGCTTGCTCGCTTCTGGCCTCTACCAAGATGGCCGCCCCCCTTTTGTGCATCTACTTCGTGGTTGCACTGAGTGGTTCTCTTGGGGGCTCTGTTGTCTGTTTATTTGTTTCAATTTCCCCCTCCGCTACCAGCGCTTGCCTTCAAACGGCAGGTTCGGCCCCAGGCGCTTCCCCCGGGCGGCCTCGTGGCGGGCTCCGTGCCTCCCCGGCTGCCGCTTGCTCTTTGGCTTGTTCCGCTGCCTGCCCCCTGCTCGCGCTGATCTCCTGCCGACCGCACTCTTGCTATGCGGTCTTGCCTCACGCGTCGGGGCGCTTCGCTTGGGGGAAGAGCCTTCCTTGCGGTGCGGTCGCACCTCGCCCCTCGGTTATCCCACACCAAGATGGCTGCCTCTATTCCTTGTCTGTGGCGGGGGGGGGGGTTTCGGGGGTGTTTTTCGCTCGCTGCCTTACTCACGGTACTGGCGGTCCTTTTCCCTTCTACTGGCTTCGGGGGGGGCTCGGCGCCTGATGTCTGGTGCCTCTTGCTTGGTGTCGCGGCAGTCCGTTCACTTCGTCTCCGAGGCGTCCGCCATCTTGCCTACTTCTTCTCCTCTTGGCTGGCTTTCTTCTTTCCGCTTTCTCCCCTGTTTCTGATGGTAGCGCCCCAGCTTGGCTCGGCTTAAGCGGTGCCCCTGTCGTTCACACACCTCTTTTCTC